>NC_092164.1:47180305-47525305 GCF_045791955.1 Oncorhynchus clarkii lewisi
ACCCCTCAATCTTCTGCCTCTCTTCACAGGACTGTATGTCACTGTACTTTCCTCCAAAAAACCCAGAGGAAGGGCACATGCTGAAACGAGTTGGTCTTTAACAATAAAGAAGCATTTTTGACGTCCACTTTCATAGTCCTCCAAGAGTTTCTGAATATCCTTATATTCACTGTACTTTTAAACTGACAGACTAAGCTTTTTGCTACTGGCTGTTTTGTTTCACAGGTACAGTGACAAACACAAGGCAGAATGTTGTTGGTGATTTACCAGAAGCTTGGTTGGTCCATATCCACAGATGTTAGATCAGTGTTAGATCTCAGATGCCAATGTGCATTTCCTGAAACATTATGCTACACGCATTTGAAATACAGAGCCTTAGTTTCATGCTGTGTGAAAATCACTTGATTCCTGTGATTTAATGTCACATTGTATGTAATCGGTTTCTTAGTCCAAACAACCTTGATATGAAGCTGTTCTGACACACACACACACACACACACATACACACACACACACACACACACACACACACACACACACACACACACACACACACACACACAGCCTCTGACATAGTTCCTAGTGACACGTAACGCTCTAAAAATCCAATCGTTAGATTGTCTTTGTAACGGTTCTCCTCTTGTGAAGTAAAGGCGGACCAAAGCGCAGCGTGGTGGTTGTTCATTATATTTATTGACGACACTATACATGAACAAACTAACGAAAACAAAACAAGAAACGTGAGAACTCAAAACAGCCCTGTCTGGTGCAAACACAAAAACAGGAACAATCACCCACAAACAAACAGTGAAACCCAGGCTACCTAAGTATGATTCTCAATCAGAGACAACTAATGACACCTGCCTCTGATTGAGAACCATACTAGGCCGAAAACATAGAACTGCCCCAAAACATAGAAAAACAAACATAGACTGCCCACCCAACTCACGCCCTGACCATACTAAATAAATACAAAAACAAAGGAAATAGAGGTCAGAACGTGACAGTACCCCCCCCCAAAGGTGCGGACTCCGGCCGCAAAACCTTGACCTATAGGGGAGGGTCTGGGTGGGCGTCTGTCCGCGGTGGCGGCTCTGGCGCGGGACGCGGACCCCACTTCACCATTGTCTCAGTCCGCCTTATTGTCCGCCTCCGTGGCTTACTCACCATGCCCACCCCTCTCAATGACCCCACTGGACAGAGGGGCTGCTTGGGACAGAGGGGCAGCTCGGGACAGAGGTGAAGCAGCTGCTCGGGACAGAGGGACAGCTGCTCGGGACAGAGGGACAGCTGCTCGGGACAGAGGGACAGCTGCTCGGGACAGAGGGGCAGCTGCTCCGGGCGGAGGGGCTCTAGCGGCCCCTGGCTGACTGGCGGCACTGGCGGCCCCTGGCTGACTGGCGGCACTGGCGGCCCCTGGTTGACTGGCGGCACTGGCGGCCCCTGGCTGACTGGCGGCACTGGCGGCCCCTGGCTGACGGGCGGCACTGGCGGCCCCTGGTTGACTGGCGGCACTGGCGGCCCCTGGCTGACTGGCGGCACTGGCGGCCCCTGGCTGACGGGCGGCACTGGCGGCCCCTGGCTGACGGGCGGCACTGGCGGCGTTGGGCAGACGGGCGGCGCTGGCGGCGCTGGGCAGACGGGCGGCGCTGGCGGCGTTGGGCAGACGGGCGGCTCCGGCAGAGGCGCCGGACAGGCGGGAGGCTCCGGCAGCGCTGGAGAGGAGGAAGGCTCTGGACGGATGGGCCGGAGAGACAGCCTGGTACGGGGAGCTGCCACCGGAGGGCTGGGGTGTGGAGGTGGTGACGGATAGACCGGGCCGTGCAGGCGCACTGGAGCTCTTGAGCACCGAGCCTGCCCAACCTTACCCGGTTGAATGGTCCCGGTCGCCCTGCCAGTGCGGCGAGGTGGAATAGCCCGCACTGGGCTATGCAGGCGAACCGGGGACACCGTGCGCAAGGCTGGTGCCATGTAAGCCGGCCCAAGGAGACGCACTGGAGACCAGATGCGTAGAGCCGGCTTCACGGCACTTGGCTCGATGCCCACTCTAGCCCGGCCGATACGCGGAGCTGGAATGTACCGCACCGGGCTGTGCACCCGCACTGGGGACACCGTGCGCTCCACAGCATAACACGGTGCCTGCCCGGTCTCTCTAGCCCCCCGGTAACCACAGGAAGTTGGCTCAGGTCTCCTACCTGGCGTAGCCATACTCCCTGTTAGCCCCCCCCCAAGAAATTTTTGGGGCTGACTCCCGGGCTTCCATCCACGACGCCGCGCTGCCTCCTCATACCAGCGCCTCTCCGCTTTCGCCGCCTCCCGTTCTTCCTTGGGGCGGCGATACTCTCCTGGCTGAGCCCAAGGTCCTTTACCGTCTAGTTCGTCCTCCCATGTCCAATCCTCCTCGCGCTGCTCCTGCTGCTGCTTTCTCCTTTGCCCATTACCACACCGCTTGGTCCTGTTGTGGTGGGTGATTCTGTAACGGTTCTCCTCTTGTGAAGTAAAGGCGGACCAAAGCGCAGCGTGGTGGTTGTTCATTATATTTATTGACGACACTATACATGAACAAACTAACGAAAACAAAACAAGAAACGTGAGAACTCAAAACAGCCCTGTCTGGTGCAAACACAAAAACAGGAACAATCACCCACAAACAAACAGTGAAACCCAGGCTACCTAAGTATGATTCTCAATCAGAGACAACTAATGACACCTGCCTCTGATTGAGAACCATACTAGGCCGAAAACATAGAACTGCCCCAAAACATAGAAAAACAAACATAGACTGCCCACCCAACTCACGCCCTGACCATACTAAATAAATACAAAAACAAAGGAAATAGAGGTCAGAACGTGACAGTCTTGTTGCTTATTATGACCCTATCATTTGCTTACTGTTCACAATGACACGGTACGCTTTTCTTTCTCCCGAGGGAAGGACCTGATTCCAACCTTTGTTTTATCGACTAACTTTCTCAAGCAACCCGTGCTGATTGGAAAATTGATGTTGTGAAATAAAACAACATTAATGAAACAGTGCTTAATTGCATTTGTGGCTCAATGAAAATGATTTCTAAGACGAGTAGCATTTGTCCATATCTTCTGCGAAGTAGTGCTTGTGTGTGTGTATATGTCTGTGCGTGTGTGAGTGTGAGTGTGTGTGTGTGTGTGTTGTTCTGTGTGTGACAGGCTTTCTAAAGTACTGTAAATGCTGATTGCTTTCCATCAGGAGATTAAGACTCTACGGACTCTGGAACATTTTCAAATCAGAAAAATGGAGTGCCTGTGGCTAAAGTAGTTTGATTATGTTCATAACTTTCTAAAGTGGACAGTGTCCTGATCTGTGATATACATCATTCAGATGTATGGTAATTTGTCTGACTATCTGAGTCAAATGCTTGCACAGGAAAAGAGAGCAACGTTGTAACTGAGAAAAGTCTGCATATTTTACAGACGTTTTAGTCGAGCGCTGAACCTTTGGAACAACTCTGCCAAATAACTGCCTAAGCAATGTTAAAATGGATGTAGAAACTCTTCAAATAGCTACTACATGTTAATTAACTGAAAAGTTTCACTCCTGTTACATTGTTTACATTATTCTGCTATGAGCCTCCATCTGTTGCATTGGCCTTAGAGTAGGTTGGCTGGTGAGAGCCATGGCTCTGATGCCGGCATGCCTACCCACTCTCTATCTTCCTTTTCCTCCTCTCGTGCACTTTGTTCTTCATGCTGGTTTCCAGGGAAGTATGGAAGTCTGCTTAGTGAATGAGTGAGAGAGGTACAGCGACAGAGCATAACGATAGGTAGAGCTAGAGAGAGAGAGAGAGAGAGAGAGAGAGAGAGAGAGAGAGAGAGAGAGAGAGAGAGAGAGAGAGAGAGAGAGAGAGAGAGAGAGAGAGAGAGAGAGAGAGAGAGAGAGAGAGAGAGAGAGAAAGGGAGAAAGGGGAGTGAATCTCTTGCTGACCTGTTGTGTTGTGATGGTATTACCCACTGAGCACAGATGTCAATTCATTGTCTATTTCACATTGGTTCAACGTAATTTAATTTAGATGATGTGGAAACAACGTTGATTCAACCAGTGTGTGTCAATTTGTAAGTAACCATGGAGTCTCCAAACCTTCCTCTTCCCCTCATTCTCCTCCTGCTGCATTTCACCCACCCACCACAGGCATCTGGAGTAGCCTACAACTCCCTCCCACACTGTCTCTGCTGCTAAGAAAAATATATAGAGACTGTACTGTATGTACAGCATATTCTGTTGAGGCATAACATAGGTATTTGCATTTGCTTATAACCATATTAATTAGGCATGACACATGGTTTTGGTGGTTTTGGTTCATTTTGATGGTTTTGGTTCATGTCAATGTAAAATGCTAATTATTATAATAAGATAAGACTCACACAAAAGCTGTGTTTAAGTTGTTGAGAAAAACAACGTGGTTGTATATGATGGTGTCACGGTAATACAAAGCTACCGCATGGCTGTGCTGTAGACATGTATTTGACCACTTGATTGCCGGCGCAAAGTGAAGTAAGGGTTCTTTTTTTAACCCTCCTGTTGTGTTCCGGTCAAATTGAACCAAGTTTTCTCTGTGAAAAATGTAGTTCATTTAATCTGATTGTCATACGGTTCCATGACTTCGTCCACACAGGGCATCTGAACACACAAAATACATTACATTTTGGGTGTTTTATTTAACTTTTGTACACCTGTGATGTTCCCGGTCCAAAATGACCGGTCATTATCAATGAATATGTGAGTCTACAATTAGTGTATAAAATTCAGGCACTTGCCCATTTATCAGATGGACACACTTCCTCTGCCAGACCCACACATGCATGTGTGTTTGAGCACACACACACACCTCATTCCCCTTCTTGGCTTCCATGGCAACCCCCACGGGTATCTTTCCCCAATCGAATCTTTCCCCCACGGGAACCACACCTGTTGGCATTCTCACAAACAATCGCAACAATGTTTCAATAATATACAGAACTTTCCTCACAGCTCTGGTATATAAAGCTGTTTTGAGGCGTTGCTCACAAATCATTCTGTTGCACCACAATGACCAAATGATATACTGTATGTGAGGCTCTTGATCATATATTTGATCCTGACACTGGTGAGGAGGAGAGAGGCCAGGAAACTGACAGTGAAGATGCATCAGAGGAGGAAGTGTCTGAAGTTGAAGACAACACAGAATATGATCCAGACCAAGAGACAACCGATGTGGAACAATCCATCTCAGCCCTGCTGACGTTGTTGTTACATTCCGGTCAAAGAATGGGAATTTGTCCTGGTCTTCATCCCCACCTGAGAGGAGAGGTCGGCTATCGGCTGAACAGGTTTACTCAAAAACGAGGTGTATAAGCTCAGGTCAATGAGGTCTACAGGCCATAAATAGCAAATAGAAGTTCAAAATGTCTAATGGTCACAAGAACTTAAGTTAATAAAAAGATCTAACACAACATTAGGTGATAATATATGGATTATTATGGATTTATAATCAGCTGTAGTGGGGGGGAGGGGTCATTTTGGACCAGGAACACAGAATTAATTAACATGAAACGAACACAATATTCAATATTTGCCCCCTACGTCAGCTGTAGCGGCTCAAATTGCCAGTGTGTTTTGCATGGGGGGCCTACACATTTCAGCAAGGAAATCAGTCAATAATGGGCTCGAGTTGATAACTTTGGAACAGTCCTACCGCAGTCACTCACTACAAAGATTTCATCTGATAACGGGACCTGAACTTAAACGTTAAAATGTATAGCAGAGTGATTCTACTGATACTATGGACCAAGAGCTAACAGTTAAAATGTACAGCAGAGTGATTCTACTGATACTATGGACCAAGGGCCAACAGTTAAAATGTACAGCAGAGTGATTCTACTGATACTATGGACCAAGAGCTAACAGTTAAAATGTACAGCAGAGTGATTCTACTGATACTATGGACCAAGAGCTAACAGTTAAAATGTACAGCAGAGTGATTCTACTGATACTATGGACCAAGGGCCAACAGTTAAAATGTACAGCAGAGTGATTCTACTGATACTATGGACCAAGAGCTAACAGTTAAAATGTACAGCAGAGTGATTCTACTGATACTATGGACCAAGAGCTAACAGTTAAAATGTACAGCAGAGTGATTCTACTGATACTATGGACCAAGGGCCAACAGTTAAAATGTACAGCAGAGTGATTCTACTGATAATATGGACCAAGAGCCAACAGTTAAAATGTACAGCAGAGTGATTCTACTGATACTATGGACCAAGAGCCAACAGTTAAAATGTACAGCAGAGTGATTCTACTGATACTATGGACCAAGAGCTAACAGTTAAAATGTACAGCGGAGTGATTCTACTGATACTATGGACCAAGAGCTAACAGTTAAAATGTACAGCAGAGTGATTCTACTGATACTACGGACCAAGGGCCAACAGTTAAAATGTACAGCAGAGTGATTCTACTGATACTATGGACCAAGAGCTAACAGTTAAAATGTACAGCAGAGTGATTCTACTGATACTATGGACCAAGAGCCAACAGTTAAAATGTACAGCAGAGTGATTCTACTGATACTATGGACCAAGAGCTAACAGTTAAAATGTACAGCAGAGTGATTCTACTGATACTATGGACCAAGAGCTAACAGTTAAAATGTACAGCAGAGTGATTCTACTGATACTACGGACCAAGGGCCAACAGTTAAAATGTACAGCAGAGTGATTCTACTGATACTATGGACCAAGAGCTAACAGTTAAAATGTACAGCAGAGTGATTCTACTGATTCTACGGACCAAGAGCTAACAGTTAAAATGTACAGCAGAGTGATTCTACTGATACTATGGACCAAGGGCCAACAGTTAAAATGTACAGCAGAGTGATTCTACTGATACTATGGACCAAGAGCTAACAGTTAAAATGTACAGCAGAGTGATTCTACTGATACTATGGACCAAGAGCTAACAGTTAAAATGTACAGCAGAGTGATTCTACTGATACTATGGACCAAGAGCTAACAGTTAAAATGTACAGCAGAGTGATTCTACTGATTCTACGGACCAAGAGCTAACAGTTAAAATGTACAGCAGAGTGATTCTACTGATACTATGGACCAAGAGCTAACAGTTAAAATGTACAGCAGAGTGATTCTACTGATTCTACGGACCAAGAGCTAACAGTTAAAATGTACAGCAGAGTGATTCTACTGATACTATGGACCAAGAGCTAACAGTTAAAATGTACAGCAGAGTGATTCTACTGATACTATGGACCAAGAGCTAACAGTTAAAATGTACAGCAGAGTGATTCTACTGATACTATGGACCAAGAGCTAACAGTTAAAATGTACAGCAGAGTGATTCTACTGATTCTACGGACCAAGAGCTAACAGTTAAAATGTACAGCAGAGTGATTCTACTGATACTATGGACCAAGAGCCAACAGTTAAAATGTACAGCAGAGTGATTCTACTGATACTATGGACCAAGAGCTAACAGTTAAAATGTACAGCAGAGTGATTCTACTGATACTATGGACCAAGAGCTAACAGTTAAAATGTACAGCAGAGTGATTCTACTGATACTACGGACCAAGAGCTAACAGTTAAAATGTACAGCAGAGTGATTCTACTGATACTATGGACCAAGAGCTAACAGTTAAAATGTACAGCATAGTGATTCTACTGATACTATGGACCAAGAGCTAACAGTTAAAATGTACAGCAGAGTGATTCTACTGATACTACGGACCAAGAGCTAACAGTTAAAATGTACAGCAGAGTGATTCTACTGATACTATGGACCAAGAGCCAACAGTTAAAATGTACAGCAGAGTGATTCTACTGATACTATGGACCAAGGGCCAACAGTTAAAATGTACAGCAGAGTGATTCTACTGATACTATGGACCAAGAGCTAACAGTTAAAATGTACAGCAGAGTGATTCTACTGATACTATGGACCAAGAGCTAACAGTTAAAATGTACAGCAGAGTGATTCTACTGATACTATGGACCAAGAGCTAACAGTTAAAATGTACAGCAGAGTGATTCTACTGATACTACGGACCAAGAGCTAACAGTTAAAATGTACAGCAGAGTGATTCTACTGATACTATGGACCAAGAGCTAACAGTTAAAGAAAAAAGTGTTTATGGTTATTGGGAGTCACACACTGCACCGCTGCGCACCTATGAAAGGACAGTTGGCTGGGCTGTCCGTGGCATTTGTGGGCACTGACTGGGCACATGTTTCTAAGCTGTAATAAACATGTAACCTAGTAAGTGGAAAACTAGAGTGCTATTATTTGTTTTATTTGTTTTATGTTATGAAAGGTGATCATAGCTGTTCTCATAATTTGGTCGGACGGTCACGTATAATTACTGAAGATAACTTCCAATAAGGTAGTATATTGTTTTAGTCGTTGAAATTAGCCTACAAGGATATCCAATAACATTTTCTTTCTGCCATTTAGAGCCTGAGACTTGTCGAAATAGGGTAAGCAGTACTTATGAGGCTAAGCTCATTTATCTATTCTTCACAGAAGGGTCAAGTGTCACAATGTTTTGTTACCGTTGGAACGTACCGTGAAGAATTGTAAAAATGTGATGGCATACAATTTCTCAGGTTGGAATAGTTTAATAACATCGCACTCAAATTCTCTGAACTGCACTCTGTAATGTTATTGTCATATAATTAAGAGATTATGATCAATCACTTAAATTTGAATATAAATGTTGTTATGGGTTGTTTTAGATTAAACTACATCGTGGGATGGGATTGTTTTTGTTGACGGTCAATTCGATTAAAACATCCGCACGTTCCTTTGTGTGTTATGATTTGATTGCTGAAAGCAAACTCGTCTATTATTTAACGCTGTCACGCGCACACACACCCACACCCACACACACCCACACACACCCACACACACACACCCACACACACCCACACACGAACAGGTTTTACATACGACGTCCAATGCTTTATACAGCAGTTTCATTTCAGTTTCATGATACCCAATACAATGACAATGTGTGTTTTTAATTCTGCAGAGACAGGTCTGGGAGGCCTACAGCAGTGTTGGTCGTGGACTATCTTTATTTTGTATTCATTGTGGAATATACAGTTGTCTAGTTTCCAAGGGACATTTCTTTAAAGGGAAAATTCCCCTGGTGACAATCCTGGTGCATAGAATATAGAAGCTGTTTTCAGTCTCTCGGTTCCAGCTTTGATGCACCTGTACTGACCTCGTCTTCTGGACGATAGTGGGGTGAACACGCCGTGGCTCGGGTAGTTGTTGTCCTTGATGATCTTTTTGGCCTTCCTGTGACATCGGGTGCTGTAGGTATCCTGGAGAGCGGGTAGTTTGACCCCGGTAAAGCCTTGTGCAGACCGCACCACCCTCTGGAGATGCAACAGTTGTATGTTATAAATACTCTGGCGCTGCTGGGTATCACTTACAGACAAGCCAAGTAGAACCTTTACTAGTTACTGTTATAGTATACTGCAAATAACTGGCTGTATGCATTCCACTCCCTCCATAGTAGTGTTTCCCCTAGATTATTCTCCTGGTGGGGCCCATGTAGTGGCCTCCAAAGCAACATCCAGGCCCTCTGGCACCAAATTCTGGTGAAATCTATGATCCCTTACTGATGTCACTTGTTAAATCCACTTAATTCAGTTTAGATGAAGTGGAGGAGACAGGTTAAAAAAGGTTTTTCAAGTCTTGAGACAATTGAGACATGTATTGTGTATGTGTACTATTCAGAGGGTGAATGGGCAAGACAAAATATTTAATTGAAGAGGGTATGGTAGTAGGTGCCAGGCTCACTGGTTTGAGTGTGTCAAGAACTGCTACGCTGCTGGGTTTTACACGCTCAACAGTTTCCCGTGTGTATCGAGAATGATCCACCACCCAAAGGACATCCAGCCAACTCAACAGAACTGTAGGAAGCATTGGATTCAACATGGGCCAGAATCCCTGTGGACCACCTTCGACACCTTGTAGAGTCCATGCTCCAACGAATTGACACTGTTTGAGGGCAAAATGGGGTGCAACTCAATATTCCAGGCCTCGCTTCTTGCTTTTTGAGGCTGAGCAGGGCTTGCATTCTTTCCCTATATTTACACCTGATTGAGCACAGCTTTCTTTTCCTATATTTATACCTGACTGAGCAGGGCTTGTTTTCCCTATAGTTATACCTGATTGAGCAGGGCTTGCTTTCCCTATAGTTACACGTGATTGAGCAGGGCTTGCTTTTCCTATAGTTATACCTGATTGAGCAGGGCTTGCTTTTCCTATAGTTATACCTGATTGAGCAGGGCTTGCTTTCCCTATAGTTATACCTGATTGAGCAGGGCTTGTTTTCCCTATAGTTATACCTGATTGAGCAGGGCTTGCTTTCCCTATAGTTACACGTGATTGAGCAGGGCTTGCTTTCCCTATAGTTATACCTGATTGAGCACGGCTTGCTTTCCCTATAGTTATACCTGATTGAGCAGAGCTTCATTTCCTATAGTTGCATGGTGCACCCCCTGAGTGCTACCTGATTGAGTAGTTTTGCTGTTGTAAAAGCACTTCTTATCAGATCACTGCACCCGTTTGTGTGTGTGTGTGTGTGTGTGTGTGTGTGTGTGTGTGTGTGTGTGTGTGTGTGTGTGTGTGTGTGTGTGTGTGTGTGTGTGTGTGTGTGTGTGTGTGTGTGTGTGTGTGTGTGTGTGTGTGTGTGTGTGTGTGTGTGTGTGTGTGTGTGTGTGTGTGTGTGTTGCTATAGTAGTAGAGAAGGTAATTTAATCTGGCAGGCCCCTATGTCTCCAACTCTCTCCCAGTACTGACATGCAGTCAGTGTGAAACACACTGTGATTGGGGGTGTAGAGGGTGAACGTGGGAAGGGAAACCACATGAGAACACACTCTGATGGGAGAAGGTGGGTGGGCGCCAGGCTTGGGGTTATACCAAGGACGAGGGAATAGAAGTGTTGGCTGTGCTGGATACTGTGGTGTGGATCGGACAGATCTTTCATCATACAGAAAATGGTTCAACACTCACAAAGCTCTCTTGGGGAACACAGCTTGGAAAGGAGAACATGGTGAGCGGAAACACACACACAGAGAAGAGGGATGGAAGTTTCTCGGATTGGTCTATCACATATTATGACCAGCCGGGCTACCTTGTTATATTTTTAGGCTTTTCTTTGCTGAACTGTACTCTTTCTTCCATCCATATGAAGAATTTCATCTGTCTAGCTCTGACTCTTCTTCACCTGACTAGAGAGAGAGAGAGAAGTCACTTTTTTAAATTAGACAGCTTTAATGGACAGACGGCTTTAAGACATCTTTAGACATGGACCGCCTTCTTCCCTCCCTCAAACGGACGGGTCAACACACGCTGAGAGAAACGGCCTCACTGCGAAGCAGTCAAGCAGACAGATAGAATGACTCACCAAAGCTTTCCCTATTACCCGACCACACACAGTTTAATTGCCACAACTGAGAGCACTTCAACTACTTCTGTATATAGTTCAGAGGTTCGTCATTTAGCTTGCGGCCCAACATACAGTACCAATTAAAAGTTTGGACATACCTACCCATTTAAGGGTTTTTCTTCATTTTTACTATTTTCTACATTGTAGAGTAATAGTGAAGACATCACAACTATGAAATAGCACAAACGTAATCACGTAGTAACCAAAAAAGTGTTTAAATAGATTTTATATTTTGTCCTGTTGAAAAGCAAATGATAGTGGGACTAAGTGCAAACCAGATGGGATGGCGTATCGCTGCAGAATGCTGTGTTACCAGAAATGCATCCCCACACCATCACAACACCTTCTCCATGCTTCACGGTGGGAACCACACATGCGGAGATCATCCATTCACCTACTCTGCGTCTCACAAAGACACGGCAGTTGGAACCAAAAATCACACATTTTGCCTCATCAGACCAATGGACAGATTTCCACCGGTCTAATGTCCATTGCTTGTGTTTCTTGGTCCAAGCAAGTTTCTTATTTTTCTTATTTTTCTTGGTATGCTTTAATGGTGGTTTCTTTGCAGCAATTCGACCATGAAGGCCTGATTCACACAGTCTCCTCTGAACAGTTGATGTTGAGATGTGTCTGTTACTTGAACTCTGTGAAGCATTTATTTGGGCTGCAATCTGAGGTGTAGTTAACTGTAATGAACTTATCCTCTGCAGCAGAGGTAACTCTTTGTCTTCCTTTCCTGTGGCGGTCCTCATGAGAGCCAGTTTCATCATAGCGCTTGTTGTTTTTTGCGACTTCACTTGAAGAAAATTTCAAAGTTCTTGAAATTTTCCATATTGACTGACATTCATGTCTTAAAGTAATGATGGACTGTCGTTTCTCATTGCTTATTTTAGCTGTTCTTGTCATTATGTGGACTTGGTCTTTTACCAATAGGGCTATCTGCTGTATCCAAAACTGATTGGCTCAAACGAATGAAGAATGAAAGAAATTCCACAAAATAACTTTTAACAAGGCACACCTGCTAAGTGAAATGCATTCCAGGTGACTACCTCATAAAGCTGGTTGAAAGAATGCCAAGAGTGTACAAAGCTATCATCAAGGCAAAGGGTGGCTACCTTGAATAATATTAAAAATAAAATAGATTTTGATTTGTTCAACACCTTTTTGGTTCCTACATGATTCCATATGTGTTATTTCATAGTTTTGATGTCTTCACTATTATTCTACAATGTAGAAAATAGCAGGAAGAAAGAAAGAAAAACCCTTGAATGAGTAGGTGTATTTATTGGCAAAGCTGCAGCTGTGGCTTTCTGCTGTCACAACTTCCGCCGAAGCTGGCTCCCCTGCCTGTTCGGGCGGTGCTCGGCGGTCGTCGTCACCGTCCTACTAGCCGCTACCGATCCTTTTTTCGTTTGTCTGTTGGTTTTGTCTTATTAGTTTCACCTGTGTGTATTTTGGTTTAATTAGCTTCCCTATATGTAGTAGTTTGACCCGCCCTTGTTTTGTGCGGGATTGTCTTTTGTTACGTGTGTACATATTAGGTCGTGGTGTATTTTATTTTCTATACTGGACACCCTGTGGTTTTGGGTTGTCTGGTATAGTGAGTGTCCTGCGCCCTGTATTGTATTGGGCTTATCAGTTTGGTGTGCAATAGTAAAGCACTTTACTCCGTTACTCTCTCTCTGCGTCTGATTCCTGCACACACACCTAGTCCCACGTGACATCTGCAGCCGGTTTGAGTGTTCAACATGAATTTGAAGTTGCTTGACATTTAATCACCAGAGTTGAGGACCTTTGTGGTGGCCTCTGAAACATTCCATCAGTTCAGCTGGACATAGGCATAGGACTTGGCAAAGCTCTGCTGCCTTTTGTATAGGACTTCTCTGAGTCACTCAAATATATATTTTATTTCTCCTTTTGTCTAAAGGTGATTTCCTCTTATCGTTCCCGGTAGGGGCTGGGTCTCGACAGTGGGGATGTTTGGTAGAGAAGTATATTCTCTCATAGGGCGCTGAGCTGATTGGTAGAATGGAGGAAGTGTGAGGAGAAGAGATGCAAGGAGTGTGAGGAGGGGAGAGATGGAGTAAAGCTGTGTTGTTCCTGACAGACGTTAATGTCCCAGCCTCCCAGTTAAATACCATTGTTCTCCATAGTCCCTAAAAGCATCTCAGCATCTTTCACTGTGTGTGTGTGTGTGTGTGTGTGTGTGTGTGTGTGTGTGTGTTGCGCGCTTGCGTGTGTGGATCAAACAGCCAAGGAATTAACAAATTTCACATGATGTTGTTATTTTATTTCTGTCTGTCCAGCAGAGAACTTGAATCAGACCTTTTTATTGTAAAAGACGTTCACTGTGAGTGTGAGTCTGTGTGTGTGTGTGTGTTTGAAAGAGAGAACGTGAGTGTGAGAGAGAAAGACAGAGGGTTTGTGTGCATGCCACAGTGTGTGTTTGAAAGAGAGAATGTGTGTGTGTGTGTGAGAGAGAAAGACAGAGGGTTTGTGTGCATGCTACAGTGTGTGTTTGAAAGAGAGAATGTGTGTGTGAGTGTGAGAGAGAAAGAGAGAGGGAGAGAGCGTGTGTTTGTGTGCATGCCACAGTGTGTGTGTGTGTGTGTGTACTACAAGGGGCAGACCTGTCAGCTTTGTGTGCTCACTTTCAGAAGTATCCTTTAGAGTTTGAGCTTTTCACAGACAGGTAGACTGCCAGACAGTGGTTCAGCTAGTCAGAGACAGGGAGGTCTCTCGGTCACGGAGGTGGTCGTCAGTTAGACCTGTTGTCATATCATCACGGTGCCTCGCCTCGTCTCTGATGCTGATCGCCCACGACCGCTCCCCGCGTTCACCTGCCATCGCCATGACACCCATCACCACCACACTCCCTAAACGGAGCTGACAGCATTCCCCGACCGCTCGATGACCCGACCTGCAGGGGCCAATGTTAACAGGAAGGAGGGGGATCCTGTCTCAGCTCTGTTCATCTGTCGCTGTGCTTCTCCAGGTGGTAGCTAGCTAACTGATGTGTTGCTGAGTCCCTGAACACCACCAGGCCACCATGTTAGACAGGTGGCTGTGAGTCAATTAGCCCAACACTACCTGTCTGATTTTTTTAAAGCGTTTCAAAATTTGGGGTATGACGCGCTTACTTAACACAAGAAGAAAAAACAACTCAGAATCTGTAATCAACTTAGTGATCCAGATAGCCATGGTCAGTTATTTGTTTCTGTGACGCCTGTCATCAGACAAACAACTGACTGGAAGATCAAATTTCAAGTTAATAGACTATGTTAGAGTTTACACTTCCTCTTCCAATGACCTGTGGGGAGGTCAAAATAATGAAAAACGATCTACCAAATAATTTCATTTTAAAATGTTGATTACTTCTCCTTGCCATTATCATTCACCTGATGATGATGATATATTTGATTTTATTTTGCTAACGTATGATGTGGATCCCTGGGTTGCCGGTTTGCCTGGGTGGGGGTCCCTGGGCAAGAACAGTTAGAAAACCCCTGAGCTAGAGGATATAGGGGCTATAATGTTGGCAGGTGTGGGTACACAGCACGTGGGCAGGCAGCACCTGGAACTGGTCCTGACTCTCCTCTGTTCTCCTCCCAACATGGTCCTAATGCAGTGTCATCATCATGTTGCAGTTCTCCTCCCAACACCTTCACCTCTGGACCATTACTGGTACAATGGAATATAACTTTATTTGACCTCAAGGGAATTTGTCTTCCACATTTCAAAGCATATGTTAATGAATTGGTGGTTATGTAGGAATATGTGATATTGATGGAGAACTGGACATTACATGGTCAAGGAGCATGGATATCATCTCCTACATGTCAATGAATTCTAGAATGTTTGGCTTCATAGTAGTTTGACATCCAAGCCAAGGATGACTGAGGTTGCGTCCCTCAAACTCGTAGGTTAAGAGTTGAATACCCCTGCCCTACTGTGTATAGTGCATTACTACTGTCATGTCTTTACTATGGATTAAATTATATGACATGCAATTACATTAAATAAATTCTCTGTCATTAATATTATCCTAATTAAACTAATCATGTAAATATAATTAACTAGGAAGTCGGGGCACCGCGGAAGAATGTTTATAGAGCTGTTGTCTTCTGAAAAAAACTCTTAAAGGCCTGGTAAACTTTTATATCAATAGCAGTCAATTATTAATCGTCACCTTATTCAGTCTCATCTGAATGTCATAAAATTCTATGTTATCTTCACGAAACCAGGCTAACAAGTTGAATCAGCAAAACATCAGCATTAGATCTTCTGCATGGAGTCTGTCTGACTTGGGCCCTGACAGTAAATCTCAGTTAGACCAAAAAAAGGTCCAGTTGCCAGGACCACAAATACAAACTCCCATCTAGACACCATTGCCCTAATGCACACAAGAAATTATACATACCTCAGCCTAAACATCAGCGCCACAGGTAACGATCTGAGAGGCAAGGCAAGAAGAGCCTTCTATGCCATTAAAAGGAACATACATTTTGATATACCAATTAGGATCTGGCAAAAAAATATGTGAATCGGTTATATAACTGCCCTTTATGGTTGTGAGGTCTGGGGTCCGCTCACCAACCAAGAATTCACAAAAATGGGACAAACACCAAATTGAGAGTCTGCATGCAGAATTCTGCAAAAATATCCTCTGCGTACAACGTAAAACTCTGTGTACAATTCTACAACCACATGAAAGGAATCAATTCACAAACCTTTCTTAACAAAGCCATCACCTACAGAGAGATGAACCTGGAGAAGAGTCCCCTAATCAAGTTGGTCCTGGACCACAGTGACTGACCCAAAATTAAGGATTGCTTTGACTATGTACAGATTCAGTGAGCATAGCCTTGCTATTGAGAGAGGCCGCCGTAGAAAGACCTGGCTCTCAAGAGAAGACAGGCTATGTGCACTCTGCCCACAAAAAAGGTGGAAACTGAGCTCCACTTCCTAACCTCCTACCAAATGCATGACCATATTAGAGACACATATTTCCCTCGGATTAAACAGACTCACAAAGAACTCGAAAACTCCCATATCTATCAGAGCAGCACGATTTGTGACCAGTTGTCACAAGAAAAGGGCAACCAGTAAAGAACAAACACCATTTAAATACAACCCATATTTATGTTAAATTATTTTCCCTTTTGTGCATTAACTATTTTTACATCGTTACAACACTGTATATAGCCATAATATGAGTGAGTGTTTACTATCGATTTCAGTTGCTTTGGCAATGGGAGCGAGTGAGAGTGAGAGAGATTGATTGATTACCACACTGCAAGCTGTCTGTGAAACCGTTCCAAAATCTGTTTCAACAACTACCTCTTTTTCACTTCTCCTTGCACTAGATCTCTGGTCTTGGTGCCTGGAGATGAAAGTGAAGGGGTGGGGGTTGGGGGAGATATTGGAGGAGTCCCCTGTATGCCCTCGTGTCCGCCTGCCCTCTAACCCTAATCCTACTGACTGGAGACACATGTACGTTGTTGTGATCAGGGTACCAGAAGAGACATGGACCACATGAGGATGTCTAGACACGCACACACTGACGGACGGACACGGACACAATCACACACGGCTGCCAGACACAAAGGTTGATGACCTGTCTCTTGGCTTAGACAATAACACGTCTCGTGATTTAGTTTGCCATTGTGGTGTCCTGCTGCAACAGAGTGTGTTGTTTGTGAAGGAGTCTTACCAGAGACCTCTCTCTTTGTACATTGACCTGTGTGTGTGTGTGTGTGTGTGTGTGTGTGTGTGTGTGTGTGTGTGTGTGTGTGTGTGTGTGTGTGTGTGTGTGTGTGTGTGTGTGTGTGTGTGTGTGTGTGTGTGCATGGTGTGTGTGTTGTTATTCTATCAGAAGAAACAGAATGCCGCACCAGTTGCTTGTTTCTTTTTGTTCTATTTTTAAGGAACATACTCCTTGCCCATTTTACTATGCTGTATTAAGCACATGAAGCTGAAAATTCATTTTCTTACAGTTGAACACACCAGGGGCCCTGGAGACTGTAGACAAGCACTCTATTAATTTACAGCAGGTCCCTCACTTGTTCAGTTCATGAGGGAAAATAAAAGAGAAGGATTTGGAGGAGGAGGAGGGGGTGGTGTAGACCGGCTATTCCCAAACTGGAGTACGCTCAATGCCGTAGGGGGTGCGCCAAATAAAAATGTGATTCACATTTTCAAACAATCCATTTCGATTTTCCAACGGGGCTACACATTTGGGTGATGTTTTTTTCCAATCACATTAACAGATACTCTCTCTCGGGAATTCCACTAACGGTCCGTATGGACCTGGGAAGCACTGAACCACAGACAGGGATGTTGGACCATCGACGATGTGGGCGACGTATGTAGCCAAACGTAGCTGCTGCTCATTCCGTTTGCTTGAAAATGTATGAATGGTTAAATAAATTAAGGCCTGCGTCCATAGACACACATATCAGCTCTACATTTAGTACTGAACTACACCTGCACCTGTCGACGACACAAGTTGGTCTGCTTCCAAGAGCACATCCAATGCTACCATCCGTAATTCTACATTTGTTGCTAGCCCAACTATCATGGACACTGACAGTTGTGAATCTGATGCAAAAAATAACTAATGCCAATTTACCTGTGAAAGCACCGAACAACAGACAGGGACATTGGACCATCGAAGAGGAGCAAATATGATGAGAACTACATTGATTTGGGATTCACTTATATTGTGAGTAGTGCCATTCCTCAGCCACAGTGTGTTATATGTGCAAAAGTACTATCTCACAACTCAATGAAACCTTCACTCTTGTGCAGACATTTAGAAACAAAACCTGCCAATTTGAAATATAAGAAATGGTAGGTTTTTGAGCGAGAATGAAGATGACTTTCGAGTAGTAAGAAATGTATAAAAAGCAACAGAGACCATTAATAAGAAGGGGCTAGAAGCATCTTATATGGTGAACTACCGAGTGGCTAGGATAGGCAAGCCCCATACTATTGTGGAGGACTTAATTATTCCTGCTGCCGCAGATATGGCTGGGACAATGCTGGGGGAAAAGGCCAAAAAACGATACAGGCAATGCCTTCATCAAACAACACTGTTTAACAACGCATCAGTGACATGGCAGGATATGTTTTGAAACAATAATTTCTTCGCATACAAGCCAGTGATTTCTATCCATTACAGCTGGATGAGTCAACAGACATGGGGGGCCTGGCACATCTCCTGATATATGTCCGTTAAGTTTATGAGGAGTCAAATAAGTAAGACATCCAATTCTGCAAACCACTGGAAACCATGAGAGGATATTTTTAAAGTACTGGACAGCTTTGTGACATCAAATGGACTTTGGTGGTCAGGATGTGCTGGTAACTGTACTGATGACACAAAAGCCATGACAGGGAAACATAGTGGAGTGGTAACGGGTATGCAAGCAGTTGCTCCCGACGTCACTTGGGTACACTGCAGCATCCACCAAGAGGCTCTTGCTGCCAAGGGAATGCCTGACAGCTTGAAAGACATTTTGGACACTACAGTAAAAATGGGTAACATTGTTAAAGCAAGGCCCCTGAACTCTCGTGTATTTTATGCATTATGCAATGATATGGGCAGCAACCATGTAACGCTTTTACAACATACAGAAGTGCGCTGGTTATCAAGAGGCAAAGCATTTACATGTTTTTTTAATTGAGAGACGAGCTTAAAGTTTTCTTTACTGACCATAATTTTCACTTGTCTGACCGCTTGCATGATGACAAGTTTCTCATACGACTGGCCAATATGGGTGATGTTTTTCCTTGCCTGAATGATCTGAATCTAGGATTACAGGGACTCTCTGCAACGATATTCAATGTGCAGGACAAAATTGAGGCTATGATTAAGAAGTTGGAGCTCTTCTCTGTCTGTTTTAAATTAACAAGGACAACACACAGGTCTTTCCATCATTGTATGATTTTTGTGTGCAAATGAACTCAAGCTTACGGACAATGTCAAATGTGATATAGCGAAGCACCTGTGTGAGCTGGATGCGCAAATAAACAGGTCATTTACCAAAACGGACGACATAAACAACTGAATTCATTATACCTTTCATGCCCTGCCTCCAGTCCACTTACCGATATCTGAACAAGAGAGCCTCATCGAAATTGCAACAAGCGGTTCTGTGAAGATTTAATTGAAATCAGAAGCCACTGCCAGATGTCCTGCCTTTGCAAATCTCACTGTTAAGACACTGATGCCCTTTGCAACCACATACTTATGTGAGAGTGGATTCTCAGCCTTCACTAGCATGAACTAAATACAGGCACAGACTGTGTATGGAAAATTATTTAAGACTGAGACTCTCTCCTATACAACCCAACATTGCAGAGTTATGCACATCCTTTCAAGCACACCCTTCCCCTTAATGATGAACAAATAAGGTTTTATATGTAAGAAGGCCAGCATCCCGGAATCGCCTCTTTGCTGTTGACGTTGAGACTGGTGTTTTGTGGGTACTATTTAATGAAGCTGCCAGTTGAGGACTTGTGAGGAGTCTGTTTCTCAAACTAGAGAATGTACTTGTCCTCTTGCTCAGTTGTGCACCGGGGCCTCCCACTCTTTCTGTTCTGGTTAGGGCCAGTTTGTGCTATTCTGGGAATGGAGTAGTACATAACGTTGTATAAGATCTTCCATTTCTTGCCCATTTCTCGCATGGAATAGAATCATTTCTCAGAACAAGAATAGACTGATGAGTTTCAGAAGAAAGTTATTTGTTTTTGGACATTTTGAGCCTGTAATCGAACCCACAAATGCTGATGCTCCAGATACTCAACTAGTCTAAAGAAGGCCAGTTCTATTGCTTCTTAGATTAGCGCAACTGTTTTCAGCTGTGCTAACATAATTGCAAAAGGGTTTTCTCATGATCAATTAGCCTGTCACGTTCTGACCCTAGTTCCTTTATTTTGTCTTTGTGTTAGTATAGTCAGGGCGTGAGTTGGGGTGGGCAGTCTATGTTCGTTTTTCTAGGTTGTGTTTATGTGTTTGGCCTGGTATGGTTCTCAATCAGAGGCAGGTGTCGTTCGTTGTCTCTGATTGAGAATCATACTTATGTAGCCTTTTCCCACCTGTGTTTTGTGGGTGAATGTTTTCTGTTTAGTATATATCACCTTTCAGAACTGTTTCGTTTCATTCTCCGTTGTTATTTTGTTTAGTGTTCTGTTGAATAAATTAACATGGACAGGTACCACGCTGCATATTGGTCCGATCTCTCCTACTCCTCCTCAGAAGAGGACGACGAACGTTACATAGCCTTTTAAAATTATAAACTTGGATTAGCTAACACAACGTGCCATTGGAACACAGGAGTGACCACCTCAGAGGCCTCCTCTCTCTATGGGCTCAGTGCTGCGTGTATGTTGGGATGCCTTCTCTTCGGTGTGTATTTATAGAGGCAGGATCCTTCCAGTTCCGTATGTATGTATGTGTAGCCGATGTGAAATGGCTAGCTAGTTAGCAGCGGTGCGTGCTAATAGCGTTTCAATTGGTGAAGTTACTCACTCTGAGACCTTGAAGTAGTTGTTCCCCTTGCTCTGCAAGGGCTGCGGCTTTTGTGGAGCGATGGGTAACAATGCTTCGTGGGTGTCAGTTGTCTATGTGTGCAGAGTTTTCTTGATGAGAAGGAGAGTCGGACCAAAATGCGGCGTGTAGATTGCGATCCATGTTTATTGTGACTATAGCAACACGAATCTAAATACAAACAGTGCAAAATAATAAACGTAATGAAAACCGAAACAGCCTAAACTGGTGCAAACTAACAATAAGGACAATCACCCACAAACACACAGTGAAACCCAGGCTACCTAAATATGGTTCCCAATCAGAGACAATGACTAACACCTGCCTCTGATTGAGAACCATATCAGGCCAGACATAGAAATAGACAAACAAGACATCCAACATAGAATGCCCACCCAGTTCACGTCCTGACCAACACTAAAACAAGGAAAACACACACGAACGATGGTCAGAACGTGACAGTACCCCCCTTCCAAGGTGCGGACTCCGGACGCACAACTTAAACCTATGGGGGAGGGTGTGGGTGGGCATCTGTCCGCGGTGGCGGCTCTGGCGCTGGACGTGGACCCCACTCCATAACAGTTTTAGTCCACCTCCTTAGCGTCCCTAGATAGGTTACCCTCCTTAAAGACCGCTCGGGACAGAGGGGCAGCTCGGGACAGAGGTAGCTCAGGACTGATGGGTAGCTCAGCACTGAGAGGAAGCTCAGCACTGAGAGGAAGCTCAGCACTGAGAGGAAGCTCAGGCAGGTGGTTGGATCCGGCAGATCCTGGCTGGCTGGCGGTTCTGGAAGATCCTGGCTGACTGGCGGATCCGGAAGAGTCTGGTCGACTGGCGGATCTGGAAGAGTCTGGTCGACTGGCGGATCTGGAAGAGTCTGGTCGACTGGCAGATCTGGAAGAGTCTGGTCGACTGGCAGATCTGGAAGAGTCTGGTCGACTGGCAGATCTGGAAGAGTCTGGTCGACTGGCAGATCTGGAAGAGTCTGGTCGACTGGCAGATCTGGAAGAGTCTGGTCGACTGGCAGATCTGGAAGAGTCTGGTCGACTGGCTGCTCTGGCTGCTCCATGCTGACTGGCTGCTCCATGATGACTGGCAGCTCTGGCTGCTCCATGCTGACTGGCTGCTCCATGCTGACTGGCATCTCTGGCTGCTCCATGCTGACTGGCTGCTCTGGCTGCTCCATGCTGACTGGCTGCTCCATGCTGACTGGCGGCCCTGGCTGCTCCATGCTGACTGGCGGCCCTGGCTGCTCCATGCTAACTGGCAGCTCTGGCGGCTCCTTGCAGACTGGCAGCTCTGGCGGCTCCTTGCAGACTGGCAGCTCTGGCGGCTCCTTGCAGACTGGCAGCTTTGGCGGCATCCTGCAGAAAGGCAGCTCTGGCGGCTCCTTGCAGACTGGCAGCTCCTTGCAGACTGGCAGCTCCTTGCAGACTGGCAGCTCCTTGCAGACTGGCAGCTCCTTGCAGACTGGCAGCTCCTTGCAGACTGGCAGCTCCTTGCAGACTGGCAGCTCTATGCAGACTGGCAGCTCCTTGCAGACTGACAGCTCTATGCAGACTGGCAGTTCTGAACAGGCGGGAGACTCCGGCAGCGCTGTAGAGAAGGAAGGCTCTAACAGCGCTAAACAGGCGGGAGACTCCGACAGCGCTGGAGAGGAGGAAGGCTCTGGCAGCGCTGGACAGGCGAGGCGCACTGTAGGCCTGATGCGTGGTGCTGGCACTGGTGGTACTGGGCCGAGGACACGCACAGGAAGCCTGGTGCGGGGAGCTGCTACCGGAGGGCTGGGGTGTGGAGGTGGTACTGGAAAAACCGGACCGTGCAGGCGCACTGGAGCTCTTGAGCACCGAGCCTGCCCAACCTTACCTGGTTGAATGCTCACGGTCGCCCTGCCCAGTGCGGCGAGGTGGAATAGCCCGCACTGGGCTATGCAGGCGAACCGGAGACACCGAGCGCAAGGCTGGTGCCATGTAAGCCGGCCCAAGGAGATGCACTGGGGACCAGCTGCGTAGAGCCGGCTTCATGGCATTAGGCTCGACGCTCAATCTAGCCCGGCCGACACGCGGAGCTGGAATATACCGCACCGGGCTATGCACCCGCACTGGAGACACCGTGCGCACCACTGCATAACACGGTGCCTGTCCGGTCTCTCTAGCCCCCCGGTAAGCACAGGGAGTCTGCCCAGGTCTCCTACCTGACGTAGCCATACTCCCTGTTAGCCCCCCCCCCAAGAAATTTTTGGGGCTGCCTCTCAGGCTTCCATCCGCTACGTCGTGCTGCCTCCTCATATCTGCGCCTCTCAGCTTTCGCCGCCTCCAGTTCTTCTTTGGGGCGGCGATATTCTCCTGGCTGAGCCCAGGGTCCTCTTCCTTCTAATTCGTCCTCCCATGTCCATACCTCCTCTTTGGGCTGCTCCTGTTGCCTCTTCTCCTGCTGCACCTTTGGGCGGCTACACTCCCCTGGTTTAGCCCAGGGTCCTCTCCCGTCGAGGATTTCCTCCCATGTCCAGAAATCCTTATTGCGCGTCTCCTCGCGCTGCTCCTGCCTGTTGACACGCTGCTTGGTCCTTTTGTGGTGGGTGATTCTGTAACGGTTTTCTTGATGAGAAGGAGAGTCGGACCAAAATGCAGCGTGTAGATTGCGATCCATGTTTATTGTGACTATAGCAACACGAATCTAAATACAAACAGTGCAAAATAATAAACGTAATGAAAACCGAAACAGCCTAAACTGGTGCAAACTAACACTAAGGACAATCACCCACAAACACACAGTGAAACCCAGGCTACCTAAATATGGTTCCCAATCAGAGACAATGACTAACACCTGCCTCTGATTGAGAACCATATCAGGCCAGACATAGAAATAGACAAACAAGACATCCAACATAGAATGCCCACCCAGTTCACGTCCTGACCAACACTAAAACAAGGAAAACACACACGAACGATGGTCAGAACGTGACAGAGAGTCCCTGGTTCGAGCCCGGGTAGGGGCGAGGGGACTGACTAAACTGTTACATATGTATGCATGTATGTGTGTGTGTGTGGCCAGATTTTTTTTAGGATCAGTAGCTCAGTGTTGTGTTTATCCTCATCGATCCAGAACACTAGCGCTGGAGCCACACTTCTGCTGCTCTCTGAGTCCCTCTGGACTACTACTGCTGACTACTGCTACTGCCCTCTGAATCTGTAGTCTCCTCTCAACCACACAGGCCAGGGGTATGGAGTGATGGATGGGAGGAGGGATGGAGGAGAAGGAGGAACAATGCAATGAGGGACAGATTAAACGATTCTTGGGCTAGTTTCAGAGTTTAGCTTGCCTGAGAAAACTCAAGACTAGGACCAAGCTATAGAGGAGAGCAGACAGACACAGAAACATACAGACACACAGACAGAAGGACCGACAGACAGACCCCCCTACCACACCCTCACTGCACCCCTTTTAGCCTGGCTGACCTGTCACTGATAACACCACATTGCTGCTACATGTGGGGAGAACAGAACAGAACAGCTGACATGACAGAGCAGCCATCAGAGGAGCTGGGGAAAACATGAAAACATGTCAAGCACTCATCAATACCCCCTGTCTCTAACAGCTGTTGTGTCTGGACTATCATTAAATGCGAAGATGTATTTATATCAAAGCAGTTCTTTAGGTTTAATTATTAAGTGATTCAACTAACCATGTAAATATTAATTAACTAGGAAGTCAGGGCATCACAGACAATTTTGAGATTAATGTTTCATTTTCCGAATATAACTCTTCAGATATTTCAATATCTGATCAATTAGTTTTCTATTAATTAATTATTACCTTCTCATTACTGAATGTCGCAAACCCTTGTATATCCGCACAAACTCTAGTTTCCATAATGAATCAGCAATATACAAATTGGCTTTATTATTTATTTATTTAACTAACTAAATAATCACATAAACAAACAGTAAATATTGATTACTAACAATGATAGAAAAGTCCTTAGTGGGCTAAGCCGATATGCCGGCTTGGTAAACAAAGGAAAGGGGTGGGGACTGAGAAAGAGCGGGAAAGACAAAATGGATGAACTACACACAGTCTATAATTATATTTATTGAAATGCCAATCCCTTGCACCTGAATGGCAGCTCATTCAAGAATAATTGCAATGTATATATTTACGCCCATATGTCATTGTTGTCTTCTCTGTTGGAATACTCGATCGTCCTGTAGAGTTCATCAGAGTCTCTGGTTAACTTTCCCAGAAGTCACAATGTATTTTGTGGTTGTAGGTGGTTAGAATGGAATACTTCAGAGTACCATTCGGAAACGTTTCCATAGATAGATGCTTCGGCGGTTGTCGGTATTCTCGTACTAGACTTTCTAGCTGCAGACTAGTAATTATACATCTAAGATTTGCTCTTATTCTGTAGTGATCAATAGTCTCAGAGTTTAACCATTTCCAGCAGTGTAGCCAAAACTACAGCTGTATGGTCTCCGATGCCTATAGAATTGTAGCCTTTACAGTTCTCTGACTTAATTTATATTTTGTAGGATGGTGTTTTATACTTGTGGAAGAAGAGGCAGTTTATATGACGCCTAATGTGATGTCTGGGCTCACGGGGGTGTGGCCACTGACGAGTTCATCTTTATATGAAGATCCATACTCTCATTTAGAAGGTTAACGTAACATTACATCTTTTCACAAATAGTTTTATGTTGATCACATACATTTCACAATATTTAGATGCCAACCTGACAGCTGGGAAATGTACACATTAAGAGATATAGTTATGTGTGTTTCCTGTCCATCATGAGATCACCAAATGAAACACACTCAACATAACTGTTCCATAAGTGTCCACAGACCATTCCCACATTCTCAAAAGTAGAAATATTGTTTAGTTCTCCCATTTTGAGAATTAGGAGTTCTGAAATAAGAGAAGCTCTTTGTTCTGTTAGACTCTCTCCCTCAATACTACATGGTAGTTTCTACCAGGTACTTATGACCTGTCGTAAAGTCCTAACATTTGTGGCGGGGAGCGTGAGAGAGGGCGGGAGCCACGATATACACCCCAAAGGGTGACACAGCTCTCCTCTCCCTCCCTGTCTAACAGCTCTCCTCTCACCCATGTCCCTGTCTTACAGCCTCAGTGCTGACTGAGAGGGAAAAATAACCCCTCAACCACAATCAACTCTTTCTCTGAGTCATACTAGTATCAATGTAAACTCCCCATCCTAAATAGGGGTGTGCGCACGCATCTGAACAGTAACAGTTGTTAGTTCGAAATTCTGCCTGTCGTTTTAATGTGCCTGTTATCATTCAGACCTGAGGGAGGAGACATTAAAAACCAAACAATCTTGTTGTAGCATCCTGTGCATGACTCCTCTCCCTAATGCTGCCCATCTCCCTTTGCGCACCCTCACACACACACACACACACACACACACACACACACACACACACACACACACACACACACACACACACACACACACACACACACACACACACACTTGCAGGCTTGACATCAGAGTAACCCTGTTTTTATTTACATGGTTTTAACCAAGGGGTGGTTACGAGGATGTCCACCGGTCCTGATCATTCCACACGTGTGACTGGCATTCATGTGCTTGGCAGCTAAACAGGAGGGGAGATGCAGGTGTGTGTGTGTGTGTGTGTGTGTGTGTGTGTGTGTGTGTGTGTGTGTGTGTGTGTGTGTGTGTGTGTGTGTGTGTGTGTGTGTGTGTGTGTGTGTGTGTGTGTGTGTGTGTGTGTGTGTGTATGTGTGTGTGTGTGTACGGCTGTGTGTGACTGTGATCCTAACACAAGGTGAAGTATGTTAGCCAGAACACCCTAGTTATGTGTCCTTTACTCTGATGCCTCAACCAGGGAAACAGACCCAGAAATAATGATGCTGTATGGCCATGGACATTCTTATGCCAGGCTGGCTGCTTTTCTTCTCTTCATCATTATGTCACCTGTTGCTTCTCAGCCATGTGTGTGTGCCACAGGAGCACTATTAGTTGGATACGATCATGCCCAGTGTCTTTCTTCACGTGACAAATATGTTTTAATCAAACAGCCAGCAGCATATAATGTATATCTACATTTCAAAACATCACATGGCTAGTCATGTCCATACACTGAGGCATCATTACAGCACTCAGAACGTCCTTTCTGCTCTCTCCTTCTGAATCTCTCTCCTCTCTCTCTTGCCTTCTTTTCTCACCTTCTCTCTCTCCTCTCTTTCGCTCTCGCACTCTCCTCAGAATACGTCCTCTCCATCTCTCTCTAGATAGAGACATCCATCTCTCTCTAGATAAATTAATCTTAACCCACCCCCCTCTCCCCAACATATCCACCAAAACAAAAAAAACAAGTAAGAAATATTATAACGAAAAAGGACAGTAGGCTCATTTCATGTTCTCAGACCCACAGACTACTGTATTGTTACATTACTGCAGGAAGAATGATCAAACAAGCAGAGAGAATCCATACACTGAATTTACAGCACCCATCACCCCAACACAACAGGGTTTACAAAGTGGTTTACAGTAACCTTACCGTAATTCAGTTATTAAGAGCCTCACATGACATAATAATACTTGTCACTATCAGCTATAACTATTTAATGATTGTATGAGACACAAAAAAAATGTTATTGCTTTATGTTATTTCTTTGTAGTAATGGATTAATAGTTAAAAAAAAAAGGTATTACTAATATTATCAAAATTACTTTTAAATGTACTTTTCATTTTAAACTCTACAAATTGTTTTACCCAAAAATCTGTCTATCATTCAATCAAAGAAAAATAAATGCACTGTGAATTAGCGGTAAAAGAGTAACACAGCTGACTCCAGCATCTGTTTTGATGCACTCCAGCCTACATTGGTCCCATAGCCGTTCCAGGCAAAGGAGGTGAAATCCCCACATTGAAGAAGATTATCCTGAGGGAAAAACCCACCACCACCAATACAGTGGTGTTCAACATTACCGCCTTTGGGTTTGACCCCAGAGCAGAGGGCTGTTGCCGCCCGTTCATGGTTTATGGCTCTGAAACTGATGACGCCTGCCTCAGTCTCCCCTCTAGTGTTAGGGCCGTAGAACATTTTGGTGGACTCTTTATCCCTGTGGTCATATACTATTGGAATGGAGGGTCCATTGTTGGATGATGGCAGTCAGGTTCCAGTGGTATAAGGGCATGTTGCTGGGAAAGTTCCACACCGAAATGTCTTCTGCTACGATGTCGTAGTAGCCTGCCTCCCAAGTCTTCCTGTTGGCCAGCATGTCTTCCCCTTTTGGCCATTTGGCGTTGTTGCCCTTCTGGCAGGTCTAACTATCGCCAACCGTGCACTTCCCATAGAAGTTGTAATCGTGCACGCTTGCCACCAGAGTCCAGCTGCCGCGCGCTGTGGTCATGTCGCAAAAGGTCTGTGGTCAGGGAGTACAGACCATCCTCAGATGGACCATATACAGTGGGGCAAAAAAAGTATTTAGCCAGCCACCAATTGTGCAAGTTCTCCCACTTAAAATTATGAGAGAGGCCTGTAATTTTCATCATAGGTACACTTCAACTATGACAGACAAAATGAGAAGAAAACAAAATCCAGATACTCACATTGTAGGATTTTTAATGAATTTATTTGCAAATTATGGTGGAAAATAAGTAATGCCTGGACATGCACTAGCTTGAGCAGGGGGACCTTGCGTGCGCTGCAGGATTTTAATCCATGATGGCGTAGTGTGTTACTAATGGTTTTCTTTGCGACTGTGGTCCCAGCTCTCTTCAGGTCATTGACCAGGTCCTGCCGTGTAGTTCTGGGCTGATCCCTCACCTTCCTTATGATCATTGATGCCCCACGAGGTGAGATCTTGCATGGAGCCCCAGACCGAGGGTGATTGACCGTCATCTTGAACTTCTTCCATTTTCTAATATTTGCGCCAACAGTTGTTGCCTTCTCACTAAACTGCTTGCCTATTGTCCTGTAGCTCATCCCAGCCGTGTGCAGGTCTACAATTGTATCCCTGATGTCCTTACACCCTCTCTGGTCTTGACCATTGTTGAGAGGTTGGAGTCTGTTTGATTGAGTGTGTGGACAGGTGTCTTTTATACAGGTAACGAGTTCAAACAGGTGCAGTTAATACAGGTAATGAGTGGAGAACAGGAGGGCTTCTTAAAGAAAAACAGGTCTGTGAGAGCCGGAATTCTTACTGGTTGGTAGGTGATCAAATACTTATGTCATGCAATAAAATGCAAATTAATTACTTAAAAATCATGCAATGTGATTTCTGGATGTTTGTTTTAGATTCCGTCTCTCACAGTTGAAGTGTACCTATGATAAAAATTACAGACATCTACATGCTTTGTAAGTAGGAAAACCTTTAAAATCGGCAGTGTATCAAATACTTGTTCTCCCCACTGTATATATATATATTATAGTGCTAAGCTATTCTTCATGTTTTGTGTTTATTGGAGTGAAGCTGGAAAAGTAAAATACACCTCCTTTAAAAACTCATTCTTGCCCTACCTCCCAACTTTCCACACTGGCAGTGAACTAGTGTGTTTTTAACAATGACACTCCTGGAAAAGGAGCTCATGCCGAAAGGATCTTTGCACACCTTGTGTACAAAGCTGAATAAATACCATGATGTGATCATTAAGGTGAACCTGATAAGGACAACTCATATTAAACCAGCACGTACTGTAGGCAGTAGACCATTTGTTTAAATTTCCCAACATGTATATGGCAGCTAAATAAAACATGTTGCTGACATTTTATTTTATGGTGCCACTAATTTGTAATTCATAAGTGATTATACAAGTAGTTAATAAGGTCTTTATTATGTTTTTTTAGATATAAATTTGGCGTAAATTAAACGTTTTATTTTCAAACATTATAAGTAATTTGTTACTGGACAATTCTTAAGATTAACAGAACTAAGATTAACAGATCCCTAAGATTAACAGAACTGCGGGGAAATGGTGCCCGACAGGCGGTGGCGAAGGACACTGTCTACCGTTGTCCTAGCTAGCTAGCTACCGTTGTTGCCCTTGCCTCTTCTTTTGTGGGTTTATCAGCGGTTGGCATCCGATGTTATGATGCATTACTGTCACCTACTGTACAGGAGCACCCCTGCCTGTGGACCGGAGTCCTAGATTAAAAATGGACCAAAAGAAGTACAAAGAGGGTTACTGCAGATGCAGGAGTGCCCACATGCAGGAACGCCCCAAATTGTGGGCTACAATTGCACCCTTCTCTTTGAATTCAACCGAATGCACTGTTGATGAGCTTGATGTGTAGAGGCTTCTCCATCACTGGAGACAGAGTAGAGGTAGCTCCTAGGAGGAGGTTGAGAAAGAAAATGGATGAAAGAAAGGAATGTGAGGGCAAGAATGATTCAGCGTCTCAGCTTCTTCTGACACTAATTAGCTCACTCCCACACGTCCTCTTCTCGGCTCCATCTTCTTCTCTTTCCTCCTCTCACTCAGACAGTCCTGTTCACTTCAACCCACTTGGTGTTCCTGTTCCTCACTTAACATGAGCCTGTGATAGCAATCTCTCTCTTTCTCATTGGAGTTATAATTTTAATTCTGGGCCAAAGAAAATAATCAATTGGGAGTGAGGGAGGGAAAATGAGGGTGTGAGCACCAGACTGTGTCCTGGGGCTCTATGGGGTCTGTTTGTGAACAGAGCACCAGGACCAGCTTGCTCGGAGGACAGTGCTAGTGGAATGGCGTCTCAGAGAGAAGTGTTAGACAGAATAATGTGTTCATAGAGTAGGAGGGGGTTGCTGCTGGGAAAACTACGATCAAGAGGCAGCTCCGGACAGGAGGGAGACTCTGGCAGCTCCGGACAGGAGGGAGACTCTGGCAGCTCCGGACAGGAGGGAGTCTCTGGCAGCTCCGGACAGGAGGGAGACTCTGGCAGCTCCGGACAGGAGGGAGACACAGGACTCACCGGGCTGGGGAGACACACAGGAGACCTGGCTCTGGGAGCAGGCACAGGACTCATCGGGCTGGGGAGACATCCAGGAGGCCTCTTCCTTGGCCGAGGCACCGGATACACTGGGCCGTGGAGGCACACTGGGGGTCTCGAGCTCAGAGCTGGCCCCACCCGTTCTGGCTGGATGCCAGCTTCCACCCGGCAAATGTGGGACTCTGGCACCGAGCACACCAGCCTGTGAATGCTCCACCTCGACACCGTGAGCATCAACCCATAGCACGGGTCCTGACCAGTCCCATGCTCTCCACGGTAAGCACGGGGAGTTGGTTCAGGTCTGCTTCCTGACTCTGCCACACTCCCCGTGTGCCCCCCCCCAAAAAAAACACATTTGGGGGGCTGCCTCTCGGGCTTCCTTGCCAGCCGTGTTCCCACATACCGCTGGTTCCTTTCTCCGGCTGCCTCTGCTCTCCTAGCTGCCTCCACCTGTTCTCTTGGAAGGCGATCACTTCCCGCCAGGATCTCCTACCATGTGTAGACTTCCTTAGCGTCTAGAATTTCCTCCCATGTCCAGGAGTCCACCTTACCATGCTGCTTGGTGGTGGGAAGTTCTGTCACGGTTGGCTGAAGGACTGGACCAAAGTGCAGCGTGGTAAGCTTACACTTTCTCTTTATTCAAAAATGCTGCCGCCAAAACGAAGAACAAAAACCAAACCGTGAAGCTTTGAGCTATGTGCCCTGAACAAAGACAAAGTTAACTTCCCACAAAACAGGTGGGGAAAAGGGTACCTAAGTATGGTTCTCAATCAGAGACAATGATAGACAGCTGCCTCTGATTGAGAACCACACATAGAAATAGAAAATCATAGAACATAGAACATAGACTGCCCACCCAAATCACACCCTGCCCAAACCAAAATAGAGACATAAAATGCTCTCTACGGTCAGGGCGTGACACTCCTCATAAAAACAATCTGCTATTTGCAGGTAGCGAACATCCTGAAATTGAACGAGCTTTTTACCCAATGTACTTATCATAGAAACCTGTCCGTGCTTTACTTTGTGCAGAATGCGTTTCACCAAGGTAAAATTAGCCGTACCATTAGTTTGAAAGCCAATTACATGGTTTTATTCAAAAACCCTAGAGACAAACTACAAATTAACACTCTAGCTGAGCAGATGTACCCGGGAAAGAAATCCTACTTTATGGAGAGCTATGAGGACGCTACCAAATCGCCATTTTCTTATTTAATCGTGGATTTAAAAGCAAATACTCCAGAACACCTGTCTTCTGTATATGTGTAGTCCTGAATATAAAACATCAGTCACTCTTTGATTCATCAAAAGTTCTTGTTCTCTACAGTCTAACATAAACAATATTTCACTACACTCACAATATACTTTTAGATTATAAACATGTATTTAAAAAATAGAAAAGGAATGTGTATCGTCATGTCGTATACATCGTAACCCGCAGGGGTTCACAGTTGTTCAAATGTTGCATATACATTTTTTAGTATCTCGATATTGTGTTATATTGTTTTCTAGAGTGTACGAAAAATAATATATATGAATGCAGCTGCCACTTCATTAAAAACTTTAGATGCATTTGACCCTAGATCATTTTGTTATATAATGGGTACATGTGGGGTTTGCTACCTCTGGAAGTTCCTTTGGTCTGTACAGAGTTGGCTAAATCCGCTCTTTGCCCCTTACATGGGGAATAATCTCCAAACTGCTCTAAACATTGCTGTTTTTTGATGTCTCTAGGTTCATCTCCAGACTGTTGAATGAGGCCTGTTACAACTTTCTTACAAAACCTTAAAAGGGAGTTTGTGAAACCATTCAATCATGGATGTATGTATACATATTTAACACGTATTGCTTGTTACCGAAGACTCCTGTTGTACTTTGAATCGCCACTCATCCCTGTTACATCTTGATGTGATGGCTCTCTATGTCTGTACATGTTTATAATCCACATAGTGTGAGGCTTTTGCAAAAGACGTATCCCGATCAAATTCAAAACCGGTATCCAAGCAAATTCATAATCACAAAGATCAAATCAGAACAATCATTATTACCAATCATTATTAACATACTTAGGGAATTCCACATGCCGGTTCATTAAATCAAATTCTATAGCCCTTCGTACATCAGCTGATTTCTCAAAGAGCTGGACAGAAACCCAGCCTAAAACCCCAAACAGCAAGCAATGCAGGTATATAAGCACGGTGGCTAGGAAAAATTCCCTAGAAAGGCCAAAACCTAGGAAGAAACCTAGAGAGGAACCAGGCTATGAGGGGTGGCCAGTCCTCTTCTGGCTGTGCCGGGTGGAGATTATAACAAAACATGGCTAAGATGTTCAAATGTTCATAAATGACCAGCATGGTCAAATAATAATAATCACAGGCAGAAGAGTTGAAACTGGAGCAGCAGCACAGCCAGGTGGACTGGGGACAGCAAGGAGTCATCATGCCAGGTAGTCCTGAGGCATGGTCCTAGGGCTCAGGTCCTCAGAGAGAGAGAAAGAAAGAGAGAAAGAGAGAATTAGAGAGAGCATACTTAAATTCACACAGGACACCGGATAAGACAGGAGAAGTACTCCAGATATAACAAACTGACCCTAGCCCCCCGACACATAAACTACTGCAGCATAAATACAGGAGGCTGAGACTGGAAGGGTCAGGAGACACTGTGGCCCCATCCGATGATACCCCCGGACAGGGCCAAACAGGAAGGATATAACCCCACCCACTTTGCCAAAGCACAGCCCCCACACCACTAGAGGGATATCTTCAACCACCAACTTACCATCCTGAGACAAGGCCGAGTACAGCCCACAAATATCTCCGCCACGGCACAACCCAAGGGAAGATCACATCAGTGACTCAACCCACTCAAGTAATGCACCCCTCCTTGGGACTGCATGAAAGAGCACCAGTAAGCCAGTGACTCAGCCCCTGTAATAGGGTTAGAGTCAGAGAATCCCTGTGGAAAGAGGGGAACCGGCCAGGCAGAAACAGCAAGAGAAAGAAAGAGAGTCAATAGGTATCATCCTTGAGTCATTTATGCTCGTAACTATTTACCATAATCATGAGAAGAATAATACATACATAATACATCTGTTATTCCGTCTATAATACCCAATAGTTTGATGTCGGAATCGTTCAGTTCCGCAAACAATGCTGTTTCATATTTCACACTTTCAAGTGTCTTCATGTGTACCTGTAATTTCATGACATATTAACCATATGACATTGGCATAATTGGCCTGTGATAATCCGTAAAGTCTGGATCATTGCCCAAATCACATTTCGCATTATATTTGAAGTGTGCGCTCCAAGCCGCTCTCCGCGGTAATAACTATAAACCTATAACTGATGGCCCACTCTCCCGATCGCAACGGAAAGTTCAGGTAAACGTTACCCGATTCGGTGAATTTACGGGGATTCCTGAACGTACAGAACCTCTGGATTAGACGGGGTACGGAAGAGAAAGCAGGAAGATCTGGCTATGGCTATTTCCTCATTTTATGGGCTGAGATCCGTGGTACATTTCCACCTGACCTAATTATGGCATCCCCTGGCATTGCTGAGTATGAGGCCTCGAATTAAAGGATGTTTCCACCAATGTCCTTGGGCTTTTCTGAAATAATTTTATACAAAATATATACACATTTTATCATAAAAAATACATACAATTGACAAAAAGATATATCGTAAAAACCGTTGTCTTCCTGTTTTAGAATAATGTCCTCTCGTGGTGTAGGGGGTTCGATGTTGTTTATACATTTTATCATAAAAAAATACATACAGTTGACATATAGATATCTCGTAAAATTCGGTGTCCTTGGTTGCTCTTCTGAATCCTCATCCGTGACAGTTATAACAGCTAATGTTGGATGATCCATAGCAATTATCCCCTGGTGCAGTTGGCTTACTGTTGGATATCCTGCGGACGTTAACACGTATATTAACACGTATTTATGCGATATATATACATTTTTTTAAGTATAAGAATATGGGCATTTGATACATTACCTAAAATATTGTTGTCCCCGGTTTAAAAAAACGTATAAATCCTGTTTAATATTACAATAATATCAATAATATCCATACAATTCCCTGCCTCCAAATCTAATGTATTATTTTCGCTAACTCACCTTCAGAAAGCTTCATTAGGATGGATTCACAGATGATCTTTTAGCTGTTCTGGGCTGCTGGCCTTGTCTGGAGTTGTGCTGTTGCGGTTCGTACAGAGGGGATCAGTTGTCACGCGCTCCGCGGTCGTGGCTCAAAGGGGAGATATTCTGTAAAGATCTTACAGAGCGGGGGTGTTGTTTTTTCGGGCGTCATCCCGTATGCAAAAAATTTCCATATATGACCTCTGAATGTTTATGAACCCTAAAACCACAGGTGGTTGTCTCAACATATTCTGTCTGCCTGTATTTCCTTTTGATATCCTACACCATCATCGGTAGCAGCTTGAGGGGTGTCCGATATAAATTTATAGACCTGGGTGGGGGGTCGTTTGTATATGCGCTGATTAGAAATAACATGTGTTTTAAACCGTAGGAGTTTGTCTAGACAGGATATATTCTGCCGGGGTTGTTGGACTTTTTAGCCCCCCACGTCCTTGGGGGTGAGATAAATACGTATTTGAAAGGCATGTGTGTTAATGAATTGAAAGTGCCAATTTGAAGACACGCACACCCAATCCTAAATAGCCCCACACATCTTTTTGGTTTCAAACGCCCCATGCAGAGACACACACCCCCCACCCCCTTTTGTTCTGAAACACACACACACACACATTCCCACACACGCACACCCCGTGCACGCACACGTCTTTTCCGAAAGCCTTTTTCTCCGGGACGTGCATGATGATAGAGCTAAAAGACAGAGCCCCTTCGTTAACGGTGAGATTCCTCTTTAAAACCATTTATTTAATTCATAATATTTAGTACAGTTTTTAAAATCCAAAACAATTTTACTGCGCAATATTGAAACATGCACGTATGTTTTATTTATAAACATTGGTTGTACAACAGTTATACATCCTTACCATACAGTACTAAACGTTCAATAACCTTTAATGTTTATAACATACCGTTGTAGGAAAGACTGCATTCGTATAAAATAAGACATTGCATTTCTCCGCGAGAGAGAAAACGAGAGATTCCCCTTCGTTTAAAGGTGAAATACCGCTTTAAAACCATTTTATTTCATTCATAATATTTAGTACAGACCTTTTAAAACATGCTATAATTATTTTATTTTTTTTACTATTCCTTTATTACAGATAAAAAAAGCCTGGTTAGCCCTGACAGCCATCCATTCCCAATTCCAACCCCTCGTCAAGACAGACTCTCTTGCTCGCAGGATATATCCCACACAAGCCCCAGCTCCGTTTTCCAGGCACAATGTAGTTCACATCCAGACAGGCTTTGGAATATACATACGAACTAATAGATTTTTTGTAGCATCTCTACTATGTATGTCATGTTACTGTGGTCTTGTTTTATGTCCATAAACGCGTGTAGAGTGTACACTTTTGTTTCACAGTAGATTTGTTTAAGACCCACAAGAAACACCTGATTTATCCCACAGCATTAATTAATAAGCTAGAAAATGAATTTGTTTAAGTCATAAGTAAAGGCCTTTCAAAAAGAGGCTGTCATGATTGACTGTGACAGCCCCCACCCTGGAGAGCAGCTCTCCTTTGATCCCCTTCAGGGATGGCTAACTCTGGAAATGACTACGGTCTGCACAGAGTTAGGTAAATCCGCTCTTTGCCCCCCTTACATGGGGAATAAACTGCTCTAAACATTGATGTTTTTGGTGTTTCTAGGTTCATCTCTAGAATGCTGAATGAGGCCTGTTACCGCTTACTTACATAACCGTTAAAAGGAGTTTGTGAAGCCGTTCAGTCCTGGATGTATGTAAAACATATTTAACACGTATTGCTTGTTACAGAAGACTACTGTTGTACATTGAATATCCATTCATCCCTGTTACACCTTTATGTGTTGGAACTCTATGTCTGTACATAGTGTGAAAAGTGGTTTCCCTAAAGTTATTACCCCCTAAACCTGAATCTGAAATTAACTTTATGATCTTTCTTACCACTATTACTTTAGGGTTCTAATCTACCTCTTTCAAAATCCCCACGGTGTACATGCACAGAGCATCCATAGGCTGGAGCCACTTGGAAGCTCAGTGCATGTGCAAGTAAAGAGAACTGAATAGAAAACTCAACAGTGTGTTAGGCCGAGAAACATTATTCAGATGGTTGTTTTATTGTTGTTGAAAGCTTGAAATGTACACAATGAGAAGGGACATTGTTTCAAACACACACGGAGAGACATACACCCACAGACATACCCACCCACACGCACACACACACACACACACACACACACACACACACACACACACACACACACACACACACACACACACACACACACACACACACACACACACACACACAATCCCCCGCCAGGACATTCCTGCTTCATAGACAGCAACCCTAATGGCAATTAAATAGGTGGGGTGTGGGGCCATCCTCTTTGAAATGTTCAAACACCCCCCCCCCCCTCCCCCAATTCAACCAGGTCCCTACACATCAATCATCATGACAACTTCAAAGGAATAGATGCAATATAGATATAAAATAACACACCCTCTAGGAGCAGGTCATTAGCACACTGACCAGTGAGTAATGTTCAATTCAGTAACTTCAGGCAGAGGAAGGGAGATTGAGAAATGTATATAAATATTCCTATGATGTTTTTGTTTTGGATCATTTCCATTTTAGTCATATTATTTCATGTCAATGGTCAGGAAACAAAAAAGCCAAGTCTACATTCAATAGTAAAGATGGACCTGTATTGGATCTGGCCTCAAACTTGCTAATTGGTACGGTTGATTACTGTAGAGCTCCATCTGAGTCATTTCTGACCTCTGACTGATCTCCACAGACCTGGAACTGCAGCTGGAGGAACAGAGACGACAGCAGCACTTCAGAGCTCAGGCTAGTGATGTAGTGGCTTGAGAACAGTTCTTAAACAATAATGTGTGTTCTATATAACACATTTCTTTCCAAAATAGAAAGCATACCACTCTTCCTCTGTGCATTTATTTGTCTTTATGTAAAACACAATAAATATCATATGTTTTTGAGTTCACCGTTGTCAGTTCTGTGAAACAACACCATTTTATTATATTTTTCACAGGAAGCTTTTTAAGCTTTTTTGCTTGGTGCCGGCACTGGTGGTACCGGGCTGGGGACACGCACCTCAGGGTGAGTGCGGGGAGGAGGAACAGGACGTACTGGACTCTGGAGGCGCACTGGAAGCCTGGTGCGTGGTGTCGGTACTGGTGGTACTGGGCTGGTGACACACACCTCAGGACAAGTGCGGGTAGCAGGCACAGGACATACTGGACTGTGGAGGCGCACTGGAAGCCTGGTGCGTGGTGTCGGCACTGTTGGTACTGGGCTGGTGAAACACACCTCAGGGTGAGTGCGGGGAGGAGGAACAGGACGTACTAGACTGTGGAGGTGCACTGGAACCCTGGTGCGTGTTGTCGGCACTGGTGGTACTGGGCTGGTGACACACACCTCAGGGCGAGTGCGGGGAGCAGGCACAGGACGTACTGGACTGTGGAGGCACACTGGAGGTCTGGAGTGTAAAGCTGACACAACCCGTCCTGGCTGGATGCACTGGGCTGTGCAGACTCACCGGAGACACAGTACGCAGAGACGGCGCAGGATATCCTGGTCCAAGGAGGTATACTGGAGACCAGGAGCGCTGAGCCGGCACCCTCCTTCCTGGCTGGATGCCCATTCTAGCCCGGCCAATGCGAGGATCGGAATGGAGCACACCAGGCTAGAATAGCGCACTGGAGACACTGTGCGCTCTACCGCATAACACGGTGCCTGATCCCGTAACACACTCCCCACAGTAAGCACGAGGAGTAGGCTCAGGTCTCCGACCTGACTCATGCAATCTCCTCGTGTGCCCCCGCCCCTTTTTTTATTGGGGGTGCCTCTTGGGCTTCCGTTCTAGCCGTGTATCTTCATATCATCGCCGTTCCTCTATTCTCCGGTATTTATCCTCGTAGTATTGCCGTTCCGCTTTCGCTGCCTCCATCTCCTCCTTAGGACGGCGATGCTCCCCCGGCTGTGTCCAGGGTCCTGCTCCATCTAATATCTCCTCCCAGGTCCATTTACGAAGAACACGAAAAACACTAAACAAACTATCAAAATAACAAAACAAACGTGAAGGTAATAATAACGAGTGCTGACATGCAACTACACATAGACAATAACCCACAAAACCAAAATGGATATATAGTGATAGATGTGCAGAAGATGATTGTACAAGTAGAGATACTGGGGTGCAAAGGAGAAAACAGTATGGGGATGAGGTAGTTGGATGGGATAATTACAGATGGGCTATGTAGAGGTGTAGTGATCTATGAGCTGCTCTGACAGCTGGTGCTTAAAGCTAGTGAGGGAGATATGAGTCTCCAGCTTCAGTGATTTTTGCAGTTGGTTCCAGTAATTGGCAGCAGAGAACTGGAAGGAAAGGCTGCCGAAGGAGGAATTGGCTTTGGGGATGACCAGTGAAATATACCTGCTGGACCGCGTGCTACGGGTGGGTGCTGCCATGGTGACCAGTGAGCTGAGATAAGGCGGGTATTTACCTAGCAAAGACTTATAGATGACCTGGAGCCAGTCGGTTTGGAAATGAATGTGGAGCAAGGTTCATCCAACGAGAGCATACAGGTCGCAATGGTGGGTAGTATATGGGGCTTCAGTGACAAAACGGATGGCACTGTGATAGACACTGTGATTTTATGAAACCTGTGCAGGTTGAAAAATATGTTGACATCTCATGGTATGCTTTCACCGAAAAGCCCATTTGAAATCGGACAACGTAGTTAGATTAACAAGAATTTAAGCTTTTAAATGATATAAGATACTTGTATGTTCATGAATGTTTAATATTACGATTATTTATTTGAATTGTGCGCCCTCCAATCTCACCGGATGTTGTCGGCTGGTGTCCCGCTAGTGTTGCTTGTAGAGTTGATACATTCTTATATATTTTTTCAAAGATGCTTGGATCATAATTATTTGGACCGTATAGGTTAATAAGCCGTATCTGTTTATTGTCCAATAAGATATTAAAAATAATCCATCTACCTTGATGATCTGTTTGGACAATATTCACATCATTACTGTTCAAATTATCATCAACCCTTTTGAATTTCTTTGCCCATGGGGGAAATATATTTCCACCCCCCAGTCCTTTTTCCACAAAACTCCATCTAAACTTTTCTCCATCTAAAATAGATACTTTATTCCTTCTCTTTTAGCCAGGTAAATACTGAGCGTTTTTTCTTATTATCTGCTAAACCATTACAATTGTAACTGGCTACTCTTATTTCACCACTTACCATAATGAGACACAAGTTTCAATTCTATTTATCATAATATATGTTTGTAAACATACCTTTAAAAAGTAACATGATGATTGAGTGGCTATATAGTTGTACCATGACATTTGCATTGCTTCTAAGTAAACCTCCCATTGGTCCCCACTATTCCACCTGCTAAAAGCCCTCCTCATTCCGAGTTGGGTTGTCAACCCAATGCCCAGCAGACCACCCCCAACCCCCCGGATCCCATAGCCCCGGAGAGACCGGGACCCATCTTTCGAAAAGAGCACACAGTGCCACCCACATAACAGAAGCAGATCAACTGCCAAATACATTTCCATCGCCCTCACCTCGATTTGAATTATATATAACCATAAAATATATATATTTATATTAAAAAATCCTGTTTATCTTATTTTCCATAATTAGCTATTAATATTGGTAGTAATGTAAGCAATTTATGAAAATGATTTTTACCTCTCAACAGTCTCGCCATTACCAAAATTACATTATGGCAAGCAATTATTATATTAGCAAACAATTATTGTGAATCATTCTATATTGGCCCTAACATCTTTTACTCCCTCGCAACAGTTGTGGGATACACACACACCCACACACTCATACACACTCATACACACTCAACCCCTTTCCCCCACAACAACCATAGACTCAGATTCTCAAGAGTTGCACCATTCCAGAGCCTAACTCAAGAAAGGTTTTTATTTATTAATCATATACAGTTGCAGCTGTATGAGAAGGCCAGCAAAACTGAGCAAAAAATGAGCAGAAATGGGGAGATTTGATTAATTAACCATTGTCACGTCCTCGATGATGGAGGTCAGATATACCCCCTTCCCCTGAAACACCCACAACATGGTCCCCCGTAGTGACCATATTCCCAAGCATCTCCGTGCAGTCAGACCTTTGATTTTGTGCCACCAGGGCCACAATAATATGCCCCCTCTCTGAATGTCTGAGTGTGACCCCCTCCCCATGGGTTACTGCAGCTAGGACTGCCACTGCCTGGGTGGGGGCACCCCACCGGAATTCCCATCGGCTAGGTACAAGGTCGTCAAGGTTCTCATTAGCAGCTTTGAGAATTTCCTTGTATATTATGCTCTCCCATCAGGGGGCTTTGGCTTTGCAGGACCAACCCTGCCAGGCAGGCTCAGAATCTTGAGGGCGCTGTCCTGCTCTAGGTCTCTGACTACATTTTGGCTGCATACAGACCATTTACAGCAGGCCCATAAAACAGATAGGGACTTCTCCTTAGTATCTGGGTCGTTCAGGTGGGTGTCTAGGGTATGGGATTGTGGACTGTTGTGTCAAAATAGGACCATAAATAAATAAATTAGATGTATAATTGATTTTAAAACTCTGTTCCACCATGATAGGACAATACATAAATAATTCATTATAAAATGTATATCCCTCATCTGCACAACATTGAAAGCTCTCTCGCAACCCCTGCTCACAGAAATACATTGGTTCTGGTATATGCAACTGTTATGTTATGTTAATTACTGATGTCCCTTTAAGAATGGAGAACCTTTGGTCATGCGCAGTGTTGTTCTATGTTATTCTGGTACTAACTCGTTTAGTAAATGTGAAGCTCCAGTTCAATTCTTTGTATTCAGAGTCTTTCTAATTCTATAAATAAGTAATAAGAGACACTACAATGGCGACGAGGATGATTACCTGCAGTATGCATCACAAATGCAGATGGAGCTCGTAGGAAGAGAGGAAGATTTTGACCCTGTAGCACAACAGCTAGCAAGCAGTGACGACGAGGGGAGAGCTGACGAGAACGAGGCGGCAGATCAAAGACCCGTGGAGCCGGAGGTAAAGAGAATGGCTAGCATCGGGAAAATAGATGTGTTTGTTGACACGCAAGAAAACTGGGCAACTTACATTTGAAAGACTGGAACAGTACTTCATTGCAAATGACATTGCTGATAACAAGAGAGTACCAGCGTTGTTGAGTTTAATTGGCCCAAAAACTTACAGTTTGCTAAGAGATCTGACTGCCCCTCTGAAGCCCTCCAATTAAACATTTACAGAGATTGTGGCGATATTGCAAAATCACCTATCACTTAAACCACTCCTCATCGCGGAACGTTTTCATTTCAACAAGAGAGATCAGAATGAGGGGGAGGGGGTTAGTACATATGTAGCAGAGTTGAAGAAACTGTCTGAACATTGTCAGTTTGGAGAGAACCTAAATGACACATTAAGGGATAGATTTGTTTGTGGACTGAAACATAAACACATTCAAAAATGTTTGCTCACGGAATCACATCTCACGTTTGCAAAGGCTGTTGAAATTGCTGTGACTATGGAAATTGCGACTAAAGATGCAATTGAGTTGCAAAGTAAAAGAAATACTAACCAATCGCAAACTTCCCTGCACAAGTTTTCACGCAGCCGACAGCTCCCCCGTGTGGCCGTAAAATACAACAGGCGTGACAGAGATGGTCACAGAGCAGAGGACTGCTGTTTCAAAGATTAAATTTGTCACAAATGCAATAGAAGGGGGCACTTTTAAAGAGCATGCAGAGCAAAATGCAGTCACAACAGGAAAACTGAGAAAATTAAAGGGTCTGTGAATGCACTAGCAGAGAACAGTGACAGTGATTCAGATGAACGATTAATTAGTACAATGGAGTTAAACACAGTGACTTCTCCCAGCAGTAGCATAATATGTGTGACACCAGATATCGAAGGAAAATCCCTCAAAATGAAGCTGGATACAGGATCTGCAGTGTCTATAATTTCCACAACTGTTTACAATGAGCACTTCAAGGCTATCAAGCTGAAGAACACAAATGTGTCGCTGAAGACCTACTCAGGAGAGAGATTGAGCCCAATGAGGGCGTTGCAGGTCAGAGTGAGTTATGGGGAGCAAACACAGCAGTTACAGCTGTATGTGGTGTCTGGAACTTGCCCCCCATTATTTGGCAGGGAATGGCTTTCAAAAATAAAGCTGAACTGGTGTGACTTGAAAATGCTCCACACGTTCCAGTCCAAAGAGAAAGGCACAGACCAAACACTGGAACACTTACGGAAGAAATACAACACAGTTTTCAGTGATCAGAGGGGAACAGTAAAAGGCTTCACAATCAAATTTGTACTGAGAGATGACGCAACCCCAAAATTCTGCAAAGCCAGATCTGTTCCATACTCCCTGAGACCAAAGGTGGAAGCGGAAATCGATCGCTTGCATGATACAGGGATCCTGACGAAAGTGGACAGAAGCGAATGGGCCACACCCATAGTTCCTATTGTAAAGAAAGACGTGTCTGTTAGAATGTGTGGGGACTTCAAGGTAACTGTGAATTCAATGTTGCATGTGGACCAATACCCCCTGCCACGTCTTGATGACATCTTTGCTGCACTAGCTGGTGGGAAACACTTCAGTAAAATTTGATTTGACACAGGCTTACCTGCAGCTACCGGTTGAAGAGAGTTCCAAACAGTACCTGACAACAAACACACACAAAGGTCAATACAGGTATAACCGCCTGGTTTTTGGCATTGCATCGGCCCCAGCCATTTGGCAACGAACCATTGACCAGATTTTGCAAGGAATCCCAGGAACCCAGTGTGTCCTGGATGACATGATCATAACAGGACCCACCGACAAAGAGCACCTGGCTAACCTGGAAGAGGTCCTGAGAAGACTGAAAGAGTATGGTCTACAGGCAAACTTACAGAAGTTCTTCAAAGACAAGATTGTCTTCTGTGGACATGAAATCGACCGCAATGGATTGCACAAAACACAGGACAAAATTGATGCGGTGGTACAGGCTCCACGACCACAAAATATCACAGAAGTGAGATATTTCACGGGACTGATCAATTACTACAGAAGAATCCTCCCAAACCTTAGAGGCTGGAAAATAATAGGACATTGCAGTGGACAGAACAGTGTGAAAATGCATTTCTTGAGGCAAAATGGCTCATCACATCTGAACAGGTCCTGATGCATTACGACCCTGAACTGCCAGTGAAGTTGGATTGTGATGCATCCCCTTATAGCTTAGGGGCAGTCCTTTCTCACACACACTGAAAGATGGGTCAGAGAAGCCAGTTGCATTTACGTCACGAACATTGAATGATGCAGAGAAAAACTACTCACAAATCAACAAAGAAGCACTGGCGCTAGTGTGGGGCGTCAAGAAATTCCACGCATATCTATATGGCAAGCGTTTCACACTGGTTACGGACCGTTGCTTTCCATTTTCAGTCCAAAGAAAGGCATTCCGGCAATGACAGCAGCCAGGTTACAGCGATACGCCTTGTTCCTTGCCAGTCATATGTATGACATTGAGTTTAAGCCATCGTCCCTCCACACAAATGCAGATGGATTATCCAGACTGTAGTGTACAAGAGAAAGACAAAGGAGTGCAGATGCAGTGGACATTTTCCATACCACTCAGCTCGAGAGAAACGAAATTACAATGTACCAAGGATTTTTGATGTGGGGAATGAGAGTCATGATACCCCAGAAATGCCAACATCAGGTTTTGCAGCAACTTCATGAAGGTCATGTTGGAATTGTCTAAATGAAGCTGCTCGCAAGGAGCCACTTCTGGTGGCCCAGTCTGGATCAACAGATAGAAAATATGGCAAAGAACTGTAGTGGATGTTTGGAAACCCTTCACATGCCTGCTCCTGTCCCAGTCCACCCAGGGGAATGGCCCACAGAGCCATGGTAGAAAATTCATATGGACTATGCTTGGCCCTTTTAAAAGCACATGTTTCTGGTTATAGTTGATGCGCATTCCAAATTGTCAGATGTGTTTTGCACTGACTCCTCCACCTCAGCTCAGACAATAGAGGGTCTCAGAACACTGTTTGCACGCTCCGGATTGCCGCTGCAGCTGGTAAGTGACAACGCGCAAGCTTTTGTAAGTGACAAGTTTACAAGATTCATGTCAGTAAATGGAATCAAACACTCAACCTCAGCTCAGTACCGCCCTGCCACCAATGGGCTGTGCAAAAACGCTTTGTGCAAACCCTAAAGCAAGGACTCCGCGCAGCAAAATGAGACGAAGGGACATTGCAAACAAAACTGGCCAAGTTCCTGGCCTCCTACTGAAACACCCCACATGCCACGACAAATGAAAGCCCAGCCGCACTGATATTTGGGAGGCCTCTCCGAACACAGCTGGACATCATGAAGCCAAACAGGCATAAGAAAGTGCTGAACAAGCAAGACAAGATGCTCTCCGGTGGCCGGGAGCGCCATCTCCAAACAGGACAGGAAGTGATGGTGCGAGACTACAGAAGAGGGAAATGGACAAGAGAGACCGTACATACACAAACGGGACCCAGAACTTACCAGGTTCAAGTGAACCCAGACATAATGTGACGGCGTCACATTAACCAAATGCATTCCACGGAAAACAGCACAACAATCGAGAGAGAACAGGCACAAAGAGATCCTGAGAGTGACACACAGGGAACGGTAGAGGACGGTGGGGCAGTAAAGAGACCCCAGGCTGAAAGAGGGGAACGTGTGGATGAAGGTGCTGCTATAGCAGAAGCTATAATGGAGCAAGCACACAGTGAGGATGTTCAGGACCCTCCAGACAATCCAAGGTGCTACCCAGAACAAAGCATCCATCAACCAGACAGACTGGACTTATAAACAAACAGACACAAACAAAAACGAACTGTTCAAGTTCAAATCAAAAGATGCAAAAGAACTACAACATGTTCTGAGAAATGTTTCAGTTGTGGCTTTGTAAAAGAAACTCTGATTGTATAAGACAAGGAATGTTGTGTTCTCTTAATTACTGATGTCCCTTTAAGAATGGAGAACCTTTGGTCATGTGCAGTGTTGTTCTATGTTATTCTAGTACTAACTCGTTTAGTAAATGTGAAGCTCCAGTTCAATTATTTGTATTCCGACTCTTGCTTATTATATAAATAAGTAATAAGAGCTAAGACACTACAGCAACCATTTCCTTTCTCACTCAACACCACACTTACCCAAAACACCAAAAAACTCACACCACACCATCCATCCATACATACTGTGCCTTCTGTTTACTGATTTTTTTTCTCCACCATGTTGAATTTGTGATTTTGTGTTCCAATTAGTTATATTTGAAGATAGATAGAAAAGCTACATATTTTTGTTGTATTATTAAAATCCATAACAGAGCTAGAATTGTGTGTTTCATTATTTGCCTCCTCTATGAGAACATTGTAATTTTTAAAATAGCCATGGAGTAGTCTTTGTGTCTCTGAACAACTGGTTATCAATATACAGTTTATCGACCACGAGATCTACGCGTTTCCTTTTCAATCTATTTTCCTTGAAAATTGGATATAGAACTTTACGCCGTTCTGCAATTTCCTTCGGGAACTGGTCATTCATGCCTTTTTTCGTGCCATTTTGTCAATAGCTTTACATGGGATCTGAAGCGCTGTAAGGAGGAACTCTCTAACTACAGATTCAGGAACTTCTCCTTCTATCTCTTGTATAACTGTAAGTACCAGATTCTCTCTCACGGATGTAGTCTGTATGTCAAGTGAGGCTTCTCTGAGAACAATGTTCTCCTTTTTCAGTTCATTAACTTTGGTTTCAATCTTACTGACTGTACCTTTCAGCTTGTTTGTGTCTTTCTCCAATGTCGCAGCTTCTTTCGTCACTCATTACGAGGCTTGCCTTCAGCTCTTTTATATCCTTACTGACTAGTTTAAGTATATCCAGTTGATCATTTATTGATTTTATCAGATGGGTTTCGACCTTTACCATTCCCACTGGTGAAAATATTAAATTGTCTGTGTCTGTAGAAGAGTCACGTTTTCATTTTGAAGTAGGTTCCCCTGTCGTACTCTCCGTCATGTTTGGGTGTTGCTTGTTTTTGTAATATTTGTCGATACATTTCTCTAGTCTTATGATTTGTTATGTGTTGTTATCCAGATTGAAGGTTATTACCCAACAGATTGTGTAGTGCTAATATTAGTCTAACTTACCGATATTGAATATTACGTTTTTATCTTGAAGTGGTCTACATAGCTGTGTTCAGTCTGCATCTTGCTGCTTCTACTCTCTCTCACGCTCGAGTCGTCCTGATACATCTGGTGTTGGTGTTGTTGTTGGTGGCATTGGTGTGGTGGTTGGTGGTGGTTAGTAGTGGTGGTTGGTAGTGGTGCGGTGGTGGGTGGTGGTTGGTAGTGGTGTGGTGGTTGGTGCTGGTTGGTAGTGGTGTGGTGGTTGGTGGTGTTGGTTGGTAGTGGTGGTTGGTAGTGGTGTGGTGGTTGGTGGTGGTTGGTAGTGGTGGTTGGTAGTGGTGTGTTGGTTGGTAGTGGTGGTTGGTAGTGGTGTGGTGTTGGTGGTGGTGTGGTGGTGGTTGGTAGTGGTGTGGTGGTTGGTAGTGGTGTGGTGGTTGGTGGTGGTGTGGTGGTTGGTGGTGGTTGGTAGTGGTGTGGTTGTTGGTTGTGGTTGGAAGTGGTGTGGTGGTTGGTGTGGTGGTTGGTAGTGGTGGTTGGTAGTGGTGTGGTGGTAAGTGGTTGTGGTTAGTAGTGGTGTGGTGGTTGGTGGTGGTGTGGTGGTTGGTGGTGGTTGGTAGTGGTGTGGTGGTTGGTGGTGGTTGGTAGTGGTGCGGTGGTGGTTGGTAGTGGTGTGGTGGTTGGTGGTGGTGGTTGGTAGTGGTGTGGTGGTTGGTGGTGGTTGGTAGTGGTGTGGTGGTTGGTAGTGGTGATTGGTAGTGGTGTGGTGGTTGGTAGTGGTGTGGTGGTTGGTAGTTGTGTGGTGGTTGGTGGTGGTTAGTAGTGGTGTGGTGTTTGATGTGGTGGTTGGTAGTGGTGTTTGGTAGTGGTGTGGTGGTTGGTAGTGGTGGTTGGTGTGGTGGTTGGTGTGGTGGTTGGTGGTTGGTGGTGGTTGGTAGTGGTGTGGTGGTTGGTGTGGTGGTTGGTGTGGTGGTTGGTGGTGGTTGGTTGTGGTGTGGTGGTTGGTGTGGTTGTTGGTAGTGGTGTGGGGATTGGTGTGGTGGTTGGGAGCGCACCAGTCATGTTCTGTGGAGGAGGAGATCCAAAGGAGATGAAGGAGACGGATGGATCGGCCACACCCTCTTAAAGCCCTCCTCCAACATCACCAGGCAAACTCTGTACTGAATCCAGCTAGGGAAATGAAAGAGAGGCTGTCCTCGAAACACGTGGAGGTGAGAGCTTCAAACCGACAAAAAAAAGACCAAAAGAACTGGCATGAGGTGAAATGAGCTGGAGAAGACAGCCCAGAACAGAGTAGGATGGAAAGGAGTCGATGATGGCATATGCTTTTAAGTCAATATTTCACCACCAGACAGCAGTAGAGATCTATTTCATTGCAGGTTGCAGCGCTTAAATCAATGATTTATTCTGCCCTGTACTGCATTAAGATAGACAGAACGAATGGACTGTCTGGACTCTGCAATTGCAAACACACACACACTGTTAATCTCCACGTCTCTCTCTGTCACACCCACTGCTCTGCATGGTTTAATCCGCGCTGTCACGGGATGTATCCAGTAGCAAAAAGCTTAGTCTGTCAGTTTAAAAGTACAGTGAATATAAGGATATTCAGAAACTCTTGGAGGACTATGAAAGTGGACGTCAAAAATGCTTCTTTATTGTTAAAGACCAACTCGTTTCAGCATGTGCCCTTCCTCTGGGTTTTTGGAGGAAAGTACAGTGACATACAGTCCTGTGAAGAGAGGCTGAAGATTGAGGGGTGAGGAGGGGCAAGTTGAGGTGATGTGCAGCAAGCAACAGACAGGAGTAGAATCAGCAGTAGTGGCAGTGGAATACTGATAGTGGACATGTGGCAGAGAGGGACTGTGAGCCAACAGTGCCTGCACACACACACACACACACACACACACACACACACACACACACACACACACACTCCCATCAGCAGTTGGTAGGATAATCGGGGGGTCGAGTCAAGCAGGGGTGTCGTCATGCATCTCAATGCGAACTAAGCATAGCGTTGTCAGCCTGTAAGCCCGTCAGTTCAGAGGAGCATCTCTCTTCTCTCTGACACCTGTGCAGCAAGGCCAGTTCAACCCTCATCATGATTTATTTTCATAAGCACAGGAGCAACAACCAGTGCCCCACCCAGAGTCACACTCCTCTTCACGTGCCGACACACACACACAAAACACACAGAAAGGACAATACACACACACACAGAGAGAGAGGACCACACACACGAGCACGTGCAATGGACAACTCACACACACACAAACACAAGAGTTTATGGCTACTCATTGACCTTTGGCAGTATCAGACTGGACTAAGATTTTAGGAGCAAGACATCAACCAGGGCCAAAGACCCACATCTCTCCCTCCCTTATGTGAAATGTAAGAGCAGGATATTCCATGGGGGTAATTGCAGTACACAATGGTACTTTAATCCGCACGTTTTCTCATCAGTGCAAAGTAATTACACAGGGTCCTAGGGGAGCCAAAAAAACACATGTAGAGTGGAGAATGAACCCTGCACTACCAGGATTATTAAGCAGGAGACCAGGCCGCAGCATTGTGGATCAGAATACTAATCAGATCACCTACCTTCTCCGCTCAGTACAGCTCAGCTCCTCTCCTCTCCATTCTACCAGGCTCTGTTTCAGCTCTCTCCGCTCAGCTCAGCTCCTCTCCTCTCCGTTCAACCAGGCTCTGTTTCTTAGGATCTGGAGAGGGAGAGAGAGGAGGTTTGTCAGCTTGTTGACCTGTGAGAGAGGTTACAAGTGGGTGTGTATGGTACGCACTACATTGGCCTAAAGGAGTCAAGGGTTTCAGTCAACTAAGTCCAAGAATAGTCAGATAGCAATGTAGAGTGGGTTTTATTGGGGAATAAAGTTACTGTGTGCAGATGGTTATTTTAAGCATGCAACACACACACACACATGTTAATTGAGTGTTATTATCATGCTAAATCAGTGACATTTAATTAAATATTATAACTGTGAAAGTAATTAAACTGTTCAGTTATAGCAACACACACACACTGCCTGCCAAGGAAAATCAACTATGCTTTCCCTTTCACTTGTATTGGTTCATTTTTAGACCAGTTGGCCTGTCTATCTTGGGGTTACTTTTATGCCAGTGATGATTTCAGGTCCCAGTCTGCTGCTGGTCCCCCTCTACCTATCTCTCTGTGTGTCTGGCTTACAGTATCTCCCAGACCTCCAAGAAGCTTACGTCTCTCCTGCGTACTTGAGTCATGCTGCTTCTCACCTATAGATCTGACATCTTGAGTTCATTTCAGTTCATGTTCAGTTCATTTCAGTTGATGGCCATGTTATTAAGGTGAACTGTGTTGCAAATTACTAGGTGTTCCCAGCTGTCTGTTCTATCATTATGTCAGTGATACAATAGTGGTCATCCTTTTCTCAAATTGAATTTTCCTGTGTTCATCTTTCTGAAGTCCTCATGTAACCATTCCTTACATCACAATACATCAGCCATGTTAATATTTCATTATTTCATTTGCATGGTGATTTCCTTTTGTTTTTAGATCAACATTCACATATCACACTAGGCGCATCTCTCCACTAGGTTACTGCGCCAATTAAGAGTGATTTGTATTGTATTGAAAATGTTTGATTTAGTTTGTTTTCCCATTTTAAAAATCCATATTTGCTAAATCCATATTCCATATAATCTTAACATAATTACTAGTGTTACAGCATTGCATTTCCTAGCCTTACGAGGGTTTTGACATTACAAGCGGCACTCGCCTAATCTAGCTTCTCCCTCATGTGGTAGTTAACAAGCTAGCAAGCAAGCTAGTTAAGTAGTGCTACAGTGCAGGTATCAACAGCCATTGTCAGCCAATCAAGTAGGGGCTGGAAGCTATGATGAGCTTCGATTGGTCTTGGATTTGCATAAAGTTCAGCTTTCTCCAACTTTAATCTTCCATGCTCGCATCGCTCAACAATCCCGCTTTGCTTGCTTTCCTTCCACTGAATTATAATGGCTTCCGATGTTTCACCACTTGATGCGGCTCCATATTAACACAGGCCTTTAAATTATTATTGCACAATGTAATGAAGGGCTGTTACATTTCAATAGTTCTCTGTTTAATTGTCAGGAGGGGCTAAGTGAACATAAGCCCCTGTTTTGTATCCTGTTAGAACCAGCCTGTTTGCTGCGCTCGCCATTCTATTTCACTAGTGAACGCAGCAATCAGGTGGTAAAAGGAGGCTGTGGTGAGCTTGGTATACTGTGCATTCGGAAAGTACTCAGACCCCTTGACATTTTCAAAATGTTGTTACGTTACAGCTTTGAGTCTTCTGGAATATGATGCTACAAGCTTGGCACACCTGTATTTGGGGGGTTTCTCCCATTCTTCTCAATCGGGTTCAAGTCCGGGCTCTGCTGGGCCACTCAAGGACATTCAGAGACTTATTCCGAAGCCACTCCAGCATTGTTTTGGCTGTGTGCTTAGGGTCGTTGTCTGTTTGAAGGTGAACCTTCACCCCAGTCTGATGTCCTGAGCGCTCTGCAGCAGGTTTTCATCAAGGATCTCTCTGTACTTTGCTCTGTTCATCTTTCCCTCAATCCAGACTAGTCTCCCAGTCCCTGCTGCTGAAAAACATCCCCACATCAAGATGCTGCCAGCACCATGCTTCACCGTAGGGATGGTGCCAGGTTTCCTCCAGACATGGTTTTTGCCATTCAGGCTAAAGTGTTTAATCTTGGTTTCATCAGACCAGAAAATCTTGTTTCTCATGGTCTGAGAGTCCTTTAGGTGCATCTGGCAAATTCTAAGTGGGCTGTAATGTGCCTTTTAGAGAGGATTGGCTTCTGTCTGGCCACTCTATCATAAAGCCCTGATTGGTGGAATGCTGCAGAGGTGGTTGGTCGTCTAGAAGGTTCTCCCATCTCCACAGAGGAACTCTGTAGCTCTGTCAGAGAGATCATCGCATTCTTGGTCACCTCCCTGACCAAGGCAATTCTCCCTTGCACAACTCAAATCAAATTTTATTGGTCACATACACATGGTTAACAGATGTTAATGCGAGTGTAGCGAAATGCTTATGCTTCTAGTTCCGACTGTGCAGTAATATCTAACAAGTAATCTATCCATTTCACAACAACTACCTTATGCACACACAAGTGTAAAGGAATTAATAAGAATATGTACATGTAAAAATATGGATGAGCGATGGCCGTGCGGCATTGGCAAGATGTAATAGATGGTGTAGAATACAGTATATACATATGAGATGAGTAACGTAGGGTATGTAAACATTATATAAAGTGGCATTGTTTAAAGTGACTAGTGATACATTTATTACATCCAATTTATAATTTTTAAAGTGGCTAGAGATTTGAGTCAGTATGTTGGCAGCAGCCACTTAATGTTGGTGATGGCTGTTTAACAGTCTGATGGCCTTGAGATATAAGCTGTTTTTCAGTCTCTTAGTCCCAGCTTTGATACACCTGTACTGACCTCGCCTTCTGGATGATAGCGGGGTGAACAGGCAGTGGCTCGGGTGGTTGTTGACCTTGATGATCTTTTTGGCCCTACAGTGACATCGGGTGGTGTAGGTGTCCTGGAGGGCAGGTAGTTTGCCCCCGGTAATGCGTTGTGCAGACCTCACTACCCTCTGGAGAGCCTTACTGTTGTGGGCAGAGCAGTTGCCGTACCAGGCGGTGATACAGCCCGACAGGATGCTCTCGATTGTGCATCTGTAAAAGTTTGTGAGTGTTTTTGGTGACAAACCAAATTTCTTCAGCCTCCTGAGGTTGAAGATGCGCTGCTGCGCCTTCTTCAGCACGCTGTCTGTGTGGGTGGACCATTTCAGTTTGTCCGTGATGTATACGCAGAGGAACTTTCCACCTTCTCCACTACTGCCCCGTTGATGTGGAGAGGGGGGTGCTCCCTCTGCTGTTTCCTGAAGTCCATGATCATCTCCTTTGTTTTGTTGACATTGAGTGTGAGGTTATTTTCCTGACACCACACTCCGAGGGCTCTCACCTCCTCCCATTAGGCCGTCTCGTTATTGTTGGTAATCAAGCCTACCACTGTAGTGTTGTCTACAAACTTGATGATTGAGTTGGAGTTGTGCATTGCCACGCAGTCATGGTTGAACAGGGAGTACAGGAGAGGGCTGAGAACGCACCCTTGTGGGGCCCCAGTGTTGAGGATCAGCAGGGGGCGGCCCGTCAGAAAGTCCTGGACTTTCCTCCAGGGTCTCAAGCTCAATGACGAGTTTGGAGGGTACTATGGTGTTAAATGCTGAGCTGTAGTCGATGAACAGCATTCTCACATAGGTATTCCTCTTGTCCAGATGGGTTAGGGCAGTGTGCAGTGTGATTGCGATTGCGTCGTCTGTGGACCTATTGGGGCGGTAAGCAAGCTGGAGTGGGTCTAGGGTGTCAGGTAGGGTGGAGGTGATATGATCCTTGACTAGTCTCTCAAAGCACTTCATGGTGATGGAAGTGAGTGCTACGGGGCAATAGTCGTTTAGCTCAGTTACCTTAACTTTCTTGGGAACAGGAACAATGGTGGCCCTCTTAAAGCATGTGGGAACAGCAGACTGGGATAGGGATTGATTGAATATGTCCGTAAACACACCAGCCAGCTGGTCTGCACATGCTCTGAGGACACAGCTAGGGATGCCGTCTGAGCCGGCAGCCTTGTGATGGTTAACACGTTTAAATGTTTTACTCACGTTGGCTGCGGTGAAGGAGAGCCCGCAGGTTTGGGGAGCGGGCCGTGTCAGTGGCACTGTATTGTCCTCAAAGCGAGCAAAGAAGTTGTTTGGTTTGTCTGTGAGCAAGATGTCAGTGTCCGCGATGGGTCTGGTTTTCTTTTTGTAATCCGTGATTGACTGTAGACCCTCATGTCTGAGCCGTTGAATTGCGATTCTAATTTGTCTCTACTGACGCGGGAATAGCTACACTGTTTGTATTTGGTCATGTTTCCGGTCGCCTTGCCATGATTAAAATAAGTGGTTTGGCCAGTCGGCCAGCACTAGGAAGAGTCTTGGTGGTTCCAAACTTCTTCCATTTAAGAATGATGGAGACCACTGTGTTCTTGGGGACCTTCAATGCTGCAGAAATGTTTGGGGACCCCCAGATCTGTGCCTCGGACAATTCCTTCGACCTTATGGCTTGTTTTTTTCTCTGACATGCACTGTCAATTGTGGGAGCTTATATAGACAGGTGTGTGCCTTTCCCAATCGTGTCCAATTAAATTAATTTACCACAGATGGACTCAAATCAAGTTGTAGAAACATCTCAATGATGATCAATGAAAACAGGATACACCTATGCTCAATTTCAAGTCTCATAGCAAAGGGTCCTGAATAGTTATGTAAATAAAGTATGTGGGGGAATATTGTATGTTTATTTATCAAATCAATGCTAGTGTATCAAATCAATGCTACTTTGAGGAATCCTCACTATCACCGATAAGCAACTTGGCATTACGCCCAGAATATTGCTATGGGAACAACCGAGGAATCTCAGTTTCAAGGTCTCAAGAGTGAATGCTTCTTGAGGTATTGGTCAGTCACAAGTACGAGGCACCAGTAACAATTAATGAATTATGCTAAATCATGCAAATACTGTATAACTTGTCTGTGTATAGCTGTATATAAGACAACTGCTGGGACTGCCCAGGGAGAGCTCCTGATCGACATGTGTACATGGTGCATTGAGTTGGTTGGAACCTCTCCAGCGCGCTGACAATGATTCATTTAACATTGACTTCAAGTGTCCCTGTGTTAGAATGTCCACAACAATTTGGCTTCACAAACTAGATGATTGACTCTGCCTGCAGAGTTTTCCAGTGGGGGCCTGCGAGGAAAACCGGTTTCAAAATAGGACAAGGACCCGCCAAGACCAGACCCTTGCTGTGAGCTGCCCAGGATGAGACACATCATCCATGAACATTTGAGGGACGGCAACTGATTTCATTAAGTCAATATAAATGAATATGTATAAAAGTAAATTATAAAAAATGTAATCAAGGCCATTAACGCATAAAAAGCTACCATAGACTTTATAGAGGCTATTCACTAATCTTAAAACCTCTTTGGGCTAGGGGGCAGTATTTTGACGTCTGGATGACAAGAGTGCCCAAAGTAAACTGCCTGTTACTCAGGCCCAGAAGCTAGGATATGCATATAATTGGTAGATTTGGATAAACACTGTAAAGTTTCTAAAACTGTTAAAATAATGTCTGTGGGTATAACAGAACTGATATGGCAGGCAAAACTCAGAGGACAAACCATCCAGAAAAACAAAATTCAGCCCACCACTGATTCCAATGGCTGTCATTTTTAATATGAAGGGAAAACCTCCCAGATTGCAGTTCCTAGGGCTTCCACTAGATGTCAACAGTCTTTAGAAAGAGTTTCAGGCTAAAATCTTCGAAAGCCAAGTAAATAAACAGATCACCGACCATTTTGAAACCCACTGTGCCTTCTCCACCATGCAATCTAGCTTCCTAGCTGGTCATGGATGCACCTCAGCCACGCTCAAGGTCCTAAACGATATCATAACCGCCATCGATAAAAGACAGTACTGTGCAGCCGTCTTCATCGACCTGGCCAAGGCTTTCGACTCTGTCAATCATCACATTCTTATCGGCAGACTCAATAGACTTGGCTTGTCAAATGCCTGCCTCGCTTGATTCACAAATTTCTTCTCAGAAAGACTTCAGGGTGTAAAATCGGAGGGCCTGTTGTCTGGACCTCTGCCAGTCTCTATGGGGGTGCCACATGGTTTAATTCTCAGGCTCTTTTCTCTGTATATATCAATGATGTTGCTCTTGATGCGGGTGGTTCTCTGATCCACCTCTACGCAGACGACACCATTCTGTATACATCTGGCCCTTCTTTGGACACTGTGCTAACAAACCTCTAAAGAAGCTTCAACACCATACAACACTCCTTCCGTGGCCTCCAAATTCTTTGAAATGCTAGTAAAACTCAGTGCATGCTCTTCAACCGATTGCTGCCCGCACCCTCCCACCCAACTAGCATCACTACTCTGTACGGTTCTGACCTAGAATATGTGGACAACTACAAATACCTAGGTGTCTGATTAGACTGTAAACTCTCCTTCCAGACTCACATTAAGCATCTCCAAACCAAAATTAAATTGAGAATCGGCTTCCAATTTCGCAACAAAGCCTCCTTCACTCAAGCTGCCAAACATACCCTCGTAAAACTGACTATCCTACTGATCCACGACTTCAGCGATGTCATTTACAAAATAGACTCCAACACTCTACTCAGCAAACTGAACATAGTCTATCACAGAGCCATCCATTTAGTCAACAAAGCCCCATATACTACCCACCACTGCGACCTGTATTTTCTCGTCGACTGGCCCTCGCTAAATATTTTTTGCAAAACCCACTGGCTCCAGGTCATCTATAATTCTTTGCTAGGTAAAGCTGCCCCTTATCTCAGCTCAACACCCACCCGTAGCACGCGCTCCAGCAGGTATATCTCACTGGTCATCCTCAAAGCCAACAAGTCCTTTGGCCGCCTTTCCTTCCAGTTCTCTGCTGCCAATGACTGAAACGAATTGCAAAAATCACTTAAGTTGGAGTCTTATCTCTCCCTCACTAACTTTAAGCATCAGCTATCTCAGCAGCTTACAGATTGCTGCAGCTGTACACAGCAAAGCCCATCCAACTACCTACTTCATCCCCATATTGTTTTTATTTACTTTTTTTGCTCTTTTGCACACCAGTATTTCTACTTGCACATCATCATCTGCACATATATCACTCCAGTGTTAATTTCCTAAATTGTAATTACTTCGCTACTATGGCCTATTTATTGCCTTACCTCCTTACTTAATTTTCACACACTGTATATAGATTATTCTATTGTGTTATTGACTGTACTTTTGTTTATCCCACTTGTAACTCTGTGTTGTTGTTTTCTGTCACACTGCTTTGCTTCATCTTGGCCAGGTCACAGTTGTAAATGAGAACTTGTTCTCAACTGGCCTACCTGGTTAAATATAGGTGAAATTAAAATAAAAAATAAGTTTATAATTTATCAATAATCCTATGTGTTTTTCGGACCATGGGAAGGACAGAGAGAGAGCGCGCTGCCTCTGAATGAGGCACACCTGTCTCTAGTCTATTTTACCATTACCTTATTGGATACATTATTTCCTTATGGCGTTATCAAGAGTTGTACTTCTAATTTGATTTGCTATGTTATTTGTTATTTTGATTTAACAGGCCGTGTTGTTGTTTTTTTGGATGCATGAATCACAATGTGAGTCATGTGTTCAAAGGGGGAATTACCAGTTCCCTGGGGCCCTTTAGTAAATATGCTTCTTGATTTTCTTCATATGCCTGCATGTAAAAGAAAAAAAGAGACGTGGGTAATGGATGACAGTTACTCCAAATGGTTTGAAGTTTTCTCCACATAAAGTTAAACATGTGTATTACTGTTGTTGTTTTCTTTTCTTGTTTTTGTCTTGCTTCAATAACAAATCTCACCAGATTGCTGTATGGTCGGGATTTCTCCCTAAGGATTAGCCCTCTAACTCCCTGACCAGTAACTATGCAATGAAGTCGCTAAGATGATAGGGGAGTATTAGCCAAATTTGGGGGGGAAATTATTTCAACTGTGTATTGTTATTCTCTTTGACATGTTGTATTAAGTATATTGGTATTGTATTATTATTCTCTTTGACAATCTGTATTAAGAATATTGGTAGTGGTAATAATTTCTCATAAAGTGAATAATTTGTCTGGATTTCCTGATTCAGAAATGCCATAAACCAGAAATTCCCAAACCCCTAGGACGCGCAATGCCGTCGGGGGCACGGCATTTTTCTTTATCTTTTTTTAAATGTTTTTTTCTTTACATTTTCAAACAGACAATTTATATTTTCCAACGAGGCTATACATTTGGGTGAGTTTTTTTCACTATTGCAAAGCATAGCTTATTACCAGGATTGTGAACATTTATGACATATGCCCTTTTATCGCTTATGATTTCTGATTGCATGAGGCTATCTAGTTTCCTTCTCTGCCCCCCGCCACCCTGGGGTTGACGTATTATTTGCACTACAAGCTCGAGGGTCCTATCGGCTATGATGGATACATTTGACTGAACAAGTCGTTCCAGCAGGGCTATAAATTGTTCAAGATCTTCGGCACCATTAGATAAAACCAGAGATACAGTGTTTTGCACAAATTTCCAACTGTAAGACATCACGAGGTTCGCCATAAGCTGTTGCCCTGTCTAACAGTTCGTCCAGAGTATCCAATATCATCACATAAAACTCTGCGTAGTCAAGTTTCTGATTCAGCCATGTGAAATTGGAAAACTGTCGTATCTCTGAATTGCTGAATTTATTTTGGTACACAACCCGGACACTTCTATCGAGACCATCTCCCTCCTGATTTATTAGACAATTTTCCAATTCCTCAAAAACATCGTATTGCGTTTCAGACTCTTCGGACATGGGAGTTTATGGCGAGGTCTGTGTGGGGTCCTGTGTAGAAGATCTTATGCTCTCCTTCATCTGGTTAATTAACGATATGAGTGCGTCGGAGATCTGGGATAACAGGTTTTCATCGGTCGTCCCGGACTCATTCATATGATTAATTAATTCTATGAGTTTGGCAGGAATCTGGGATAACAGGGTTTCATCTGTCGGAAGTATGTCTATTACCCCAGCCTCATTCATCTGTTTAATTAAAGCTTGGAGTTCAGCAGGAATCTGGGATAACAGGGTTTCAACTGTTTGAATTATGTCTGTTGGCTCATCCATTTGGGTAATTATTGATGTGTGTTCATGTGGTATTCTGGAAGGATCCATGTTACATATAGGTTTTTAGCCCCTGTATTTGCAGCCTTTAATCGGATTGCTGTTTAACCTCCCTGGGATATGTGGGACGATAGCGTCCTAACTGGTCAACATCCGGTGAAAATGCAGAGCGCCAAATTCAAATAAATTGCTATAAAAATGTAACTTTCATGAAATCACATATTCAATATACCAAATTAAAGCTACACTTGTTGTGAATCCAGCCAACGTGTCAGATTTCAAAAATGTTTTACGGCGAAAGAAAACGATGCTATTATCTGAGGACAGCACCCAAGCAAACAAACACGGACCATCATATTTCAACCCTCCATGCGCGACACAAAACGCAGAAATAACGATATAATTCATGCCTTACCTTTGACGAGCTTCTTCTGTTGGCACTCCAATATGTCCCATAAACATCACAAATGGTCCTTTTGTTTGTTTAATTCTGTCGATATCTATCCAAAATGTCCATTTATTTGGTGCGTTTGATCCAGAAAAACACCAGTTCCAACTCCCGCAACATGACTACAAAAGTTACCTGTAAGCTTTGTCCAAACATTTCAAACTATTTTTGTAATACAACTTTAGGTATTTTTTAACGTACATAATCGATAAAATTGAAGACGGGATGATCTGTGTTCAATACCGGAGAAGAACAATGTGTAGCATGCTTTCAGGTCACACGCCCCTAACAAAGAGTACACTTCCCTCGAGCCTCATTCTGAACATGGCTACTTCTTCATTTCTCAAAAGAAAAACCTCAACCAATTTCTAAAGACTGTTGGCATCCAGTGGAAGCAATAGGAACTGCAAGAAGGTCCCTTAGAAATCTGGATTCCTAATAAAACCCCATTGAAAAGAGAGTGACCTCAAAATAAAACATCTGAATGGTTTGTCCTCAGGGTTTCGCCTGCCAAATAAGTTCTGTTACAGTCACAGACATGTTTGAAACAGTTTTAGAAACTTCAGAGTGTTTCCTATCCAAATCGACCTATAATATACATATTTTACCTTCTGGGCATGAGTAGCAGGCAGTTTAATTTGGGCATGCTTTTCATCCAAAATTCCGAATGCTGCCCCCTATCCTAGAGAAGTTAACAAATGTGACATTGTTCTATGCCAGAAGGATAGATCTTGACTGTATTGCCTCTTGAGTAAAGCCACCATTCGTTTGGGGGGTAAAACCTTTCTGGATTTTAGAGCCCCGTAAAAGGCAGTGACAAACCTAGCTTGTTGTATTTCAGGTTTCTACCAAAGAATTGGCTGAATCAAGAAGGCTGGCTGAATCAAGAAGGCTGGCCGCCTCGCAAAACATCAAGTCGTCTGCCTCTGAAATGTCATTTAAAACGTTGAAATCATCATTCTGGTGTTTTATTGTGAATGTCTGGTGCGCCGAAATCCTCCATGTGCTCTCGTTGTGTATGGTCTTCTGTGCCGTTATACACTGGGGAGGAGTCTGAAAGAAAAATATACATACAAAATAGGTTATTAAACATAAAATATATTAGATAAAAATGTCAAATACATTTCAGATATATTACTATATATTAACAATATATAATTAAATTACCTCTGCTTTTTTGACGCTGACTGTTCTGACGAATCGCGGATGCCTTGGGCTCTAGACTTTTTTCACCCTGCGTTCCAGATTGTACCTGGCGTGTATCGTTGGAGTCTGAAAAAACATTATTTGTCATTTTTTTTACATATTCAATCATAAAAATGTATAAATAATAATAAAATATGTATTCATACCGTGTCCATATAGCGCCATTTCTTGAAGCAGCAAGTTTTCGGGCTGGGGTGATTCTGCGCAGTGCACTTGCGCCTGAGTTGTGCGTTGGGTCTTGGAGTCTCGAATATGGCTCGAGTGGGTGGAGGTTCCCGGAAGAGTCAATGGGACAGTTATAGCCTCGGTTCTTGGTGTGTTTGAAAAAACAAGAAGAATATTGTCTGTTCCATCTGCTCCGTAGTCGTTCATAGTCCATAATGCATCAGGGATCCTTCTTTGCGGACTGTCAGCTGTAAACACAAAAATAGCTTTTAATATAGGGTGCATACTTTTTGTTTTTAATGTATAAATATTCTTATGGGTTTTATTATTGGACTTATGTCGAAAATAGTGTGATGGTGACTGGCTGCATGCGTTTTGCGCCGCTGAATCCCCTTCTAACGCTGTCGGTTCCCAATCAATTATTCCCGTAAGCAACTGTGTAAGGATGGACATCCTATGGAGGTTAAACTAATATTAACAGGCATTTATATGAAATATATACATTTTAAATTATAAGAATAGGTGCATTTGACATATTACCTTAAAAAATCATTGTCCCGGCCTCCCAGGTGGCGCAGTGGTTAAGGACGCTGTTCTGCAGTGCCAGCTGTGCCACCAGAGACTCTGGGATCGTGCCCAGGCTCTGTCGTAACCCGGCCGCAAACGGGAGGTCCGTGGGGCGACGCACAATTGGCATAGCGTTGGTGGGGTTGTCGGAGGACGCATGACTTTCAACCTTCGTCTCTCCCGAGCCCGTATGGGAGTTGTAGCGATTAAACAAGATAGTAGCTACTAACAATTGGATACCACGAAATTGGGGAGAAAAAACGGGGTAAAAAATACATAAATAACAATAATAATCGTTGTCCCCCTGTTTAAAAAAACATATAACTCCTGTTTAATATTAAAATAATATCAAATTGTAATATCCACACAATTGCCTGAAAATACCTAACACCTCCAAATATAATATATTATTTTCACTAACTCACCTTCAGAAAGCTCCATTAGGATGGATTCACAGATGAGCTTTTAGCTGCTCGGTATTCTGCTGTTCTGGGCCTGGTGTTTGGAGTTGCGCTTTTGCCGCTCATACAGAATGGATAGTATCTGTTTCACTAGCCTCGCTCCGTGGTGGTGTCTCTAACCAGAGATAGTCTGTCATGAGTTTACAGAGTGGGGCTGACGTTTTTCCGGACGTTTTTCCGGCCACATCCTGTATGCAAAAACAGACCTATAGTACCTCGATCGTTTTAGAGAACAATAAAAGTGTTTAAAAGCAACAGGAGGGTGTCGAGACATATACTGTCTGCCGGTATTGCATTTATGCTTCATAACACCTCAGGGGTAGCATCTTGGGGGGTGTCGATGTAAATTTATAGACCGGGGTGGGGGGATATGCTCTGATTAGAAATAACAATGTCTTTAACCCCAGGGTTCGGTCTAGACATATTATATTCAGGCTGTGGGTTTGGTCGCATTTGTACTTTCATATTGTTCACATGCTAAAATTGTCACTTTGGAGTCGGGGCTATACGACATTGAAGAGATTCTTATGGCTTTCAAATCACTGCGCCCGCACACAAGCTCTTCCAAAGCATAGCCTGGCAGGGTTGTACCACTCAGGGCCTGTTCAATTTGACAGTGCGCTAGACGTATCTTAAGCCATTCTCTCATACGCAGCGCAAGAGAAAAACTCCTGGGTTTTGCATGATAAAGAGGGTTGGGACCGCTGTCTGTGAAAATCTTCACAGTTGAATCCTCAGGTTGGAATATGTAAGCCATATGTCCATCACTCGTATCCAAAACTCCTTTAAAACATTCAGGGGCCTGATACAAGAGGTCATCAATGCTTTTATCATTGGGTTCGTGAAAAGAGATGCATAGCACCCTGAGAATTGGCCTAGGAGACATAATTTTCTGTTTAATGTTCTGGGTTTATTTTTAAAGTCTTGTTTAGTGTTCTGCGGCCGCATGTGTTGTTCTGGGTCTTATTTATAATGCGTCTTTCCCCAACCCAATAACCCCAGGACATTCCTGCTTCATAGACAACAGCCCTAAGAGCAATAAAATAGAGGGTGTGGGGCCATCCTCTTTGAAATGTTCAAACACATCCCTCCCAGTTCAACGAGGTCCCTACACATCAATCATCATGACAACTTCAAAGGAATAGATGCAATATATGCATAAATTAACACACATTCTAACACATGACAACACTAACAGGATGCACTTACATGGGCATAACCACGTGATAACTTCCCACCAGGATGTCCTGACCGGATGCCCATATTTGGGCATGCACACGTCATCCGGACATAGGGTCATAAATCAAATGTTTGACTCTACTGTATTCTCTCTACCAAGACTACTGATCTACAGAAAAGAGGAGAGAGAGAGAGAGAGAGAGAGAGAGAGAGAGAGAGAGAGAATGAGGCCCACATATTCACAAGAGAAGAGGATGGAGGGAACAGGATGGGGACTGAAAGGCGTGAACAGCTGTCAATGTTCTCTTGATCCTAATTTTCCTGGCAGTACCACCCTCCGTGACTTGTTCCAGACACACTAGGGCCATTATAACCAAAGGACCAACTAACCAATCGTTAGGGAGGGAAGGAAGGGGGTGAGCTCCAGACGGGAGCCAGAAGAAAAACAAACATCCTTGGAGGAGTGTAGCTGTTAATCATCTTGGAGTGTAATGAATAGAGCATTAGCTACTGTTCTCCTGACACCTAACATCCTGCACTGGTTCCACACACACACGCACAAACACACACACAGATTCAACAGTGGCTGGTGGGCTGGCATTGTTGTTTGCTATATTAAAATATAACAGGTGTTTTATTATCTTGGACATTTTGCAATAGTGCAATAACATATCTTGGGCAAATATGGGTTGTTCTAAGCATTGTTTCGTCAGGCTAATTTGGATCATCTGGCTGGTGGTCAAGCCTGGTGTCATGGATAATCAAATACCATCAAATGCCAATTTTTCAGTTTTTGATTTGTTAAAAAAGTTTGAAATATCCAATAAATGTCGTTCCACTTCATGATTGTGTCCCACTTGTTGTTGATTCGTCACAAAAAAATACAGTTTTATATCTTTATGTTTGAAGCCTGAAATGTGGCAAAAGGTCGCAAAGTTCAAGGGGGCAGAATACTTTCGCAAGGAACTGTATGTACACACACAGTGCATTCGGAAAGTATTCAGACTCCACTTTTTCAACATTTTGTTACGTTACAGCCTTATTCAAAAATGGATTCTCTGTGTTTTTTTCCCTCATCATTCTACACACAATACCCCTAATGAAAATAAATCGTATTTTAGAGAAAAAAAATACATAAGTATTCAGACCCTTTACTTAGTACTTTGTTGAAGCACCTTTGACAGCGATTACAGCCTCGAGACTTCTTGGGTATGACGCTACAAGCTTGGCACACCTCTATTTGGGGAGTTTCTCACATTCTTATCTGAAGATCCTCTCATGCTCTGTCAGGTTGGATGGGGAGTGTTGCTGCACAGGACATTCAGTGACTTGTCATGAAGCCACTCCTGCGTTGTCTTGGCTGTGTGCTTAGGGTCATTGTCCTGTTGGAAGATGAACCTTCACTGAGGCCCTGAGAGCTCTGGAGCAGGTTTTCATCAAGGATCTCTCTGTACTTTGCGCCGTTCATCTTTCCCTCGGTCCTGACTAATCTCCCAGTCACTTCCGCTGAAAAACATCCCCACAGCATGATGCTGCCACCACCATGCTTCTTGTAGGAATGGTGCCAGGTTTCCTCCAGACATGACGCTTGGCATTCAGGCCAAAGAGTTCACTCTTTGTTTCATCAAACCAGAGAATCTTGTTTCTCTTGGTCTGAGAGTCCTTTAGGTGCCTTTTGGCAAACTCCAAGCGGGCTGTCAAGTGCCTTTTACTCAGGAATGGCTTCCATCTGGCCACACTACCATAAAGGTCTGATTGTTGGAGTGCTGCAGAGATGATTGTCCTTCTGGAAGGTTCTCACATCTCCACAGAGGAACTCTGGAGCTCTGTCATAGTGACCATTGGGTTCTTGGTCATCTCCCTGACCAAGGCCTTTCTACCATTATTGCTACATTTGGTGGGGTGGCCAGCTCTAGGAAGAGTCTTGGTGGTTCCTAACTTCTTACATTTAAGAATGATGGAGACCACTGTGTTCTTGGGTACCTTCAATGCTGCATACATTTTTTGGTACCCTTCCCCAGATCTGTGCTTCGAAACAGTCCTGCTCTATGAACAATTCCTTTGTGTTCATGGCTTGGTGTTTACTCTGACATGCACTGACAACTGTGGGACCACACAGTATATAGACAGGTGTGTGCCTTTCCAAATCATGTCCAATCAATTGAATTTACCAAAAGTGGACTCCAATCAATTTGTAGAAACAAGGATGATCAACGGAAACAGGATGCACCTGAGCTCAATTCCGAGTCTCATAGAAAAGGGTCTAAATATATATGTCAGTAAGGTATTTCAGTTTTTTATTTTTTATACATTTGCAAACAAACAAAAACTGTTTTTGCTTTGTCATTATGGGGTATTGTGAAGATTGATGGGGAGAAAACAATTTGATCAATTTTAGAATAAGGCTGTAACGTTAAAAACAAGTGAAAAAAAGGTCAAAGGGTCTGAATACTGTACTCGCTGCAGGCCCCGGACCGGGGGTCCCTCGCTGCAGGCCCCGGACTGGGGACCCTCGCTGCAGGCCCCGGACCGGGGGTCCCTCGCTGCAGGCCCCGGACTGGGGACCCTCGCTGCAGGCCCCGGACTGGAGACCCTCGCTGCAGGCCCCGGACCGGGGGTCCCTCGCTGCAGGCCCCGGACTGGGGACCCCTCGCTGCAGGCCCCGGACTGGGGACCCTCGCTGCAGGCCCCGGAACGGGGTTCCCTCGCTGCAGGCCCCGTAACGGGGGTCCCTCGCTGCAGGCCCCGGACCGGGGGTCCCTCGCTGCAGGCCCCGGACTGGGGACCCTCGCTGCAGGCCCCGGACTGGGGACCCTCGCTGCAGGCCCCGGACCGGGGGTCCCTCACTGCAGGCCCCGGACTGGGGACCCTCGCTGCAGGCCCCGGACTGGGGACCCTCGCTGCAGGCCCCGGACTGGGGGTCCCTCGCTGCAGGCCCCGGACCGGGGGTCCCTCGCTGCAGGCCCCGGACTGGGGACCCTCGCTGCAGGCCCCGGACCGGGGGTCCCTCGCTGCAGGCCCCGGACTGGGGACCCTCGCTGCAGGCCCCGGACCGGGGGTCCCTCGCTGCAGGCCCCGGACTGGGGACCCTCGCTGCAGGCCCCGGACTGGGGACCCTCGCTGCAGGCCCCGGACTGGAGACCCTCGCTGCAGGCCCCGGACCGGGGGTCCCTCGCTGCAGGCCCCGGACTGGGGACCCTCGCTGCAGGCCCCGGACTGGGGACCCTCGCTGCAGGCCCCGGACTGGGGACCCTCGCTGCAGGCCCCGGACTGGGGACCCTCGCTGCAGGCCCCGGACTGGGGATCATCACCGGAGGCTTTGTGCCATGGATCATCACCGAAGGCTTCGTGCCATGGATCATCACCGAAGGCTTCGTGCCATGGATCATCACCGAAGGCTTCGTGCCATGGATCATCACCGAAGGCTTCGTGCCATGGATCATCACCGGAGGCTTCGTGCCATGAATCATCACTGGAGGCTTCGTGCCATGGATCATCACCGGAGGCTTCGTGCCATGGATCACCACCGGAGGCTTCGTGCCATGGATCACCACTGGAGGCTTCGTGTCATGGATCATCACTGGAGTGAGGAGACGTATAGGCAGCCTGGTGCGAGGAGCTGCCACATACAGGAGGCCTGGTTCTGGGAGCAGGTACAGGACTCACCAGGCTGGGGAGACATACTGGGGGCTTGGCTCTTGGAGTAGGCACCAAGAGTTGTGATTTTCCGTTTGGGTTTTGTGGGGTGTTATTTTCTGTTTAGTGTCTGTGCCTGACGGAACTGTTAGCTTTCGTTTTCATTTGTTTTGTTATATTTGTTTGAGTGTTTCTTGAAAATAAATATCATGAACACTTTCCACGCTGCGCTTTGGTCCACTCTTCCTTCCACCGACGAGAGCCGTTACACTTGCAGAATAAGTTAAATACTTACCAACAATGCAGTTTTAAGAAAAATAAGTGTTAAGATAGTATTTACTAAAATAAACTGAGGTAAAAAATTCATGAATTAAAAATAAGAAAATATAAAAATAACAAATAATTAAAGAGCAACGATAAAATAACAGTAGCGAGGGAATATACTGGTGTTAGTGTAGTATTTATACTGGTGGAGTGTGTATTTGAGGCGAAGTCAGGTGCAGGAGAGCAGAGTGTAGTGAACAGGCGCACTTTTTATTCCGGTCAAAAATGACAGGACAAAATAACATAAAATGTGCTCAAAACACGGAACATAGACAAAAAGTCATGCGCGAAACAATATCCACAATATCCACAATATCAAAATACACGTAACACAAATAATCCTACAAAAGACATGATGGGGAACAGAGGAATAAATACATATGAATTGATTGGGGAATGAAAACCAGGTGTGCAGGGAACAAGACAAAACAAATAGATATATGAAAAATGGAGCGGCGATGGCTAGAAAGCCGGTGACGTCGACCGCTGAACACCGCCCAAACAAGGAGAGGAGCCGACTTCGGCAGAAGTCGTGACAACTGGGGTGCGCAACAGATCAGTGTACTGTCTACACTCGGTCTGTTGCTTTTATAAAATAGTTTTCATTAAATCGTTTTTAATCATGTCAACAACAACAACATCTTTAACCATTGTAAGTTCTGATAGCTAAGGATTCCGCGACGCAGTTAGCGGAAGTTTGTGTCCCAGATTCCTGCAAAAAACTCACAATAGTTAGCAGTTAGCCGTCCTGCTAACAGAGCAAGATAACGCTAGCAGTGCTAGAGTCAAAACACCAGTGGTATTTGTGTCTACTTCTGGGCATAAATGCGCTAGATGCAAGATTATATCTAAGTGAGAGGAGGAAAATAAGGTGGAACTGATAAATAAACAAATTATTTATCTGTTCCAAATGTGTCATCATCAAGCAGTTTAGGAAAGAGATTTTCTGGCTACTAGCTCAGCTGCGGGAAAAACAAGATGTGATTTCAAAGTACTTTGATGCAGCCCAGGCACACAACATTTTAGTTCTGAATGCTTCCTACAGCCATGGGTTCGATGAGTCGGGCGGTACCGACCTGCTCCAATCCACTAGACCAGTGGTTCCCGAACTTTTTATAGTCCCGTACACCTTCAAACAATCAACCTCCAGCTGCGTACCCTCTCTAGCACCAGGGTCAGCGCACTCTCAAATGTTGTTTTTTGCCATCATTGTAAGCCTGCCACACACACACACACACACCCACACACACCCACACACACCCACACACACACACACACACACTATACGATACATTTATTAAACATAAGAATGAGTGTGAGTTTTTGTCACAACCTGGCTCCTGGGAAGTGACAAAGAGCTCTTTTTGGACCAGGGCACAAATAATAATATAATAATCAATAATTTTGCTCTTAATTTAGCCATCTTACATAAAATATAAGACAGTCTCAGTCGTCTTAAATCATTTTCCACACACAGTCTGTGCCTGTATTTAGTTTTCATGCTAATGAGGGCCGAGAATCCACTCTCACATAGGTCTGTGGTTGCAAAGGGCATCAGTGTCGTAACAGCGCGACTTGCCAAGGCAGGATACTCTGAGTCCAGCCCAATCCAGAAATCTGGCAGTGGCTTCTGATTAAATTCAATAATCAGGTAAGTGGACTGGAGGCAGGGCATGAAAGGGATAACGAATCCAGTTGTTTGTGTCATCCATTTTGGGAAATTACCTGCGTAATTGCACACCTAACTCACTCAGGTGCTTCGCTATATCACATTTGACATTGTCTGTAAACTTGAGTTAATTTGCACACAAAAAATCATACAATGATGGAAAGACCTGTGTGTTGTCCTTGTTTAAATTAATGCCGGCAGAATAGAGCTCCAACTTCTTAACGATAGCCTCAATTTTGTCCTGCACATTGAATATAGTTGCGGAGAGTCCCTGTAATCCTAAAAAAAACATCACCCAAATTGTCCTGTGAGAAACTCGTCATCATGCAAGACAAGTGAAAAGTATGGTCAGTAAAAGAAAACTTTAACCTCGTCTCCCAATTTAAAAAAAAAATTGTCAATACTTTGCCCCTTGATAACCAGTGCACTTCTGTATGTTGTAAAAGCGTTACATGGTCGCTGCCCATATCATTGCATAGTAACAAAAATACACAAGCGTTCAGGGGCTTTGCTACTGTAGTGTCCAAAACATTTTTCAAGCTGTCAGGCATTCCCTTGGCAGCAAGAGCCTCTCGGTTTTTCAACAGAACGATGACTCAACACACATCCAGACTGTGTAAGGGCTATTTGATGGAGTGCTCCATCAGATGACCTGGCCTCCACAATCACCCGACCTCAAACAAATTGAGATGGTTTGGGATGAGTTGGACCGCAGAGTGAAGGAAAACCATTCAAAAAGTGCTCAGCATATGTGGAAACTCCTTCAAGACTGTTGGAAAGGTATTCCAAGTGAACTTGGTTGAGAGAACGCCAAGAGTGTGCAAAGCTGTCATCAAGGCAAAGGGTGGCTACTTTGAAGAATCTAAAATCTAAAATATATTTTGATTTGTTTAACAGTTTTTGGTTACTACATGATTCCATATGTGTTATTTCATAGTTTTGATGTCTTCACTGTTATTCTACAATGTAGAAAACAGTAAAGAAAAAGAAAAACCCTGGAATGAGTAGGTGTCCAAACTTTTGACCGGTATATAATATATATATAATAAGTCCAAAAATGGATGCAGCACCTACAGATTGCCCCTTTAAGTCTATCACAAGTGTGCGAGTTTGAAAATGTGTCAATTTTTATCAGCATGAATTAGATTGAGCAATAAAAGCCCCACTTTTATTCCATAGGCTGGAATCCGCACTATGCAGCCGTTGCAAGAGCGTATTTTCACTGGCTGTCCACTGGTTTCAAAAACAATGATTGATAGGCAGTTTAAACTTCTTGAATTCAACCATTACTGGGTTCAAATACACATTTAGATTTGTGTATAGCCATCCACAACCACCACAATCCGTAAGGCGCAAATAGCTAAATGAAAGAGCAACAGCGTGATTCAAATCAATGAGCTATGTAAATATCAATAATAAGTGAAATCCGTATCACTGTAGATTAAACCACTGCTGTCATCCTTACCTCCAAGCATTTATTCAAATTGGATCCTCTTTGGACGCAGTCGTACCATTGGAAGACATAGCTTGGACTGTAGCCTACAAAAGTCTAGTCCTGCTCTTTTCCCGCGATCCATCAAACACATTTGGTGTGTCACCATAGTGGTCTCTGACTTGTGGTCAGACTCAGGAGGAACAAACTTAAATTTGCACCTTTTTTCAATGCTGATTTGAATGTCATTGAGAAAACAGAGAAGTGTCAAATATATGTTTCCGCAAACATCATTTCTGAATTTAAAAGTAATCCTCAAAGTAATCATCTAGTTTTCAAAACGATCTGTAATCTGATTATAATATTTTCGCTGGTAACGTAACGGATTACAGATACGTTAAATGCAAATCTTGAATGCAAAGCAGATGCAAATCATGAAAAGAATATGCTTCCAGTGAAGAATACATTAAGTGTTGATTCATATAACAGACAATGGTGAGCTCAACAACATATTATATTTGTTTTGTTTTACAAAAACTGCAGAAAGACAAAAGGCTGCACAGAGGAAGAGTGGTAGAGCACACTTAAATGTTTTAGAACTGTTGGTATCATCCCACAGTAGACCTCGAGCTCCACACACACACACACACACACACTTTCTAGTGAATTTAAATAACGGTCCTTTATGAACTGGTTCTTATTATGTCTGCTTAGACTATTATTGTACAATTTATTGTGGGACTATAGAATATGCATTTTACATTTGACTTTTGGATGAACCAAAGGAGGGGCTAGGTGAATATAAGCCCCTGTTTTGGGCTTTATTGTCAGATTAGTTTTGGTATGTGAGAGGAGTGGTGAGCTTGGTATACATGTACTGTATATCCCAATTTGAGTTGGGGTACCCCTGGTCCGCACAAGGCCCCTCTTTTACAAGGCCAATCTGAGTGCAAGGATTTCCTGCTTGAGCTTCAATGTGGAGGAGATGCTGTTTTGATCAGTTCAGTAATCCAAGAGCTATGGGGTCATGGGGTTAAGCTCTACCCATCCACACCCTGCCAAGTCTAGAACAACAAGATACTATCTGAGGATAGAGGAGCAGTGACAGTATGAAATCTATAGACCAGAAAGGGAGAACAGAAAAGGAGTAGGGAGGAAATTATGATTGATGGTGATGAGAGTGGGATACATAGACAGCTCTGGCATCACTCTCACAGTTCAGCCTAACCCTGCTGTCTCAGACAGAGATAGGTGTGATGGTGCTTTGCTGGTGACACGGTCTGTGATCTAATCAGAATTCTTAACCATTTGCACTTTAACCATTTGCATATTGTTACAACACTGTACAACACACGTAACATGACGTTTGAAATGTCTTTATTCTTTTGGAACTTCTGTGAGTGTAATGTTTACTGTTCATTATATTGTTTATTTCACTTTTGTTTATTATCTACTTCACTTGCTTTGGCAATGTTAACATACGTTTCCCATGCCAATAAAGCCCTATGAATTGAACTGAATTGAAATTGAATTGATAAGGGGAAGGCGATAGGGTCAGCATGACAGGCAGGGTGAAGGTCACACACACACAGACTTGAGAAAGATAAGGGGGGAAATAGGGCCTCCATGACAGGCAGGGTGAATGTCACACACACACAGACTTGAGAAAGATAAGGGGGGAAATAGGGCCTCCATGACAGGCAGGGTGAAGGTCACACACACACAGACTTGAGAAAGATGAGGGGGGAAATAGGGCCTCCGTGACAGGCAGGGTGAAGGTCACACACACACAGACTTGAGAAAGATAAGGGGGGAAATAGGGCCTCCGTGACAGGCAGGGTGAAGGTCACACACACACAGACTTGAGAAAGATAAGGGGGGAAATAGGGCCTCCATGACAGGCAGGGTAACAGCCCTTGCAGATCAGACCAGAACAGACACTCCTACTGTCCCAGAAGGATGATATTTATTTATTTGACCCTTTGTTCTTTAAATATTTGCACATCTCTAAAACACTGTATATAAACATAATATGATATTTGAAATGTCTTTATTCTTTTGGAAATTTTAATTGTCTATTTCTCTTCATCCATTTCACTTGCTTTGGCAATGTAAACATGTGTTTCCCATGCCAATAAAGCCCCTTGAATTGAATTAATTTGTTTAACAGTTTTTGGTTACTACATGATTCCATGTGTGTTATTTCATAGTTTTGATGTCTTTACTCTTATTCTACAGGAGTTCACACCTCTGTCCATCTCACTCCCTCACTCTCTCTCCCTGTCACGGCTGATTTCTTCCTCTTCCTCTGAAGAGGTGTAGCAAGGATCGGACCAAGATGCGGCGTGGTAAGTGTCCATGGTTGTTTATTTAAAAACATAAACTGAACACTGAATACAAAAACAATAAACCGAAATAGTACCGTGTGGCGACAGACACAGACACGGAAACAAACACCCACAAACCAACAGTGAAACCCAGGCTACCTAAGTATGATTCTCAATCAGAGACAACTAACGACACCTGCCTCTGATTGAGAACCATACAAGGCCGAAACATAGAAATCCCTAAATCATAGAAAAACAAACATAGACTACCCACCCCAACTCACGCCCTGATCATACTAAATAACGACAAAACAAAGGAAATAAAGGTCAGAACGTGACACTCCCTAAACTCTTCGAAAAATAGGCACTATCTAGAACCTAAAATAGTTATTCGGCTGTCCTCATAGGAGAACCCTTTAAATAGCCATTTTTTGTTCCAGGTAGAACCATTTTGTGTTTCATTATGAACCATTTCCACAGAGGGTACTACATGGAACCCTTTTTTCTAAGAGTGTAGCTATTTCCCTCCCTCTATTCATCCCTTTGGTCCTCTTCTGCCCCTCCCTGCCCTTCTTTCTCTTCTTTATCTAAGAAGGATGGCAGCTCACAGCTCTGTCCATCTCGTTCCCTCACTACTTACCTCTCCACCTTCACCTCCCTCCCTTGCTCTTTCACTACCCTCCCTCTCTCTCTCTCTTCGTCTTTATTTCCTCTCATACCTCACCTCCCTCCTTCCTGCCCTCCCTCCCTCTTTCCTTCCCATCCTCTTTCCTTCATTTCCCTTCCCCTCCCTCCCTCCCTCCCTTTCCTTCTTTCTCTCCTCGTCATAGTCCAACAGGCAACATGGCTGGCACAGAGTGGGTGGCAGGGTGAAACACTCGCACGTACACAGTAACACATGGCTGGCATAGAAGGGTTGACAGTGTGGCGCGAGTCACACTGCCAGCTACAATGGTGGTATCTGTCCTCTTCCACACAGCACAGCACAGACACCACACACACACACATACAAACATACGCATACACATAACCAGTGCTCTAACAGTCATGCCAACAAGGATGCTCGGCATGGTCTCGCCCTCTAAAGTACCCTTGTCTTAACAGTACTGAGTCCACTCAGAAGATGAATAGAGGGTGTCTAATACAGTTGCTCTCTTTTAGATTCATTCTTAGTTGCTTCATATAAACTTTGAAAAATATTCATACTCTGATGACAGTGACTGAACTAAAAAGTGTAATGTGTACCATGTTTGAACGCTACGCCATGAAGGCCTTTTAGTTTTTACTAATTTGAGAAGCACCAGGGTCCATGGAATGTATCTAAAATGTGAGGTACTATCATCCTTTCCTTTGGCTTAAATCATTTTGAATCATTTTCCTGCTTGCATCCTCTGACAGGAACAAATTGTGGAAAGTGTCACCTAACTGTGAGCTGTATTTCACAGCCAGCCAGGTTAAGCTTTAAAACATGTAGATTAATTTGACTAAAATGTGCAGTAAATTGGATTAAAAGTAGAGTAGTAGATGATCTTTGAGCAAATAAAACGCTAATGTTCCTTTGAATATGTAATTGCCTAACTCCCCACTTTCTTTGCTGTGCTTACAAACATATACTATGTTATACACATATTATTCAGCATACTTTATACCTTTCTTACAGTATAATTAAAAGTAAAGTAGTTAGTAGATGATCTTTGAGCAAATAAAACGCTAATGTTCCTTTGAATATTTAATTGCCTTGCCTAACTCCCCACTTTCTTTGCTGTGCTTACAAACATATACTATATTATATACATATTATTCAGCATACTTTATACCTTTCTTACAGTATAATATGTTATTTTTATATATATACACATGGCATTGAGATATTTGATATTTCCTCTGTCATTTTCGCAATGTACATGACACCACAACACATGTCCGACCTTGGCAACATAGTGCGTCATAGTGTCAGAGAGGGGGTTGGTTCACTAGCCGGAACACAAGGCGGTTCCCCAGCCCCAATATACATGCTCTAGTGTGAGCTCAGCCTGCACCATCTCGAGAGAGAGAGAGATCTCAGGGAATTAGACCTGTTACGAATCCCTTTTGGCCCGACAGTCTAGGGGGGGATGGTAGTGAGACCCGTAACATAACTCATGTAAATTATAATAGTGACAAAGTAAAAGTGAACGAAATAACCACGACAACTGAAATAATACCGTCAAACTCAAGGTTTATTTGATAAACACACGGTAATGGGGGGAGCAGGAAAAGGGGCTGAGCTGGACCCAAGGAAAGAAACAATAAGTATTCAAAACACCCCTAAGCTAGACTAGCCTATTTCAACAACAGCTAACTAACTAACCAAAAATACAGTGGGTGGTCCACCCAGTTCTAACTAGTGTTTTTAACAAAGTTTACCTACGGGTAGTGTATGCCCATGGGCGACTTGTCTTGGTTTCCCCTTTTCCCACCAGCAAACACCATAAGCAAAAACAATACTCACAGGTGATGACAAAGTGCTATGGAGGTGCTCAAACAAAAGAGAGGTTAATTAATACACAGAGAGCGCGTGCAAAACAGAGGTCTACAAACATGGCATTTACAAAGATTGAGCTAGAAATCTATATAGAGCAGAGATCTACCAACATGGCATTACAAAGATTGAGCTCTCCTGAAATCTACAAAGAACAGCGATCTACCAACATGGCATTACAAAGATTCAGCTCTTGAACAAACAAATGATGGGGTTTTTAAACCATGGGGAAGGAACTGTGATAGGGTAGGAAACAGGAGGAGGTGTGTCTTCTGATTGATGGGTTGATTGTTGACTGATTGGGGAGTAATGATTTTCACCTGTGAGGGGAGAAGGAGAGAAAAGAAACACACACAGGATACACACAGACACAGGATACCTGTATCCGTAACACTCCCACCCTTAATAGAGCAACCCTAGGGATTGCGACCACAGTATTACAATTAATACTCACAACAAAATTAATACTTACAACAACGTCAACCTTGCCAAAACATACAAAAATCATTTTTACACACGAGACAAAGCATCTGCCAACACATTATCTGAACCCTTTTTGTGGCGGATCTCCAAATTATAATTTTGTACAATCAGCGCCCAACGCATAAGGCGCTGGTTCTGGTTGTACATTCGGTGGAGAAAAACTAAAGGGTTATGGTCAGTATACACAATCACTGGTAGGGCACTGGAGCCAATGTATACTTCAAAGTATTGCAGAGCCAACAACAAAGCAAGAGCTTCTTGTTCTATTGTCGCATAGTTTGTTTGACATTTATTAAATTTACGGGAAAAATAACAAACAGGATGATCTACTCCACTCATGTCCTGCTGCAGTAGAACAGCACCAGCACCTCTGGCACTAGCATCTACCTCAAGTTTGAATGGTTGTTCAAAATCCGGAGCAGCAAGTACAGGGGTACTACATAAGAGTGCTTTCGCAGATTCAAAAGCGCTCTTACATTCAGGGGACCACACAAATGGTCTAGCCGGACTAAGCAAATCGGTCAATGGAGCAACTACCGCAGAGAAATTTTTACAGAAGCTACGGTAGTAGCCAACCATCCCTAAAAAGCGGCGTAGTTCTCGTCTGGTGGTAGGTGCAGGGAATGCAGTTATAGCCAAGACCTTGGCATCAACAGGGCGCACCTGTCCATGGCCAACCTCTTTACCGAGATAGGTAACAGTAGCCTTCCCAAACTCGCACTTTGCTAAGTTCAGGGTTAGAGAAGCAGCTGCCAACCGTTCACATACTACCCTTAGCAAGTCAACATGATCTGACCACTCAGACGAATAAATCACTAGGTCATCAAGGTATGCACTACAATTAGGAACGCCAGCTAATACGGAGTTAACCAGTCGTTGGAAAGTGGCTGGTGCATTTTGCATCCCAAAAGCCATGACTGAGTACTGTAGGAAGTTGTCTGGGGTCACAAAGGCAGAAATCTCTGAAGCACGTGAAGTTAACGGAACCTGCCAGTAACCTTTTAAGAGGTCCAACTTGGTTACATACTTAGCAGCACCAATAGTGTCGATACAGTCGTCCAGTCTGGGTAACGGGAACGAATCTGGCATTGTGACAGAATTTACCTTTCGATAATCCGTACATAACCTGGACGTACCATCAGGTTTAGGAACCAGAATGCAAGGATAACTCCAAGGGCTTGAACTTGGCTTAGCCAGGTCATTCTCCAACAAATATCTCACCTCATCCCTCATTATCTTCCTCTTGGAAGCGTTGATACGATATGGGTGTTGCTTGATAGGTGTAGCATTTCCAACATTAATGTCATGTTCCAACACATTTGTGCGAGTAGGAACGTCATTAAAGAGACATGGAAAACTGTGTAGTAGCCTCACAATATCATTAGCCTGTCCATCCGTTAAATGAACCAGACCTGACCGGATAGACAGCAGCATTTCTGAGTTGGGCAATCTAACACACTGCTGCTGAGTATTGCGCAACTCCAAGCCATCATCATCAATATGACAGTCCACTATCATCGCAGTAGTAGCAGAGGAGACAGCAGTACCTTCCTCTGTTTTTGAACTATCTAACTGTGTGATGGGTCGGGTGTGGTATGCTTTCAACATGTTAATGTGACACACACGAGATTGGCGTTTTCTATCAGGAGTTTGAAGCACATAGTCAGTTTCACTTATTTTCTTTTCAATTAAATAAGGACCAGAGAAACGAGCTGACAGTGAAGATCCTGGAACAGGTAATAACACCAGTACTTGGTCACCTGGCTGTAGTGGACGAGAAACAGCCTCTTTATCATAGTGTCTTTTCATGCTCCTCTGTGAGGAAGACAGAGCTTCCTTTGCAAGAGCACAAGCTTGGTGTAGGCGCTCACGAAAGCGACTAACATAGTCCAACACATTCTCATCTCTGGTACACAACTCTTGGGACAAGAACTGTTCTTTAAGGACTTTCATTGGTCCTCTCACTGTGTGACCAAACACTAGTTCAGCCAGGCTGAAACCTAGGGACTCCTGCACAGTTTCACGAGCAGCAAACAAAACTAGAGGAACTCCCTCATCCCAATCTTTCTCAGATTCCAAACAATATTTACGTAGCATAGACTTCAGTGTCTGATGCCATCTTTCAAGCGCACCCTGAGACTCTGGGTGATAGGCGCTTGATACACGGTGCGTAATTGATAAGGATTTCAACACCTGCTTGAAGAGCTTGGATAGGAAATTGGTACCTTGATCGCTTTGTACCACCTTAGGTAACCCGAATGTCGTGAAGAATTTTATTAAGGCTTTACTCACTATCGGAGCTGTAATCCTTCTCAGAGGAATAGCCTCGGGGTATCTTGTAGCCATACACATTATCGTTAACAAAAACTGGTTACCCGATTTTGTCTTCGGTAACGGTCCGACACAATCATCCACCACATGCTCAAATGGTTCACCTATGACAGGTATGGGACAAAGAGGAGCGGGAGGAATAACCTGATTTGGTTTTCCTGTTATCTGACAGGTGTGGCATGTCCGACAGAACTGAGCCACATCTTGTTTTAAACCCGGCCAAAAGAAATGTCGAAGGATCCGATCATACGTCTTTGTAATTCCTAAATGACCAGACCACTGGTGATCATGAGCAAGGGATAACACATTTTGTCGAAAGGCTGTAGGAATCACTATTTGGTAAACAGCATTCCAATCTCCACCCGCGTCAACATGGGATTTCCATTTACGCATGAGGAGATTACCATCAATGAAGTAAGCCACATTCTTCTTCTTCACCTCTTCTAACGAGACAACACTAGAAAAACATTTAGCAAGCTTGTTGTCAACCTTTTGGTTAGCAATCAGCTGCTCACGAGTGACTGGTAACTGTATTGCATCAGCAATAAGTTCAACGTTCTTTAATTCTTTCCTGGGCTGTTTGTCAGAGATGATCAACTTCTCAGAGGTATCACACAATCCATCCTCTTGATCATCCTCTTTGAACAGAACAGTGTTCGACAAATCTATCACGTCACCCTCTTGTAGTGCCTGAGCACGAGTGACAGCACAAGCGGGGAACACATGTGGATAACTCTGTGCCAACTCATTCGAGAGAGAGTGGTCACTTTTATCCAATACTTCCAATACGGGTACTACCTTTCCTCCAGCAATATCGTTACCCATTATAAAGGTCACACCTTTCACTGGCAACTTAGGACGTACCCCCACTCTGAATATTCCACTGATTAACTCAGAGTGTACTTTCACAAAGTGCAATGGCACTGGGACAAAACCCATTTCAATACCCTGCACTAACACACTGGAACCACAGTATGTATCGTCAGATAAGGGCAACACATCAGACAATATAAACGACTGCGCCGCACCAGTATCTCTAAGGATTTTAACCGGACGCTGAGACGCTTCGTCATTCGCTAGGGACACAAACCCCTCGGAAATGAATGGTTCATAACTGCGGTCGGGGGCTGAGACTTTCAAACTACAGTTACCCTGAGGCACCTGTTTTGTTGCAGACCTCACAACCGTACGAATTAGACCAACACCTGTTGGTGGCTTGGCACGAAGAGGCATCCCTTGTTTGCGTTTAAGCAGGAAGCAATCATTAATCATATGTCCCACTTTATGACAATAGAAACAGGAACGCTTATTCTTCTGCCGTGCTTGATATACTACTGCTGGTCGACTAGGGCTAAAGTTAGGAAACTCAGTGGTTCTACTCTCAGTTTGAGCCGAAAACACACTCTTGTGCGTCAACACAAACTCGTCTGCCAACACAGACGCTTCTGCCAGGGAGGATACTTTCTGTTCGTTTAGGTAAACTACAATGCGTTAGGGTAAGCAATTTTTAAACTCTTCCAACAAGATTAACTCCCGGAGAGAGTTGAAATCAGTTACCTTACTAGCAGCATGCCATTTATCAAACAGATTTCCCTTGTCTCTAGCAAATTCCACATAAGTCTTACTAGAAGACTTTCTATGAGACCTAAATCTCTGTCGGTATGCCTCAGGCACAAGCTCATAGGCACGAAGAACAGTAGCTTTGACCACTTCATAATTCAAACTGTCCTCCAGAGGTAGCGCTGACAAAACCTCTTGGGCTTTACCAGTTAATTTACACTGAAGTAATAGACACCATACCTCTTCAGGCCATTTCAATGCTACGGCTATACGCTCAAATACACAAAAATAGGAGTCAACCTCCGACTCTCTGAACAAAGGTACTAAGGCTATCTGCCTACTAATGTCAAACGTGTTTGAGGACACAGCAGGTGAGGACGCCTCACAAACAGGCACAGTAGGAACGAAGGCTAGCCTCGCTGTCTCTGCCTCCAGTTCCATCTGGCGCATTTTAAACGTCATCTGCCGCTGTTCTCTTTCTGCCTCAATTTTACACATCATCTGCCGTTGTTCTCTTTCTGCCTCAATTTTACACATCTCCAACTGGAGAGTCTCTCGCCTAATTTGGGCTCTCTCTTCCACCTCTAGTTGGAACTGTGCTAAACGGACATCCCTTCTGGCATCACCGTTTGACAGTGGGGAGAGTGGATCAAAATGGGACAATGTGGCTGGTGTTTTAGCCTCGCCCTCATTATCAGACACCAATGGGCTTACAGGAGCAGCAACATCCCCTATAGGAGTAGTATGCTCAGGCAGCGGTAACACAAGCACCTGCTCTTTCAACAATACATTTAATACTAGCTGTTTAACCTCCGCCTTAACTAAACTCTGCAAAATCGATACCGAATAATGGTCAGCCAAGGTCACTAAATCAACTCTACGACATTTATCAAAAACCTCCCACGAAGGATTATCCAAAAAGGACTTCAAATCAAAAGTAGCCATCTTACACTACTTCACAAGAGCCAACGAAAATAGCAAACACTAATGCTACTTCAGCTATGACGCTCAACACTGAACTATACCACTACAACAATCTACATGAGCGGCATGGGTGTCAGTAAAGACAGATCCCGGATGAGCCCCCACTTATGTTACGAATCCCTTTTGGCCCGACAGTCTAGGGGGGGATGGTAGTGAGACCCGTAACATAACTCATGTAAATTATAATAGTGACAAAGTAAAAGTGAACGAAATAACCACGACAACTGAAATAATACCGTCAAACTCAAGGTTTATTTGATAAACACACGGTAATGGGGGGAGCAGGAAAAGGGGCTGAGCTGGACCCAAGGAAAGAAACAATAAGTATTCAAAACACCCCTAAGCTAGACTAGCCTATTTCAACAACAGCTAACTAACTAACCAAAAATACAGTGGGTGGTCCACCCAGTTCTAACTAGTGTTTTTAACAAAGTTTACCTACGGGTAGTGTATGCCCATGGGCGACTTGTCTTGGTTTCCCCTTTTCCCACCAGCAAACACCATAAGCAAAAACAATACTCACAGGTGATGACAAAGTGCTATGGAGGTGCTCAAACAAAAGAGAGGTCAATTAATACACAGAGAGCGCGTGCAAAACAGAGGTCTACAAACATGGCATTTACAAAGATTGAGCTAGAAATCTATATAGAGCAGAGATCTACCAACATGGCATTACAAAGATTGAGCTCTCCTGAAATCTACAAAGAACAGCGATCTACCAACATGGCATTACAAAGATTCAGCTCTTGAACAAACAAATGATGGGGTTTTTAAACCATGGGGAAGGAACTGTGATAGGGTAGGAAACAGGAGGAGGTGTGTCTTCTAATTGATGGGTTGATTGTTGACTGATTGGGGAGTAATGATTTTCACCTGTGAGGGGAGAAGGAGAGAAAAGAAACACACACAGGATACACACAGACACAGGATACCTGTATCCGTAACAGACCAAAAGGACAGCACACACTATAATTACTTAGGTATAAAAAAAAAGCTCAACTGGGCACCTAAAAGAGACAATGAATGAACTGTGAGAGAAAGCACGCTGCTAATTCTACGCCATTAAAAAACAAATTCAAATTGATGTAATTAATTGCACTTTATGGCAACGAGGTGTGGGGTCCACTTGCAAAACAAGATTTCACCCAATGGGACAAACACCTCAGACAAACACCTCAGACAGACAGACAGACAGACAGACAGACAGACAGACAGACAGACAGACATACAAACACCTCAGACAGACAGACAGACAGACAGACAGACAGACAGACAGACAGACAGACAGACAGACAGACAGACAGACAGACAGACAGACAGACAGACAGACAGACAGACAGACGGACAGACAGACAGACAGACAAACACCTAAGACAGACAGACAGACAAACACCTCAGACAGACAGACAGACAGACAGACAGACAGACACCTCAGACAGACAGACAGACAAACACCTAAGACAGACAGACAGACAAAAACCTCAGACAGACAGAGACAGACAGACAGACAGACAGGCCCTCAGATTTACACTTTATCACATGTAGTCCGGCAGTTATGGATGGGTTATCAGCAATTGCAGGTGGGTGCGAGTGACAAACAGCTGACCTGTGCACCATTACACCTCCTGCCTACTTGCCCAGCCCTCAAATGCTCTGACAGTTCAGAATAAGGAAGATATCCCATATAATAACCAGCTGGGCCCAGGTACCATGTCAGCAATGCACTGCGACCAGCCCCACGCCCTTCATGGATACATCCCATGACAGGGTAGATTAAACCTTGCAGAGCAGTGGGGGTGACAGAGAGAGACATGGAGATTAATAGTGTGTGTGTGTGTGTGTGTGTCTGTGTGCCATGGCAGACTCCAAACAGTCTATTCATGCTGTCTATATTAATGCAGGACAAGGCAGAAGCTATCCTTGACTCTGCAACCTGCAATAAAATGTACCTCTACCGCTTAGGTCATGACATGGCCCTTTTTGGGTATAGCTAGTTGCTTCCCCTCTCTCTCACTCCTACACCCAGGTTCTGTTATCTCAGGTCATAAATTCCTGGAGGAGACTCTCTCCCCCTGGCCATGCAAAAAGAGACATAAAGAGAGAACAAATAATTTCATATGGCAAACTCCTAAATCCCAAAATGAGGATTTGATACAAAATGTCCACTTGTGAGAAGGTGGGAATGGTCCGTGGACACTTAAGGGACGTGTATGACGAGTGTATTTCATCTTGTTACCTCAGAGAGGACAGGAAGCACACATGACTAGGTCTCTTAATATGTACATTTCTCAATTAAGGGGTTTGCATCTAATTATTGTATAAAATGAATGAGTAAAGATTAAACTATTTGTGAAATGATGTAAGGTGATGTTAAAACATGAATGAAAGAGAATTGTATTGCCTTTAAAGTTTAACCAAGTCATTGGCCCGCCCCCTGGCGTCATGATCTGTTACAAATACCCCCCATCTTGGATTACTGAACTGATCAAAGTTTAGTCCACAAAAACCTCAAAAACCTTGTTTTAGTTTACAGTGGAGCCCCTAACCCCACTCTACATGCCTCAGATTCCTCCTTTGTCCCGCCCCCCACACATGCGGTGACCTCACCCAGTATAACCAGCACATCCAGAGATGCAACCTCTCTTATCGTCACTCAGTGCCTAGGCTTACCTCCACTGTACCCGCACCCCACCATACCCCTGTCTGCACATTATGCCCTGAATCTATTCTACCACGCCCAGAAATCTGCTCCTTTTAATTCTCTGTCCCCAACGCACTAGACGACCAGTTTTGAAAGCCTTTAGCTGTACCCTCATCCTACTCCTCCTCTGTTCCTTGGGTGATGTGGACGTTAACCCAGGCCCTGCGTGTCCCCAGGCACTCTCATTTGTTGACTTCCGTAATCAAAAAAGCCTTGGTTTCATGCATGTTAACATCAGAAGCCTCCTCGCTAAGTTTGTTTTACTAACTGCTTTAGCACACTCCACCAACCCTGATGTCCATGCCGTGTCTGAATCCTGGCTTGGGAAGGCCACCAAAAATTCTGAGATTTCCATACCCAACTACAACATTTTCCATCAAGATAGAACTGCCAAAGGGGGAGGAGTTGCAATCTACTGCAGAGATAGCCTGCAAAGTTCTGTCATACTTTCCAGGTCTATGCCCAAACAGTTCGAACTTCTATTTATTTTAATTAATCTCTCCAGAAATAAGTCTCTCACTGTTGCCGCCTGTTATAGACCTCCCTCAACTCCCAGCTGTGCCCTTGACACCATATGTGAAATGATTGCCCCTCATCTTTCTTCAAAGTTTGTTCTGTTAGGTGACCTAAACTGGGATATGCTTAACACCCCGGTAGTCGTACAATCTAAGCTAGATGCCCTCAATCTCACACAAATCATCAAGGAACCCACCAGGTACAACCCCAGATCCGTAAACATGGGTACCCTCATATATATTATCCTGACCAACTTGCCCTCCAAATACACCTCTGCTGTTTTCAATCGGGATCTCAGCGATCACTGCCTCATTGCCTACATCCGCTATGGGGTCCGCCGTCAAACGATCACTCCTCATCACTGTCAAACGCTCCCTAAAACACTTCTGCGAGCAGGCCTTTGTAATCGACCTGGCCCGGGTATCCTGGAAGGATATTGACGTCATCACGTCAGTCGAGGACGCCTGGTCGTTCTTTAAAAGTGCCTTCCTCACCATCTTAAATAAGCATACCCCATTAAAAAGAAGTTGGACTAAGAACATATATAGCCCTTGGTTCACTCCAGACCTGACTGCCCTTGACCAGCACAAAAACATCCTGTGGCGGACTGCAATTGCATCGAATAGTCCCCGAAATATGCAACTGTTCAGGGAAGTCAGGAACCAATACACACCATCAGTCAGGAAAGCAAAGGCTATATTTTTCAAACAGAAATTTACATCCTGTAGCTCTAACTCCAAAAAGATTTGGGACTCTGTAAAGTCCATGGAGAACAAGAGCACCTCCTCCCAGCTGCCCACTGCTCTGAAGATAGGTAACACGGTCACCACCGATAAATCCATGATAATCGAAAATTTCAATAAGCATTTCTCAACGGCAGGCCATGCTTTCCTCCTGGCTACCCCAACCCCGGCCAACAGCTCCAACCCCCCCTCCAACAAAAATTGCTGAAGCTGGAGACTTATATTTCCCTCACTAACTTTAAACATCAGCTATCTGAACAGCTAACCGATCGCTGCAGCTGTACATAGTCCATCTGTAAATAGCCCATCCAATCTACCTACTTCATCCCCATATTGTTTTTATTTACTTTTCTGCTCTATTGCACACCAGTATCTCTACTTGCACATCATCATCTGCTCATTTATCACTACAGTGTTAATCTGCTAAATTGTTATTACTTCGCTACTATGGCCTATTTATTGCCTACCTACTCACGCCATTTGCACACACTGTATATAGTCTTTGTTTAAATTTCTAATGTGTTATTGGCTGTACCCTTGTTTATTCCATGTGTAACTCCGTGTTATTGTTTGTGTCGCACTGCTTTGCTTTATCTTGGCCAGGTCGCAGTTGTAAATGAAAACTTGTTCTCAACTAGCTTACCTGGTTAAATAAAGGTGAAATAAATAAAACAATTAAAAAAGTTTAAGCTAAGGTTGTAATGGTTGTTGAATTCCTAACCATACCACGTGGAGCATTGGCTACACGGCTAGAAATGGTTCAACTCTGAGACTATCAATCCCTACAGAATAAGAGCAAATTTTAGATACAAATTACTAGTTTGCAGCTAGAAATTATGTCAACCTGGGATGCGAAGACCGACAACCACCGAAACAACTATTCTATGAGAACATTTCTGAATGGTACTCTGAAGTATCCATTCTAACCACGAAAGACTTCAGGGAGGCAAAGAGAAAGAAGATGATGAACTGACTCTCCAACAGAAAAACGGACGATTCCAACAGAGATCACGACGACGCACCGACGACGCACTGGGCGTAAATATATATATATATTGATTGCAATTATTCCTGAATGAGTGAGCGTTCATGTGCAAAGGATTAGCATTTCAGTTAATATAATTATCAACTGTGTAATGACTCCTTTTGTCTTTCCCGCCCTTTTCAGTCCACACCCACTTCCCTTTGTCCATCAAGCTGTTATTATATCGGTTTAGCCCACTAGGGAAGCTCCCCTATCATTTCCTTGTAACCATATCTACTTTTGTTTGTTTTTGCATTTCTGTGATTATTTAGTTAATCAGCAAATAAATGATTAAGACAATTGATGTATGGATGATTCATAGTAAAGACTGGGTTTGTGCAGATAATCAACCATTTACGACGTTTGGAATGAGACTAACATGAGGTAAAGAATAATTCATTTAATTAGAAGACTAATTGAGCAGATATTAAAATATCTGAAGAGTTATATTAGAAGAAGATTGGGAGAATGTCATATGGTCAGATGAAACCAAAATATAACTTTTTGGTAAAAACAACAACTTGTCGTGTTTGGAGGACAAAGAATGCTGAGTTGCATCCAAAGAACACCATACCTACTGTGAAGCATGGGGGTGGAAACATCATGCTTTGGGGATGTTTTTCTGCAAAGGGACCAGGATGACTGATCCGTGTAAAGGAAAGAATGAATGGGGCCATGTATCGTGAGATTTTGAGTGAAAACCTCCTTCCATCAGCAAGGGCATTGAAGATGAAACGTGGCTGGGGCACCGAAGGAGTGGCTTCGTAAGAAGCATTTCAAGGTCCTGGAGTGGCCTAGCCAGTCTCCAGATCTCAACCCCATAGAAAATCTTTGGAGGGAGTTGAAAGTCCGTGTTGCCCAGCAACAGCCCCAAAACATCACTGCTCTAGAGGAGATCTGCCTGGAGGAATGGGCCAAAATACCAGCAGCAGTGTGTGAAAACCTTGTGAAAACTTACAGAAAACGTTTGACCTCTGTCATTGCCAAAAAAGGCTATTTAACAAAGTATTGAGATAAACTTTTGCTATTGACCAAATACCTATTTTCCACCATAATTTGCAAATAAATACATTAAAAATCCTACAATGTGATTTTCTGGATTTTTTTTCTCATTTTGTCTGTCATAGTTGAAGTGTACATATGATGAAAATTACAGGCCTCTCTCATCTTTTTAAGTGGGAGAACTTGCACAATTGGTGGCTGACTAAATACTTTTTTGCCCCACTGTAAATTGGAGAGGACGAGCTCGTGGTAATGGCTGGAGCAGAATCAGTGGAATGGTATCAAACATCAAACACATGGTTTCCATGTGGATGATGGCATTCCATTTCACCTGTCCCAGCCATGATTATGAGCCGTCCTCCCTTTCAGGAGCCTCCTGTAAGATCCACTGCATTTTTTCATTGTTCCCCCCCCTAATTAGGGACTCATTTAGATACATGTGTCAATACTTTCAAATACTTGAGATGTGGTTGGTAGCTTGACCAGCATGCAGGGAGGGCGGAGTTTGCACTTTTTGCACTTTTATTCCATTGGGTCCATTTTACCTGGCGAGCTAAACCAATCGCACCCAAGAGCAAGTATTTGATAATGTATCTGACCCAGGTATGAAGCTTAGATTAATACAAGACTAATGACCAGACAACTATTTGATATCAGAGTTGTGTGTAACTACAGTAGAAATTCACTAGTGGGAGCTGTTTGGGTGAAGATCTCCCCTGATACTGTATGTTGTCTGGTTTCCTTATTCTCTGTCTCCATGGCTACAGCCCCTGAACTCCACTCCACTGTTCTGGTCAGAACATCTGACCTCTCCTCTGTTGTCATGGCAACCTGGCCACCATTACCTATCACCACCTGGGCTTCATGTCCAACAGGGGGAGAGACATGGTCAGCTACACTACTTACAATATTCAATACACAAAATAACATGGATGGTTCTGGTCCTGGATGCTTATTGACTGATACTGTATTCCAAATTTGTGTGTATATATCCCAATGAAAATGTCAAGTTAATGGACATGTGTACGATATCACCAATTTAAAAAGTTAAAATGGGAGAAAATAGGATTACTGGCTGACAAACTTTCCAATTGTTTTGCCACAGACAACCTGAGATCTTTACAGCCCTCAGTGAGGGGTGTGTCTGGTCTCACCTTGTGAGGAGATGGGCGTGGTGAGTCCGCTGCCGTCAGGGGGGAAGCGTGTGTTGTTGATCAGTAGGTCAAACTTGGTGCTACGACACGTGTTGATGCACAGAGTGCTGTGTTTATAGAAGTCTAGCTGACCCGAGTCCATCATCTTCCTGAAGGAGAGAGATTATTAGATAAAGGACAAGAGTGAAGAAAGACAGAGGGAAGAGAAGGGACACATCGTCTACATCAATCACCTCGGGTTGATTTTCCCATCAGACCTGGGATCCTAACTGGCAACCCTCCAGTTTCTGGTCCACCTCTAACTTCTAAACTACCTCTAGATCTAATGATCTCAGATCTCTGCACAAGTGCTTAGGAGCTAGAGGGCAGGGGTTAATTTGGGACTGATCGACTCTACTCACCTGAGCATGACCCCTCCATCCAGATACTCCCTTCCTTCAGTGTAGCCTTCCCAGACATGTGGACAAACTGCTTGGAGACTAAATGTAATCTAAATGTGATTCTAAGTACAACAATCAATCATGAATGATTCATCTCAAAGGACATTGGTTATTTCAATTTAATGACTGCCTCAGGATCAGAGACTGAAGGACGCCTCGATCGCTGCCATCTCTGATGACACATAACTCCATGCCACCAGTGGCATATCAACTAGAATCATATCTGCCATCCAATCCCCACAAGACTACTTTGTTACTACATAATGAAAAATGAATGAATGAAATTCCAATATCTTATCCATTGAAGCTCTTTCACTGCTTTCACATTTCAGTGCCCACCAAATTGTGAATCTACTGTAGGTTTATTGAAAAACTTAAAATAACCATCAACTGAATCAGCCCAGCCCAATATATATATATAAATTTTTTACCTTTATTTAACTAGGCAAGTCAGTTAAAAGAACAAATTCTTATTTTCAATGACAGCCTAGGAACAGCCTGTTCAGGGGCAGAACGACAGATTTGTACCTTGTCAGCTCAGGGATAGGAACTTGCAACCAAGACATGAAACTTTATGACTGGGTAATATCTAGGTACTATCCACTATATATTTTAATGGACCCGATCTAAAGTACTGGCCGTCCCCTTGTGAGTCGCTGCTCTGTGTGCTTGTGTGTGTTGAAGTCGGAAGTTTACATACACCTTAGCCAAATACATTTCAACTCAGTGTTTCACAATTCCTGACATTTAATCAGAGTAAAAATTCTCTGTTTTAGGTCAGTTAGGATCACCACTTTATTATAAGAATGTGAAATGTCAGAATAATAGTAGAGAGAATTATTTATTTCTTTCATCACATTCCCAGTGGGTCAAAAGTTTACATATACTCAATTAGAATTTGGTAGCATTGCCTTTAAATGGTTTAACTTGGGTCAAACGTTTCGGGTAGCCTTCAACAAGCTTCCCACAATAAGTTGGGTGACAGAGCTGACAGAGCTGATGTAACCGAGTCAGGTTTGTCGGCCTCCTAAGCTCACACACACTTTTTCAAGTCTGCCCACAAATGTTCTATTTGATTGAGGTCAGGGCTTTGTGATGGCCACTCCAATACCTTGACTTTGATGTCTTCTTGACCATACTTGAGACGCAGACGTCTCAAGTATGCCCCTGGAAATGCAAATGCGCTACGCTAAATGCTAAATGTACTCGTTACAACTCAATCTTTGATCAAAATTCACAAGCAGGGTATTGAATTAAAGCTACACTCGTTGTGAACCTAGCCAGCAAGTCAGATTTTTAAAATGCTTTTCGGCGAAAGCATCAGAAGCTATTATCTGATAGCATGCACCCCCCAAAATGCCAGCACGACACGTAAACAACAGATTTTGCGGTAGCTGGCGCTACCCAAAACGCAGAAATAAAATATAAAACATTCATTACCTTTGACGAGCTTCTTTCTTGGCACTCCTATATGCCCCATAAACATCACTATTGGGTCTTTTTTTCGTTTAAATCGGTCCATATATACCCAAAATAGCTTTGTATGGAAGCTGTGTCATTCAGAAAAAATCATTGTTTTTAAACGCTGCGTAATTTTTTTAAATTAAAAAAGTCGACGATAAACTTTCACAAAACACTTCGAAATCCTTTTGTAATCCAACTTTAGGTATTAGTAAACGTTTATAATCTATCAAAATGATTACAGGGCGATGTCTTTTCAATAGGTCTTCACTTGCAAAACAATGGCTTCTAATATCTTCCTCAACTGCATCCGGGTGAAGACTGGGAAAATGGAGGTCAGATAGATGGATTTTCCAACAATTAATTCAATTGAAAATGAGGACAATGGCGCCATCGTGCGGAATTTGTATAAATTTCAGGCAGATCGATATTAAATTCTGTTCTCTTTTAACAACTGGTGGAAGTGACTTATGGAAATTATTTTTAGCTTTCAGAGAGCAGTTTTTCTTGCGTTTTTCAATGAAACACACGATCTGTTATTGTCACAGCCGTGATTTAACCAGTTTTATAAACTTCAGAGTGTTTTCTATCCACACATACTAATCATATGCATATACTATATTCCTGGCATGAGTAGCAGGACGCTGAAAAGTTGCGCGATTTTTAACAGAATTTTCGAAAAAGGAGGGGGTAGAAGTAAGAGGTTTTAAGTCATTTTGTCATAACTTTGGAAGTATGCTTAGGGTCATTGTCCATTTGGAAGACCCATTTGCGACCAAGCTTTAACTTCCTGACTAATGTCTTGAGATGTTGCTTCAATATATCCGCATTATTTTCCTCCCTCATGATGCCAATCTATTTTGTGAAGTGCACCAGTCCCTCCTGCAGCAAAGCACCCCCACAACATTATACTGTCACCCCCGTGCTTCACGGTTGGGATGGTGTTCTTTGGCTTGCAAGCCTCCCCCTTTTTCCTCCAAACATAACTATGGCCATTATGGCCAAAAAGTTATATTTTTGTTTCATCCGACCAGAGGACATTTCTCCAAAAAGTACGATCTTTGTCCCCATGTGCAGTTGATAACCGTAGTCTGTCTTTTATAGGGTGGTTTTGGAGCAGCGGTTTTGGAGCAGGGGCTTCTTCCTTGCTGAGCGGCCTTTCAGGTTATGTCGATATAGGACTTGTTTTACTGTGGATATAGATACTTTTGTAACTGTTTCCTCCAGCATCTTCACAAGGTTTTTTGCTGTTGTTCTGGGATTGATTTGCACTTTTCGCACACGGATACCCTAGACCCACTCCAATTTGCATACCGCCCCAACAGATCCACAGATGACGCAATCTCAATCACACTCCACACTGCCCTTTCCCACCTGGACAAAAGGAACACCTGTGTGAGAATGCTGTTTATTGACTACAGCTCAGCATTCAACACTACAGTGCCCACGAAGCTCATCACTAAGCTAAGGACCCTGGGCCTAAACACCTCCCTCTGCAACTGGATCCTGGACATAATGACGGGCCGCCCCCAGGTGGTAAGGGTAGGCAACAATACGTCTGCCACGCTGATCCTCAGCACTGGGGCCCCTCAGGGGTGTGTACTTAGTCCCCTCCTGTACTCCCTGTTCTCCCATGACTGCATGGCCAAACACGACTGCAACACCATCATTACGTTTCTGACAACACAACAGTGGTTGGCCTGATCACCGACAACGATGACACAGCCTATAGGGAGGAGGTCAGAGAACTGGCGGTGTGGTGCCAGGACAACAACCTCTCTCTCAATGTGAGCAAGACCAAGGACCTGATTGGCGGGCCCAACAGGCCCCCATTAACATCAATGGGCTGTAGTGAAGCGGTTCGAGAGCTTCAAGTTCCTTGGTGTCCACATCACCAACGATCTATCATGGTCCAAACACATCAAGACAGTCATGAATAGGGCACGACAAAACCTTTTCCCCCTCAGGAAACTGAAAAGATTTGGCATGGGTCCCCAGATCCTCAAAAAGTTATACAGCTGCACAATCGAAAGCATCCTGACCGGTTGCATCAAAGCCTGGTATAGCAACTGCTCGGCATCTGACCGTAAGGTGCTACAGAGGGTAGTGAGTACGGCCCAGTACATCACTGGGTCCAAGCTTCCTGTAATATAGAACCTATAAAATAGGTGGTGTCAGAGGAAACCCCATAACATTTTTAGAGACTCCAGTCACCCAAGTCATAGACTGTTTTCTCTGCTACCACATGGCAAGTGTTACCGGAGCGTCAAGTCTAGGACCAAAAGGCTCCTTAACAGCTTCTAACGCCAAGCCATAAGACTGCTGAACAATTCATAAAATTGCCACCGGACTATTAAATTGACCCCCCCATTTGTTTTGTACACTGCTGCTATTCGCTGTTTATTATCTATGCACTGTCGCCCCTACCTACAGTGCCTTGCGAAAGTATTCGGCCCCCTTGAACTTTGCGACCTTTTGCCACATTTCAGGCTTTAAACATAAAGATATAAAACTGTATTTTTTTGTGAAGAATCAACAACAAGTGGGACACAATCATGAAGTGGAACAACATTTATTGGATATTTAAAACTTTTTTAACAAATCAAAAACTGAAAAATTGGGCGTGCAAAATTATTCAGCCCCTTTACTTTCAGTGCAGCAAACTCTCTCCAGAAGTTCAGTGAGGATCTCTGAATGATCCAATGTTGACCTAAATGACTAATGATGATAAATACAATCCACCTGTGTGTAATCAAGTCTCCGTATAAATGCACCTGCACTGTGATAGTCTCAGAGGTCCGTCAAAAGCGCAGAGAGCATCATGAAGAACAAGGAACACACCAGGCAGGTCCGAGATACTGTTGTGAAGAAGTTTAAAGCCGGATTTGGATACAAAAAGATTTCCCAAGCTTTAAACATCCCAAGGAGCACTGTGCAAGCGATAATATTGAAATTGAAGGAGTATCAGACCACTGCAAATCTACCAAGACCTGGCCGTCCCTCTAAACTTTCAGCTCATACAAGGAGAAGACTGATCAGAGATGCAGCCAAGAGGCCCATGATCACTCTGGATGAACTGCAGAGATCTACAGCTGAGGTGGGAGACTCTGTCCATAGGACAACAATCAGTCGTATAGTGCACAAATCTGGCCTTTGTGGAAGAGTGGCAAGAAGAAAGCCATTTCTTAAAGATATCCATAAAAAGTGTTGTTTAAAGTTTGCCACAAGCCACCTGGGAGACACACCAAACATGTGGAAGAAGGTGCTCTGGTCAGATGAAACCAAAATTGAACTTTTTGGCAACAATGCAAAACGTTATGTTTGGCGTAAAAGCAACACAGCTGAACACACCATCCCCACTGTCAAACATGGTGGTGGCAGCATCATGGTTTGGGCCTGCTTTTCTTCAGCAGGGACAGGGAAGATGGTTAAAATTGATGGGAAGATGGATGACGCCAAATACAGGACCATTCTGGAAGAAAACCTGATGGAGTCTGCAAAAGACCTGAGACTGGGACGGAGATTTGTCTTCCAACAAGACAATGATCCAAAACATAAAGCAAAATCTACAATGGAATGGTTCAAAAATAAACATATCCAGGTGTTAGAATGGCCAAATCAAAGTCCAGACCTGAATCCAATCGAGAATCTGTGGAAAGAACTGAAAACTGCTGTTCACAAATGCTCTCCATCCAACCTCACTGAGCTCGAGCTGTTTTGCAAGGAGGAATGGGAAAAAATGTCAGTCTCTCAATGTGCAAAACTGATAGAGACATACCCCAAGCGACTTACAGCTGTAATCGCAGCAAAAGGTGGCGCTACAAAGTATTAACTTAAGGGGGCTGAATAATTTTGCACGCCCAATTTTTCAGTTTTTGATTTGTTAAAAAAGTTTGAAATATCCAATAAATGTCGTTCCACTTCATGATTGTGTCCCACTTGTTGTTGATTCTTCACAAAAAAATACAGTTTTATATCTTTATGTTTGAAGCCTGAAATGTGGCAAAAGGTCGCAAAGTTCAAGGGGGCCGAATACTTTCGCAAGGCACTGTACATGTACAAATGACCTCTAACCTGTACCCCAGCACACTCGGTACCGGTACCCCCTTTATATAGCCTCATCATTGTTATGTTATTGTGTTACTTTTTGTTATTTTTTACTTTAGTTTATTTGGTAAATATTTTCTTAACTCTTATTGAACTGCACTGTAAACGGGAATGTGTTCTCAGTCAACTTAACTGGTAAAATAAGGGTAAATAACAAGATATTGGAGTTGTGTGTGTGCATGTGTGTTGTGTGCTTGGCTGCCATCAGCCACCTTCTCAATTTATCGATGTCATTTGGGGTTCACTGTGCCTGTGTATGGTGAGCCTGAAGGATCGAGGTGAAGAATGATCTATTTAACATTGAGGAATAAATACAGTTTAATCAGCCATACTCTGAGTTGCTTTACTGGTCAATCCCTCTCTGTTCTAGTCTTATTTACTAGTTTTCTGGCAGTGTGGATTATTAGGAGGTTGGGCAAGAATTCATTTTTAGAAGAGGTGTAACTTACTTTTTCAGCGTCACTCCAGTTTGGTTTCTTTAGGGTTTCATTTACAATTTTGGTGCCACAGCGATGAGGGGGTCTTTAAAAATATTTTATTTAGTTGGCATTATCATGTAGGAAGATTAAAACAAGGCAAACACATGGGCTACAGTTTAGGTGCTGGTTTAATATGGGATGTACTTATCAGGTTCACCTAAATGATCACACCACAGTGTTCTAGGTCAGACATTTGTTAACCATTCCTGCCTCCATGGCAAGATTAATGACAATAAATGTCTACCTGCACATTCATCAGTGTGTGGGTATTTTTTCTATACTACATTATTGTTGAGCACCCCTCCTATTTTCCTTTGTTTGCTGAAGCGCAGAGGTCTACCTGATGTGTATGACATGTCACCCAGAATTATATGGTATTTGATTAGGTTATCAGTAGACTTCTCCACCAGCCAGATGACCCAAATTAGCCTGACGAAACAATGCTTAGATCAACCAATATTTGCAGAAGATACTGTACGTTTGTGTACTATTGCAAAATGTTATATTATCTTGAATATTTTGCAATAGTAAAAGGACATAATTAAGTGATAATGCCCGAGAAGCCAGTGTTTGGCTTCGAGGGCATAATAACTTTTATACAACGGGTTACCAACATATCTAAATAATGATTTACACATAGTCATTAAAAATGTTATTTTGATGAATTAATTCATAGTATTTCATCCTTCCACAAGATACAGTCCGGACTCAAATCTAGGGTTGCTACACAAGCCGGCTGGTCGTTTGTTCTATCGGTTCGGTTGCCAGAGACACGACCCAGTCGGGTCTTATCCCTTGCTTGCTAGCTAGCCAACTATGGCTAACTTACGGTCACATCAAACAGTGCTGCCAGAATAACAACAAAGAAGATGCATTTGTTTCAGGTGTTTTCTAGTGACATTTATTTGGATACATCCGTAACAATGAGCTAATGATAAGCGATTTCGCCTGGCATAGAAAATGTGGTCTCTCATCATGACACTGTTGTTCAGAGAAGCTAGCCAACAACAGAGCTAACACAATCACTTCAAACTGAAGCTCAAAAGACTGCAAACTAGCTGCACTTTGTTTTGTTTTACGTGTTTTCTATCAATATTTCTTTGTATATATCCATAAAAATGATGCTGATTCATGATTTCGACTGGCTGAGAAACGCTGCCTGTCTCATCCCGACTCCCGACAAGTTCATTACTATGCGACAACAGAAGGTCAAATTTGAATATTGAAACAATGTTGCAAATGTCGGAGACAGACAGCAAGGTTTATGCAAATCTCCGCTGTTGAAAACAAAACGTTTGTCTTTTAGACTATGTCTACATGCTTTTTAGAGGAGATCAAGTTTATAAATTGCCTTTCTGGGCTGATAAGACAGCGGACTGCGCAGTCAGATGGAACAAAGTAACTAGGCATTTTAACACCATATAATTTGTCGGTAGTATCTTGTGGAATAGACACCGGCTGGAAAGCGGTTTTAACCAATTAGCATTCAGGATTAGACACACCCCGTTGTATAATGGGCAAATATTGGTTGACCTAAGCATTGTTTCGCCAGACTAATTTGTATCTGGCTGGTGGATAAGTCTACTGATGAACTAATCAAATACCATATAATTTTGCTTGACTGTGTGGATTGTTGGGACGTGGGGCAATAATTTGTTTTTAGAAGAAGTGTAACTTACTTCACTCCAATAAACACATCAGATGGAGAATAGCACAGCATTATAAAATATTTACAATTTTCTACATTGTAGAATAATAGTGAAGACATCAAGACTATGAAATAACACATATGGAATCATGTAGTAACCAAAAAAAGTGTTAAACAAATCAAAATATATTTTATCATTGAGATTCTTTAAAGTAGCCACCCTTTGCTTTGATGACAGCTTTGCACACTCTTGGCATTTTCTCAACCAGCTCAAATAAATGTTTCACAGACATCTCAACTTCAACTGTTCAGAAGAGAATGTGTAAATCAGTCCTTCTTGATCAAATTGATGCAAAGAAACTACTACTAAAGGAAACCACGAAGAAGAAGAGACTGGCTTGGCCCAAGAAACATGAGCAATGGACATTAGACCGGTGGAAATCTGTCCTTTGGTCTAATGTGAGATTTTTGGTTTCAACCGCCGTGTCTTTGTGAGATGCAGAGTAGGTGATCGGATGAGTGGTTCCCACCGCAAAGCATGGAGGAAGGGGTGTGATAGTATGGGGTGCTTTTCAAGTGACACTGTCTGTGATTTATTTAGAATTCAAGTTACATTTAACCAGCATGGCTGCCACAGCATTCTGCAGCAATACGCCATCTCATCTTGTTTGCACTGACCCAAAACACATCTCCAGGCTGTCTAAGGCCTATTTGACCAAGAAGGAGAGTGATGGAGTGCTCCATCAGATGACCTGGCCTCCAATCACCCGACCTTAATCCAATTGAGATGGTTTGGGATGAGTTGGACCACAGAGTGAAGGAAATGCAGCCAACAAGTGTTCAGCATATGTGGGAACTCCTTCAAGACTGTTGGAAAAGCATTCCAGGTGACTAACTCGAGAAGTATTCAGACCCCTTGATTTCTTCCACATTTTGTTAAAGGTACCGCCTTATTCTAAAATGGATTAAATAATTGTTTTTTCGCTCATTAATCTACACACAATACCCCATAATGACAAAGTGAAAACAGAAATACCTTATTTTCATAGTATTCAGACCCTTTGATATGAGACTCGAAATTTACCTCAGGTGCATTCTGTTTCAAATTGATCATCGCTGACATGTTTCTATAACTTGATTTCGAGTCCACTTGTGATAAATTCAATTAATTGGACATGACTTGGAAAGGCACACACCTGTCTATATATGGTCCCACAATTGAAAGGTCATGACAAAGCAAAAACCAAGCCATGAGGTCGAAGGAATTGTCTGTAGAGCTCAGAGACACAGATCTGGGGAAGGGTACCAACAAATTTCTGCAGCATTGAAGGTCCCCAGAAACACAGTGGTCTCCAACATTATTAAATGTAAGAAGTTTGGAACCACCAATACTCTTCCTAGAGCTAGCCTCCCGGCCAAACTGAGCAATCAGGGGAGAAGGGCCTTGGTCAGGGAGGTGACCAAGAACTCAATGGTCACTCTGACAGAGCTCGAGAGTTCCTCTGTGGAGATGGGAGAACCTTCCAGAAGGACAGCCATCTCTGCAGCACTCCACCAATCAGGCCTTTATGGTTGTGGCCAGATGGAAGCCACTCCTCAGTAAAAATGCACATGACAGCACGCTTGGAGTTCTCCAAAGGGCAAACCTTTACTCCACTCACAGAGACGCTTACAAAATTCTCCCTTCCCCTCCATTTGGCCAATCTGACCATAATTATATCCTTCTGATTCCTGCTTACAAGCAAAAATTAAAGCCGGAAGTACCTGTGACTCACTCAATACGGAAGTGGTCAGATGACGAAGATGCTAAGCTACAGGTCTGTTTTGCTAGCACAGATTAATCCTACCACATCAGTCACCGGCTTCATCAATAAGTGCATCAATGACGTCGTCCCCACAGTGAAGGTACGTACATACCCCAACCAGAAGCCAAGGAATACAGGCAACATTCACACGGAGCTAAAAGGTAGAGCTGCCGCTTTCAAGGAGCGGGACTCTAACCCGGACGCTTATAAGAAATCCTGCTATGCCATCCGATGAACCATCAAACAGGTAAAGTGTCAATACAGGAGTAAGATTGAATTATACTATACCGTGAAATTCGAGGTAAGCAACACTGAAGCATGCATGAGAGCACCAGCTGTTGCTGTAACAGTGTGACCACGCTCTCCATAGCTGATGTGAGTTAGATGTTTAAACATATCAACATTCACAGATGGATTACCAGGACGTGTACCAACTGGCAAGTGTCTTCACTGACATTTTCAACCTGTTCATGACCGAGTTGGTAATACCTACATATTTCAAGCAGACCACCATAGTCCCTGTGCCCAAGAACACCAAGGTAACCAGCCTTAACCACCTGACCCGTATCACTCACGTCTGTAGCCATGAAGTGCTTTGAAAGGCTGGTCATGGCTCACATCAACACCGTCATCCCAGAAACCCTAGACCCACTCCAATTTGCATACCACCCCAACAAATCCACAGATGAAGCCATCTCTATTGCACTCCACACTGCCCTTTCGCACCTGAACAAAAGGAACACCTACGTGAGAATGCTGTTCATTGACTACAGCTCAGCGTTCAACACCATAGTGGGTGGGCAAGCACATATCCAACACCATCATTAAGTTTCCCGACGACACAACAGTGGTAGGCCTGATCACCAACAACGTCGAAACAGCCTATAGGGAGGAGGCCAGAGACCTGGCAGTGTGGTGCAGAGAAACAACAACCTCGCCCTCAATGTGATCAAGACAAAGAAGCTGATCATGGACTACATCGACAGGGCTGTAGTGGAGCAGGTCGAGAGCTTCAAATTCCTTGGTGTCCACATCACCAACAAACTATCATGGTCCGATCACACAAACAGTTGAGAAGAGGCAAAACAACCCCTATTCCCCCTCAAGAGACTGATAAGATTTGGCATGGGTCCTCAGATCCTCAAAAAGTTCTACAGCTGCACCATCGAGGGCATCCTGACTGGTTGCATCACCGCCTGGTATGGCAACTGCTTGGCATCCAACCGCAAGGCGCAACAGAGGGTAGTGCGTACGCCCCGGTACATCACTGGGGCAATGCTTCCTTCCATCCTGGACCTCTATACCAGACAGTGTCAAAGACTCCAGCCACCCTAGTTATAGACTGTTCTCTCTGCTACCACACGGCACGGCAAGTGGTACTGGAGCATCAACTCTAGGTCCAAAAGGCTCCTTAACAGCTTCTACCCCTAAGCCATAAGACTGCTGCACAGTTAATCAAATGACTACCTGGACAATTTGCATTGACCCTTTGTTTTTTTACACTGCTGCTACATGCTGTTTTTTATCTATGCATAGTCACTTTACCCCTACCTACATGTACATATACCTCAATTAACTTGACTAACCTGTACCCTCGCACATTGACTCGGTACTGGTACCCCCTATTTGTAGCCTCTTTGTTTTTATTAATTTTCTTAATTTCTTTTTACTTTAGTTTAATTAGAAAATATTTGCCTATCTCTTATTTTACTTAAAACTGCATTGTTGGTTAAGAGCTTGTAAGTAAACATTTCACGGTAAGGTGTTGTATTCGACGCATGTGACAAATAATATTTGATTTGATATTGTGACAAATATTATCATGTCATGTGACGCACTTAACTGAATTATGATAAAGTTATTGTAAACCACTTTGGGACCACTTGGGGTGCAATTCTACTACACTTTATATGACTGGAGGCATTAGCAGAGTATTTTTTTGAGAAATTACAGGGTAGCCTACAAATTACAGGGTAGCCTACTCTGCTGACACTGACAAACAGACATAGGTGGAAATCCCATCCTGGGAAAATATGATTTGTCCCCCCTAACATATCACTGGAAGCATAACTGTAATTTCAATAATATTAATAATACGGAATGAAAGCTCTTGTGCTGATTATAGACACTTAATAGCGCGTTTCTAAGTTTCAAAAGATTGCGACCCCCCCGCCCTTTGCCTCACAATGGTTTGATCCACTGCCTCCCAGCTCTCTGCAGTGGCACATGCAGTGTTGCTAACTTAGCGAGTATTCAGACCCTCTAGCGACACATTTTCAAAAAAGCGACTAGCGACAAATCTAGCAACTTTTTCTGGTGTTATTGGAGACCTTTGGAGACTCTGACGTGAAAGCACGTATCGTTCTTACGCTGCCGTGCGCCCCACCCCGTCCCGAAGTAATCACAGGCGGCCCAGTCCTCGCGCAGCAGTCCCTCCCAGCGACTGTCTTCGTGTATTTGGACCAATCTAGTTTGTTGTTGATGTGGACACCAAGGAATTTGAAGCTCTCAACCTGCTCCACTACAGCCCCGTCGATGAGAATGGGGACGTGCTCGGTGCTCCTTTTCCTGTAGTCCACAATCATCTCCTTAGTCTTGGTTACGTTGAGGAAGAGGTTGTTATTCTGGCACCACCCGGCCAGGTCTCTGACCTCCTCCCTATAGGCTGTCTCATTGTTGTCGGTGATCAGGCCTACCACTGTTGTGTCGTCAGCAAACTTAATGATGGTGTTGGAGTCATGCCTGGCCATGCAGTCGAGGTTGAACAGGGAGTACAGGAGGGGACTGAGCACGTACCCCTGGGGACCTCCAGTGTTGAGGATCAACATGGCAGATGTGTTGCTACCTACCCTCACCACCTGGGGCGGCCTGTCAGGAAGTCCAGGGTACAGTTGCAGAGGGAGGTGTTGAGTCCCAGGATCCTTAGCTTGGTGATGAGCGTTGAGGGTACTATGCTGTTGAACGCTGAGCTGTAGTCAATGAATAGCATTCTCACATAGGTGTTCCTTTTGTCCAGGTGGGAAAGGGCAGTGTGGAGTGCAATAGAGTTTGCATCATCTTTGGATCTGTTTGGGCGGTGTGCAAATTGGAGTGGGTCTAGGATTTCTGGGATAATGGTGTTGATGTGAGCCATTACCAGCCTTTTAAAGCACTTAATGGCTACGGACATGAGTGCTACGGGTCTGTAGTCATTTAGGCAGGTTGCCTTTTTAGTTCTTGGGCACAGGGACTATGGTGGTCTGCTTGAAGCATGTTGGTATTACAGACTCAAGCAGGGACATGTTGAAAATGTCAGTGAAGACACCTGCCAGTTGGTCAGAACATGCCCGGAGCACACGTCCTGGTAATCCATCTGGCCCCGCAGCCTTGTGTATGTTGACCTGTTTAAAGGTCTTACTCACGTCGGCTACGGAGAGCGTGATCACACAGTCGTCCGGAACAGCTGATGCTCTCATGCATGCCCCAGTGTTGCTTGCCTCGAAGCGAGCACAGAAGTGATTTAGCTCGTCTGGTAGGCTCATGTCACTGGGCAGCTCGCGGCTGTGCTTCCATTTCTAGTCTGTAATAGTTTGCAAGCCCTGCCACATCCGACGAGCGTCGGAGCCGGTGTAGTATGATTGAATCTTAGCCCTGTATTGGCGCTTTGCCTGTTTGATGGCTCGTCGCAGGGCATAGCAGGATTTCTTGTAAGCTTCCAGGTTAGAGTCCCACACCTTGAAAGCGGCAGCTCTACCCTTTAGCTCAGTGAGAATGTTGCCTGTAATCCATGGCTTCTGGTTGGGGTATGTACGTACAGTCACTGTGGGGACGACGTCCTCAATGCACTTATTGATAAAGCCAGTGACTGATGTGGTGTATTCCTCAATTTCATCGGAAGAATCGCGGAACATGTTCCAGTCTGTGATAGCAAAGCAGTCCTTTAGCATCTGCTTCATCTGACAAATTTTTTTATAGACCGAGTCACTGGTGCTTCCTGCTTTAATTTTTGCTTGTAAGCAGGAATCAGGAGGATAGAGTTGTGGTCGGATTTACCAAATGTAGGGCGAGGGAGAGCTTTGTACGCATCTCTGTGTGTGGAGTACAGGTGATCTAGAATTGTTTTCCCTCAGGTTGCACATTTAACATGTTAATAGAGATTTGGTAGAACTGATTTAAGTTTCCCCGCATTAAAGTCTCCGGCCACTAAGAGCGCCGCCTCTGGGTGAGTGGTTTCCTGTTTGCTTATTTCCTTATACAGCTGACTGAGTGAGGTCTTAGTGCCAGCATCTGTCTGTGGTGGTAAATAAACAGCCACGAAAAGTATAGCTGAGAACTCTCTAGGCAAGTAGTGTGGCCTGCAGCTTATCACAATATATTCTACTTCAGGCGAGCAAAATCTAGAGACTTCCTTAGATTTCGTGCACCAGCTGTTGTTTACAAATATGCACAGACCGCCCCCCCTCGTCTTACCAGAGTGTACTGTTCTATCCTGCCTGTGGAGTGTGTATCCCGCTAGCTGAATATCCATGTCGTCGTTCAGCCACGATTCCGTGAAGCATAGGATATTACAGTTTTTGATGTCCCGTTGGTAGGATATTCGTGATCTTACCTCGTCTAGTTTATTGTCCAATGATTGCACGTTGGTGAGTAATATTGACGGTGACGGCAGCTTTCCTAGTTGTCTTCTACGGGTCCGGACGAGGCAGCTGGCTCTTCGTCCTCTGCGTCGCTTCCTTTTGCGAATAATTGGGATGTCTGCCCTGTGGGGTGTTTGGAGAGTATCGTTTGAGACCTGCTTGTTGTTGTTGAAGAAGAAATATTAGTATAATCCGAGGTGAGTGATCGCTGTCCTGATATCCAGAAGCTCTTTTCTTCCGTAAGATATGGTTGCAGAAACATTATGTACAAAATCATTTACAAATATCGTGAAAAAACCCCACATAATAATTGGAAAATGCCATGGATACCCCCACTCTCAACTTAAACTGGTGAATGAACTAAGATTTGTTTAAGGGAATGGTATTGCTGTTGTGATTAATTGTGTAGTTTTGGGTACTGGTAGTTAGGAGTACGGCAAACACCTTATTTATTTTCTAGGAGACAGACTGTGAGTCAGTGAGGATGGTGAAAGGGAAAGAGCCAGGGAGAGACTTCAGAGGACAGTGTCACAGCCTCGGCAGGACCAGGTGTCAACCTTGTTGCCAGCAGCACCAGTATAGGGGACAGTGGCACAGCCACGGCAGGACCAGGTGTCAACCTTGTTGCCAGCTGCACCAGTATAGGGGACAGTGGCACAGCCATGGCAGGACCAGGTGTCAACCTTGTTGCCAGCTGCACCAGTATAGGGGACAGTGTCACAGCCACGGTAGGACCAGGTGTCAACCTTGTTGCCAGCTGCACCAGTATAGGGGACAGTGGCACAGCATTGTCCAGTTGCCTCAGTGATGGCACAAAACCATATCAGTCACACCCACAATTTTTAGAACCGCAAATTCTTGCCAATAGAGTGCTAACGATTCAAGAGATATGGTTTGGCAATTTCCTCTGGCTACATTATAATCCATCAATAAAAGGAGTGTTGTGTTTTCACTGTAGCCAAGGGTTTTCAAGCCAGCCATCTTTTGGCCAAAGAGCGGATGCTGCCGTCAAATCAAATTTTATTTGTCACGTGGTTAGCAGATGTTAATGCGAGTGTAGCGAAATGCTTGTGCTTCTAGTTCCGACCATGCAGTAATATCAAACAAGTAATCTAACCTAACAACAACTACCTTATACACACAAGTGTAAAGGAATTAATAAGAATATGTAGATAAAAATATAGCGATGGCCGAACGGTATAGGCAAGATGCAGTAGATGGTATAAAGTACAGTATATACATATGAGATTAGTAATGTAGGGTATGTAAACATTATATAAAGTGGCATTGTTTAAAGTGGCTAGTGATACATTTATTACATACATTTTTTCATTATTAAAGTGGCTAGAGATCAGTCATTATGTTGGCAGCAGCCACTCAATGTTAGTGATGGCTGTTTAACAGTCTGATGGCCTTGAGATAGAAGCTGTTTTTTTTATATCATTTTGCCAATTCAATTTACTTTAGGACGCGCCACCTATGCATCACTTAAAAACATAACAGCCAGTAACCTCCATTTGCTATTCCAGTGCAGGCTAGGGATGACGTTTTTTTTGTGGGCCATACTAAATAAAAAATAATTCCACCTATAGGCTATAATATAATATATGTAAAGACCAGATAGTCTGATGGGTGAGAATATTATCAAGTGCTGGTCAAATTGTGAATGAGAGACTGATTAAGTGTTTGCAGCCTACACAAGAAACAGAGCAGAGCTCATGCCATTTATGCAACTTTTTTCAAATCATCATTAAGAGTCGCATCATGCAGCCTCAGAATGCATAAAAAATTGAAACATATAGACTAGTGTTTGTATCACAACTAAAGTTGCATAAATAACTCTAAATTAAACATATAGACTAGTGTTTGTATCACAACTAAAGTTGCATAAATAACTCTAAATTAAACATATAGACTGGTGTTTGTATCACAACTAAAGTTGAATAAATAACTCTAAATGAAACATATAGGAGGACGTGTTTCTTTTTAATCACTCAACAAAGAATAGCCTCATGTGCGCACTCCCTCAGGAAATCGTTTGGAGAAAATATCCTTTCTATTTTATTGTTCAAGGTGCACCTGTGTAATGATTGTGCTGTTTAATTAGCTTATTGATATGCCACACCTGTCAGGTGGATGGATTGTCTTGGTAAAGGAGAAATGCTCGCTAACAGGAATGTAAACAAATTTGTGCACAACATTTGAGAGAAATAAGCTTTTGTGCGTATGGAACATTTCTGTGATCTTTTATTTCAGCTCATGAAACATGGGACCGACACTTTACATGTTGCATTTATATGTTTTATACTTTTTATATTTATACTTTTATTTTTGATACTTAAGTATATTTTAGCAGGTACATTTAATTTGATACTTATGTATATTTAAAACCAAATACTTTTAGACTTGAAACTCAAGTAGTCTTTTACTGAGTGACTTTTACTCAAGTATGACAATTGGGTCCTTTTACCACCACTGGTATATATATATATATCAGCAAACAGAGGAAAATAGGAGGGGTGTTCAACAATAATGTAATATAGAATAAATACCCACACACTACTGAATGTGCAGGTAGACATTTATTTTCATGAATCTTGCCTTGTAGGACTAGGTGATTTCCACTAGATGGGTCAGCTGCAATGTCAAAATTGGCTATATCGTAAAAAGTCATGAAAAACTAGGTTAGGGTTAGCGGTGTGGTTAAGGATAGGGTTAAGGATTCAAATCATATTTGACTACTTTGTGGCTGTGCCAGCTAGTGACCACTCTGCAGAGCTGTCTCCAAGGCAGGATTCATGACAATAAATGCCAACCTGCGATGAATGCTCCCATTGTTAACAATGCACAGTAAAACAACATTGGCGTTCATCAGCGTGCAGATATCTTTTCATTATTTCAGAAGTACATTTTTTGTACCCAGCTCCTATAAGTCATTAGATGTGTGTACACTACATTTGAAATGAGTGCTCAACAACAAGGACAGGAATCCAAAAAAGGGCTTACCCAATAAGAAATATTAGAATGCTGAGGTTTCGTTCCATGAGATCGACAGAACAGGTATACTGACGTGGAATTCAAACTTTCTGTTTGAAAAGGAAACTGTAGCACACTTGCATTTTTTTGTCAAAATACCACCACCAATGTTTAGTACCAGATCCATTAAACACATTGTGGAGCGTAAAATTGAGGGCAACATTTCCCACCTGACAGGTGTCTTCATGAGAGGAAAATGTTTCCCAAGTCATTTTTTTTCTACCAAGTCTGCAAAGATTTTTGATTTCAACATTACCCCATTTGCCAGGTGTGTCATTGTTAATAACTACCATAGTACTGATAGCTATGTGCTTTAACAAACATTGATATTGGAACATTGCCAAAACTTAACATATAAGTACCTCAAGGAAGCAACGTTCAACAGATCCTCACTACAACAGACATGATGTACCAGGCTTTTCTGCTGGCGATCCCTCTACTGATGGTGTTTCAGACGTCGTGCATAAACACTTCACCACTTGATTCTGTAAAAACGATTGAGCAGGCAAGAGCTCCAAAAGTTAGCTTGAGCCGTCTTGATGAGCTAAGAAATAGGGCTAAATTCATTGGCAGAAGCTGCAAGGAAGTTAAGGACAGATATGGTCAAGCTGAAGACGGTCTGTACTACCTGACCACGTCTACTGGGGTGGTGTACCAGACCTTCTGTGACATGACCACAGCGGGCGGCGGCTGGACTCTGGTGGCAAGCGTGCACGAGGACAACATCTACGCGAAGTGCACAGTTGGCGATCGTTGGACCAGCCAGCAGGGAAACAACGCCAACTGGCCAAAAGGGGAAGGCAACTGGGCCAACAGGAAGACTTTCGGAACAGTGGAGGCAGCCACGGACGATGACTTCAAGAATCCTGGCTACTATGACATAGATGCAGAAGACATGTCGGTGTGGCACGTTCCCAACAAAACGCCCTTTTACCACTGGAACCTGGCCTCCATCATGCGCTACCACACTGAAAGGCGCTTCCTCCATCTGTACGGAGGAAACCTGTACTACCTCTTCCACCGCTACCCGGTCGAGTACAACGTTGGAAAACACCTGTCCGACAATGGACCCTCCATTCCCATAGTTTATGACCTCGGGGACAAAGAGTCCACCAAAATGTTCTACGGCCCTAACACTAGAGGGGAGACTGAGGGAGGCTTCATCAGTTTCAGAGCCATAAATCTAGAACGGGCGGCCACAGCCATCTGCTCTGGGGTCAAACCCAAAGGCGGTGAGGTTGATGCATACTGTATTGGTGGTGGTGGGTTTTTCCCTCAGGGTAACCCTCTTCAGTGTGGGGATTTCACCTCCTTTGCCTGGAACGGCTATGGGACCAATGTAGGCTGGAGTGCATCAAAACAGATGCTGGAGTCAGCTGTGTTACTCTTTTACCGCTAATTCACAGTGCATTTATTTTTCTTTGATTGTTTCATAGATTGATTGATAGATTTTTGGGTAAAACAATTCATACAGTTTAAAATGAAAAGTACATTTAAAAGGAATTTTGGAAATATTAGTAATACCTTTTTATATTTTTTATCTATTCATTCCATTACTACAAAGAAATAGCACAAAGCAATAACCATTCCATTCATCATAAAAATATTTGTGTCTCATACAATCATTAAATGCTTATAGCTGATAGTGACAAGTATTATTATGTCATGTGAGGCTCTTAATAACTGAATTACGGTAAGGTTACTGTAAGCACTTTGTAACACCTGTTGTGTTGGGGTGATGGGTGCTGTAAATTCAGTGTATGGATTGTCTCTGCTTGTTTGATCATTCTTCCTGCAGTAATGTAACAATAAAGTAGTCTGTGGGTCTGAGAGCATGAAATGAGCCTACTGTACTTTTTCATTATACAATTTCTTTTTTTGGTGGGGGGGGGGTAAGATGAGCTTACCTTTTGTCAAGGAGGGAGAGAGAGACAGAGAGGACATATTCTGAGGAGAGAGGGAAACAAGAGAGAGTAGAGAGCTATAAGGTGAGCGAGAGAGAGAGAGAGAGAATCAGAAGGAGGGGAGGCAAAGGGACATAGAGAGGACTTGTTCTGAGTGCTGTAATGATGCCCAATTGTTTGACACAACTAGATACACTCAACAACAAAAAATGCTGGGTTGTTAGAACAACCCAACTGCTGGTTTGCAGGGATTGGGTCACTTAGTTGTGTTTTCTTTAACAAGAGCAAGGTTCTGGTCTTAATGCTGGGTTATTGATGTTGGGTTATTGAGATATGACCCAGTGGGTGGATTATTTATCCCACAAATGTAGAGGATCAATGTGATCCAGCAAGCTCGTGAATGAGGATTGCTGCAGCTGTGTACCATACAGTGCAGCTGGCACTGAGTAGAATTACTTTTAGACAGGCAAATGGGCAAAGCTTTGTGGCTGACCCCCCAAAAAAGCTAGGAATAAATTACCTAGCTATCATAATTATATTATCTCAGTAATTGACAATTTTATATAATCAGAGCTAGCAAACTACTTAGCTAACATTTTCTAATTTAGCTGGCTAGCAAGCTATTTTCCTGTGCTGTGTGTGGTACTAAACATTTTAAGTTTGGTTGTATTTTTAAAATCCTAATTGTTTCTGAATTGGCTAGCTAGATGGGGATACCTAGTCAGTATTACAACTGAAATGTGTCTTCCGCATTTAACCCAACCTCTGAATCAGAGATCGACATAATCGACATCCACGGCACCTGGGGAAAAGTGGGTTAACTGCCTTGCTCAGGGGCAGAACAACATATGTTTACCTTGTCAGCTCGGGGAATCAACCCAGCAACCTTTTGGTTACTGGCCTAATGCTCTAACAACTAGGGTACCTGCCTCCCCCTAGTCTCAGTCTGAATGCAGACAGTTACTTTAACTTCATATTGAAATGAAAAAAGCATCTCAATTGTTCATCCAAGTTTAGACTCTCCACTTAATCTGCGTTAACGTTGTCTTTGTCACCAACTGCCCTGATACTAGAGGCTGCATGGCCCTGATACTAGAGGCTGCATGGCCCTGATACTAGAGGCTGCATGGCCCTGATACTAGAGGCTGCATGGCCCTGGTACTGGAGGCTGTATGGCCCTGATACTAGAGGCTGCATGGCCCTGATACAAGAGGCTGTATAGCCCTGATACTAGAGGCTGCATGGCCCTGATACTGGAGGCTGCATGGCCCTGATACTAAAGGCTGCATGGCCTCGATACTGGAGGCTACATGGCCCTGATAGTAGAGGCTGCATAGCTCTGATACTGGAGGCTGCATGGCCCAGATACTAGAGGCTGCATGGCCCTGATACTAGAGGCTGTGGTAAATCACATAACCCAACAGTGCTGGATCAAAATAACCCAGTGCTGGGTATGTACTGTAGTGACCCAGCGCTGGGTTACAGGATTTACGCAAATTGGTCATAATTGACCCAGCATTTTTTTAGAGAGCATGTAATGTTTTGAAATGTAGATATACATTATATGCTGCTGTCTGTCGGATTAAAACATGTTTGTCACTTGACGAAAGACACTGAACATGATCGTATCCAACTAATAGTGCTCCTCCGCCAAACACACATGGCTAAGAAGCAGCATGTGACACAATGATGAAGAGAAGAAAAGCAGCCAGCCTGGCCTCAGAAAGTCCATGGCAATACAGCATCATTATTTCTGGGTCTTTTTCCCTGGTTGAGGCTTTCCTGGAGGTTGAGAGCCAGAGATGCTACCACCACTATCAGAGGAAAAGACACATAACTAGAGTGTTCTGGATAACACACTTCACCTTGTGTTAGGATCACAGTCACACACAGCCGTACACACACACCAGTGGAGGTTGCTGAGAGGAGGACGCCTCATATTAATGGCTGAAATGGAGTCAATGGAATGGTACACGTAGTTTCCATGTGGTTGATACCATTCCATTGACTCCATTCCAACCTTTACTATGAGCCGTCCTCCCCTCAGCAGCCTTCCCTGCCACACGCGTCAAATCAAACTTTATTTGTCACATGCGCCGAATACAACGGTGAAATGATTACTTACAAGCACTTAACCAACATTGCAGTTCAAGAAAGAGTTAAGAAAATAAAGATAAAGTTAAAAAATTATAAAAAGCAACACAATAAAATAACAATAACGATAACAATAACGAGACTATATACAGGGGGTGCCAATACCGAGTCAATGTGCAGGGTTACAGGTTAGTCGAGGTCATTTGTACATGTAGGTAGATAATAAACAACGAGTAGCATCAGCGTAAAAAACAAGTGGGAGGGGGGGGGGGTCAATGTAGATAATGATTTGATTAGCAGTCTTATGGCTTGGCGGTAGAAGCTGTTAAGGAGCCTTTTGGTCCTAGACTTGGCGCTCCGGCACTGCTTGCCATGTGGTAGCAGAGAAAACAGTCTATGACAATTTTATGGGCTTTCCTCTGACACCGCCTATTTTATAGGTCCTGGATTGCAGGAAACCTGGCCCCAGTGATGTACTGAGCCGTACACATTACCCTCTGTAGCGCCTTATGGTCATATGCCGAGCAGTTGCCATACCAGGCTTTGATGCAATCGGTCAGGATGCTCTCAATGGCGCAGCTGTATAACTTTTTGAGGATTTAGGGACCCATGCCTTTTCAGTCTCCTGGGGGGGAAAAGTGTTGTCGTGCCCTCTTCATGACTGTCTTGGTGTGTTTGGACCATGATAGTTTGTTGGTGACGTGGACACCAAGGAACTTGAAGCTCTCAACACGCTCCACTACAGGTCCATCAATGTTAATGGGGTCCTGTTCGGCCTGCCTTTTCCTGTAGTCCACGTTCCGCTCCTTTGTCTTGCTCACATTGAGGGAGAGGTTGTTGTCCTGGCACCACACTGCCAGGTCTCTGACCTTCTCCCTATAGGCTGTCTCATTGTTGTCGGTGATCAGGCCTACCACTGTTGTGTCGTCAGCAAACTTAATGATAGTGTTGGAGTCGGGTATGGCCACGCACGTAGGCAAACGGCTGAGAGGTTGAGCACAGATTCAAGGTCTAGTGTGTGTGTGTGTGTGTGAGAGAGAAACACAAGGGTAACCTACAGGCTAGTGCATTATTAGGAGGGAACCCTCACTGCACGCACACACAGCAGAGGTATGTCATAGTTTTGAAACAAAACTCTACATGGGACACTGAGTTATGCACCTTTAAGTGAGCCATTGAGAGCATACGTCATCACCCATCATGCAATAGACGTCATCAGAGCGCACAAAAGATCAGTGTACTGTCTACATTGTTGTTTTCATGACATACTGTAGTTTTGATTAAATTGTTTTTAATCATGTCAACAAGAACAACATCTTTAACGATTGGAGGTTCTGATAGCTAACGATTCCGCAACGCGATTAGCTTATTTGGTTGAGACCGCAAGTTTGTTTCCCGGATTCCTGCAAAAAATAACACAAATGTTATTGGTTAGCCATCATGCTAACAAAGCAAGATCATGCTAGCAGCGCTAGAGTCAAAACACCAGCGGTATTTGTGTCTACGTCTGGGCTCAAATGCGCTAGGTGCGAGATCATATCTATGCAAGAGTAGGAAAATAAGGTGGAACTGATATATTAACAAATTCTTGTCTGTTCCAAATGTATCATCATCAAGCAGCTTAGAGAAGAGATTATCCGACTGCTAGCTTAGCTGTGGAAAAAACACAGCATTTCAGTTCTGAATGCCTGCTACCGCCAAGGGGTGCCGACGAGACGGGTGGGAATGACGTGATCCAATCCACTGGACAGATGGTAAGCTCAACTCTGCGGCCCGTGGGAGACTTGACACTGGAAAGACGAAGGAGGTCGGGTGAAAGGCAGTCTGGTCGGCCTCCATATATTCTAGAGGATCAGGTCCAGCTTTTTAACAGCTTTACCCTGCTGGAGGTGGACATACTGGCCCCGGGGGTCAGCTCTGATCCTGGGAGTACACCAACAGCCATCAGCTGCGTAAGGACACCCTCCACAGCTCAGCCGGTCACTGATCAAAGGGAACTAGGTCTTGGGACCTCCTCTATTTCCCAGAGGATTCCTACGCCATCCACTGCTACTGGTACATGTACAAACCTCCTCCCCCCACCATTGTCGTGGACTGCTCGACGGTGAGAGATTTTGGCCTGCCTGTGGCCTGTGGGCAGACCAAGGTTCACTGTCACCCAGGCACCCATTTCCAAGACATCAACTCCTTCATGCCCACAGTTCTAGCCAACTACTCTAATATTGGCACCATTGTCACTCACGTTGGATTTAACATTTGCTTTCGGCAATCTCAGGAACTGAAAAAGGACTACAACATTATCTTGAACACCCTTGTTAGCACATGGAAGAGAACAGTCATCTCTGGTCCCCTTCCATGCTATAGAAGGGGAGCGGAACATTACAACCTCCTCGCTACCTCTGAACGAATTCCTGAAGAAACTGTCTCCTTTTGTGAAAATGTTTACTTGCTATGGGAGCAACCAACACTCTTTAAAATATTTATAAGATTGTGCTGTTATAATTTATATTAATATTATCTAATATTGTTACAAAAAAAAAATCTGGCTGTTTTCCATGATATTTGGTTAGTTCTCTTAAAAATCTCCCTCATACAATACCGTTCAAAATTTTGTCCTTGTTTTTGAATGAAAAGCTAATTTTTTGTCCATTAAAATAACATAAAAGGATCAGAAATACAGTGTAGACATTGTTAATGTTGTAAAGGACTATTGTAGCTGATTTTTTATGGAATATCTACATAGGCGTACAGGGGCCCATTATCAGTAACCATCAATTCTGTGTTCCAATGGCACTTTGTGTTAGCTAATCCAAGTTTATCATTTTAAAATGCTAATTGATCCTTAGAAAACCCTTTTGAATTATTTTAGCACAGCTGAAAACTGTTGTTCTGATTAAAGAAGGAATTCAACTGGCCTTTAGACTAGTTGAGTATCTGTAGCATCAGCATTTGAGGGTTTGATTACAGGCTCAAAATGGCTAGGAATAAATACCTTGCTTCTGAAACTCATCAGTTTATTCTTGTTCTGAGAAATTAAGGCTATTCCATGCGAGATATTGCCAAGAAACTGAAGATCTCGTACAACGCTGTGTACTACTCCCTTCACAGAACAGCGCAAACTGTCTCTAACTAGAATAGAAAGAGTGGGTGGCCCCGGTGCACAACTTAGCAAGAGGACAAGTACATTAGAGTGTCTAGTTTGAAAAACAGATGCCTCACAAATCCTCAACTGGCAGCTTCATTAAATAGTACCCGCAAAACACCAGTCTCAACATCAACAGTGAAGAGGCGTCTCCGGGATGCTGGCCTTCTAGGTAGAGTTACTCTGTCCAATGTCTGTGTTCTTTTGCCCATCTTAATCTTTTTTTTTATTGGCCAGTCTGAAATGTGGCTTTTTCTTTGCAACTCTTTAAAGTATTTAGCTTCAAACAGGAGTAAAACAAGGCAGTCTGTTGTCTCCATATCTATTCATTTTGGCCATTGAAATGCGATTAAAATGAGATCCAACAAGAACATCAGGGGGTTAGAAATCCAGGGGATAAAAACAAAAGTGTCACTGTATGCTGATGACTCAAGTGTTTTATTTTCTTAAGTCTGCAATTTGGATCCCTGCACAGTCTCATTGAAGATCTTGATCTCTTTTCTAGCTTCTCTGGACTAAAATGTAATAATGACAAGTGCACCATACCACGCATTGGATCGTTAAAAAACACTACCTTGTAGTTTACCAATAAAATGGGCGGATGGGGATGTAGACATACTTGGTATTCACATCTCAAAAAATATAAATGAACTTACCGCAATCAATTTCAATAGAAAATTAGCAAAAATAGAGAAGATTCTGCAACCAGGGAGAGGTTGTCTATTTATGGAAAAATCACATTGATTAACTCTTTGTTTCTATCACAGTTTACTTACTTGCTAATGGCACTGCCTACTCCACACAACTTGTTTTTTAAATCATATGAGCAAAAAATATTTAATTTTACAAAATTAAACGTGCCTATTTATATAATGCATATGTGTTTGGGTGGCTAAAATTATTAAATATTAAAACTTTAAACCTCTCACTAAAAGCTTCACTCATACATAAAATATACTTAAACCCAAAATGGTTTTCCAGTAGATTAATAAGAATCCTTTGTTCAAAATGGCCTTTCTGCCTTAAAACAGATTACAACTTCTCATTTCCAACTAATTGAAAATCAAATGTTGTTTAAAGTATGGCCCTTTCTTAAACAAGCCATACAAAGCTGGTTACAATTTTAGTTTTATCAACCAGAAAAGATAGAACAAATATTACAACAACTATTACAACAAATGTTATGGTTAAAATTCAAATATATTGATTAATAAAAATAAAAATAAATATTTTTTAATGGTATTATATTTATTAATGATATTATGAATAGAAATTGAGGAGTTATGTCACATACTCATGACAGCTGCGCCACACAGGTTGCAAAATGAATGGGTAGAGATTTTTGATGTACCAATTCCATGGCATGGTGGCCAGGAAAAACTCCCTAGAAAGGCCAGAACCTAGGAAAAAACCTAAAGAGGAACCAGGCTATGAGGGGTGGCCAGTCCTCTTCTGGCTGTGCCAGGTGGAGATTATAACAGAACATGGCCAAGATGTTCAAATGTTCATAGATAACCAGCAGAGTCAAATAATAATAATCACAGTGGTTGCCGAGGGTGCAACAGGTCAGCACCTCAGGAGTAATTGTCAGTTGGCTTTTCAAAGCCGATCATTCAGAGTATCTCTACCGCTCCTGCTGTCTCTAGAAAGTTGAAAACACCAGGTCAGGGTTCCATAGAACATTTGAAACTGGAACAGCAGCACAACCAGGTGAACTGGGGACAGTAAGGAGTCATCAGGCCAGGTAGTCCTGAGGCATGGTCCTAGGGCTCAGGTCCTCCGAGAGAGAGAAAGAAAGAAAGAAAGAAAGAAGAGAAAAAGAGAAGAGAGAATTAGAGAGAGCATACTTCAATTCACATAGGACACCAGATAAAACAGGAGAAATACTCCAGATATAACAGACTGACCCTAGCCCCCCGACACATAAACTACTGCAGCATAAATACTGGAGGCTGAGACAGGAGGGGTGGGGAGGCACTGTGGCCCCATCCGATGATACCCCCGGACAGGGCCAAACAGGCAGGATATAACCCCACCCACTTTGACTAGAAGGATATCTTCAACCACCAACTTACCATCGTGAGACAAGGCCGAGTATAGCCCACGAAGGTCTCCCCCACGGCACTCCCCCATGGGTGCCAACCCGGACAGGAAGATCACGTCAGTTACTCAACCCACTCAAGTGACGCACTCCCCCTAGGGGCGCTATGGAAGAGCACCAGTAAGCCAGTGACTCAGCTCCTGTAATAGGGTTAGAGGCAGAGAAACCCAGTGGAGAGAGGGGAACCGGCCAGGCAGAGACAGCAAGGGTGGTTTGTTGCTCCAGTGCCTTTCCGTTCACCTTCACACTCCTGGGCCAGACTACACTCAATCATAGGACCTACTGAAGAGATGAGTCTTCAATAAAGACTTAAAGGTAAAGGTTGAGACCGAGTCTGTGTCTCTCACATGAATAGGCAGACCATTCCATAAAAATGGAGCTCTATAGGAGAAAGCCCTGCCTCCAGCTGTTTGCTTAGAAATTCTAGGGACAGTAAGGAGGCCTGCGTCTTGTGACTGTAGTGTACGTGTGGGTATGTACGGCAAAACCAAATCAGAAAGATAGGTAGGAGCAAGCCCATGTAATGTAAGTTAGCAGTAAAACCAAATCAGCCCTTGCCTTGACAGGAAACCAGTGTAGAGAGGCTAACACTGGAGTAATATGATCAAATTTTGGGATTCTAGTCAAGATTCTAGCAGCCGTGTTTAGCACTAACTGAAGTTTATTTAGTGCTTTATCCGGGTAGCTGGAAAGTAGAGCATTGCAGTAGTCTAACCTAGAAGTGACAAAAGCATGTATTAATTTTTCTGCATAATTTTTGGACAGAAAGTTTCTGATTTTTGCAATGCTAAGTAGATGGGAAAAAGCTATCCTTGAAACAGTCTTGATATGTTCGTCAAAAGAGAGATCAGGGTCCAGAGTAACGCCGAGGTCCTTCACAGTTTTTTTGAGACGACTGTACAACCATCAAGATTAATTGTCAGATTCAACAGAAGATATCTTTGTTTCTTGGGACCGAGTTTAAAAGTAGAACATTTGCAGACATCCACTTCCTTATGTCTGAAACACAGGCTTCCAGGGAGGGCAATTTTGGGGCTTCACTATGTTTCATCGAAATGTACTGTCATCCGCATAGCAGTGAAAGTTAACATTATGTTTCATCAAGAGGTAAAATATATAGTGAAAACAATAGTGGTCCTAAAACGGAGCCTTGAGGAACACCGACATTTACAGTTGATTTGTCAGAGGACAAACCATTCACAGAGACAAACTGATATCTTTCCGACAGATAAGATCTAAACCAGGCCAGAACTTGTCCGTGTAGACCAATTTGGGTTTCCAATCTCTCCAAAAGAATGTGGTGATTGATGGTATCAAAAGCAGCACTAAGGTCTAGGAGCACGAGGACAGATGCAGAGCCTCGGTTCTGACTCCATTAGAAGGTAATTTACCACCTTCACAAATGCAGTCTCAGTGCTATGATGGGGTCTAAAACTAGACTGAAGCGTTTCGTATACATTATTTGTCTTCAGGAAGGCAGTGAGTTTCTGCGCAACAGCTTTTTCTAAAATTTTGGAGAGGAATGGGAGTATAGGCCGATATTTTTTTTTATATTTTCTGGGTCAAAGTTTGGCTTTTTCAAGAGATTCTTTATTACTGCTACTTTTAGTGAGTTTGGTACACATCTGGTAGATAGAGAGCCGTTTATTATGTTCAACAGATTAGGGCCAAGCACAGGAAGCAGCTCTTTCAGTAGTTTAGTTGGAATAGGGTCCAGTATACAGCTTGAAGTTTTGGAGGCCATGATTAATTGAATCAATGTGTCAAGAGATATAGTACTAAAAAACTTGAGTGTCTCCCTTGATCCTAGGTCCTGGCAGAGTTGTGCAGACTCAGGACAACTGAGCTTTGGAGGAATACTCAGATTTAAAGAGGAGTCCGTAATTTGCTTTCTAATTATCATGATCTTTTCCTCAAAGACGTTCATAAATGTATCACTGCTAAAGTGAAAGCCATTCTCTCTTGGGGAATCCTGCTTTTTAGTTAGCTTCGCGACAGTATCAAAAAATACATTTTGGATTGTTCTTATTTTCCTCAATTAAGTTGGAAAAATAGGATGATGGAGCAGCAGTGAGGGTTCTTCGATACTGCACGGTACTGTCTTTCCAAGCTAGTCGAAAGACTTCCAGTTTGGTGTGGCGCCATTTCCACTCCGATTTTCTGGGACCTTGCTTCAGAGTTTGGGTATTTTCTGTATACTAGGGAGCTAGTTTCTTACGACAAATGTTCTTTGTTTTTAGGGGTGTGACTGCATCTAGGGTATTGCGCAAGGTTAAATTGAGTTCCTCAGTTAGGTGGTTAACTGATTTTTGTACACTGACGTCCTTGGGTAGGTGGAGGGAGTCTAGAAGGGCATCTATGAATCTGTGTGTTGCCCGAGAATTTATAGCACGAATTTTGATGATCCTTGGTTGGGGTCTGAGCAGATTATTTGTTGCGATTGCAAACATAATGAAATGTTGGTCTGATAGTCCAGGATCATGAGGAAAAACATTAAGATCCACAACATTTATCCCACGGGACAAAACTAGGTCCAGATTATGACTGTGGCAGTGAGTAGGTCCAGAGACATGTTGGACAAAACCCACTGAGTCAATGATGGCTCCGAAAGCTGTACATGAGGCTGTGAATTAACTGAGAGAGAAAGCACCTACGGCCCTCTACGCCATTAAAAAACGAATTCAAATTGAAATACCTACTAAAATTTGGCAAATACTAATTGAATGTGTCTATGAACCAATTGCACTTTATGGCATCTGTGTGTGGGGTCCACTTTCAGAACAACATTTCACCCAATGGGACAAACACCCTTTTGAAACCCTGCATACAGAGTTCTGGAGAGAGATGTGTGAGCAGCCAGTCACTGGATACGTTTTTAATTTTTTTACATTTCACCTTTATTTAACCAGGTAGGCCAGTTGAGAACAAGTTCTCATTTACAACTGCGACCTGGCCAAGATAAAGCAAAGCAGTGCGACACAGACAACAACAGAGAGTTAAACATGGAATAAACAAATGTACAGTCAAAAATATAATAGAAAAAAAAGTCTATATACAGTGTGTGCAAGTGGCGTGAGGAGGTAAGGCAATAAATAGGCCATAGTAGCGAAGTAATTACAATTTAGCAAATTAATACTGGATACATTAAGAGATTAAGTGTACCCAACTATACACAATGTGTCAACTGTGTTGTCAGAATCCTCTGAATAGCCAAAACACTGAATAGACTCAGCTACCATTCTAGCTGGAAAAGGACACTACAGTTACGGGTCTTCTCTTTCTTCTCGTCCTCTGAAGATGTATGGAAAGGTAACACTATCCAGACACTGTAATAGACCTGTCCACAGCTTCTCACCTGCACACAGGTGTGTGTGCATGTGCACGTGTGTGTGTGGCCTGCATGTGTGTGTGTGTGTGTGGCATGCGTATGTGCACATGTGTGTGTGTGTTTGTGCGTGCACGCATGTACGTGTGAGTGCTCTCCGAACAGTCTCATGTGTGTGTGCGTGTGTGTCCTCCAAACGATCACATCATCGCTAGTTTAGCGTTAGCAACTTCCTCCTGCTGACGTGCTAAAGATGGTTAACACACACACACACAAACCCACTCACACACCTCTGTAACTCACCCGACACAGGTGAGATGGGCACGTCACATCCCCTCATGTGCTGTTGTTGCTTGACACCTCATGACAGAATACCCTGTGATTGGTTCCCACCAACCCCACCCACTTGGCCACTTCAATGGTGTTAAGTGGCTGCAATGTATGTTGCTAAACTTCTGTGTTGTGGTCATGTCATGTAATGCTTTGCTTGTGTGTTTGATTGGAGACACTCTGACACAAGACAGATTTCCCCAAGGGGATCATTCAGTAAAGTCTATAATGTCTGGTTCCTCTTTTTTATTTAATTTTTTACCTTTATTTATCGAGGCAAGTCAGTTAAGAACAAATTCTTATTTTCAATGACGGCCTAGGAACAGTGGGTTAGGCGCAGAACGACAGATTTGTACCTTGTCAGCTCGGGGATTTGAACTTGCCTCTAGCCTGGATCCATAGTTATTTCTGCTGTAGGGGAGAGTGGTGTAACTTGAGCCTAAGTGGGTATGTTGAGCCACACTTGCTTCTTGGAAACCATACACAAAATGTACAATTTGACAAAATATTTAGGAAGAGGTCATAATTTCATGGAGTCTGTAAAGGAAGAATGTGTGTGGCCTGCATGTGTGTGTGTGGCATGCATCCAAGATGCATACAAGATGGCGTAGCAGTGGGGATATCTGTTATGATTGTCTTGTCACGTCCCTTGTATATGTCGTTTTTCTTCGTATATATTTCGTATATATTTGTATTATTATATATTTTTTAAATCACATTTTCCACCTACGGATTTAATGTACTCTCCTGCAACCCGCCTCACCCAAAGTGGTATGGATCTGCTCTTTTTACACTTTCGAACCGGAACCCCCTTCTGAAGCTAGCCAGCTAACTAGCTACTAGCTAGTAGTTAGCCTGGAGCTAGCCTTGAACTAGGCCCATCTCCCGGCTAGCTGAAGAGATTCCATCAAGCAATCCCTGGGCTTCAATTACCTCTTTTACCAATTGGCCTGGACCCTTTGCTGCCGACACAGAGCCTCGCCAATCAATCATGACTGGTCTACCGACGTAACCGTCCAAGGGGGTTTCTGTCCCGAAGCAAGCACCAGTTAGCCTGGAGCTAACCTCGAGCTAGGCCCTTCTCCCGGCTAGCCAAAGAATTTAATCAGATAATTCCTGGGCTTCAATACCTCTTCTGCCAATTGGCCTGGACCCTTTGCTGCCGACACGGAGCCCCGCCGATCCATCACAACTGGTCTGACGACGTAACCGTACGAGAGGGGTTTCAACAGACTCTTGTTGCAACGTCCACCTGAGGCCCATCTGCAAGCCTGCTGCTAGCCTCGGCCTGCTAGCTGTCTGAATCACCGTGCCTCCAGCTCGCCTAGCTACTCACTGGACCCTATGATCACTCGGCTACACATGCCTCTCCCTAACGTAAATATGCCACCTGTGCTACTCCTCCTGCCTACATGCTTAGCCCTCAGACACTTTGACTGTTCATTGTAAGGAAAACATCCCATATAATAACCAGCTGGGCCCAGGTACCATGTCAGCAATGCACTGCGACCAGCCCCACGCCCTTCATGGATACATCACATGACAGGGCGGATTAAACCCTGCAGAGCAGTGGGCATGATAGACAGAATCCAGACAGTTTATGCGTGCTGACTATATTAATGAAGGACAGGGCAGAAGCAATCCTTGACTCAAGCTCTGCAACCTACAATGAAATAGATCTCTACTGCTCTCTAGTGGTGATATAAGGACATTACTTTCTTCCTTCCTTTCTTTAGGTTCATACAGCAGGCCCCTCAAACTCAACTCTGGACCTCGAAGCCAGTTCCACCACAGGAGGTTGGTGGGACTTAAATTGGGGAGGACGGGCTTGTGGTCAAGTCAAGTCTCAAGTAATAAACTTTGAGTTTCGAGTCCTTAACAAGTCATAATGTGCTCTTCACCAAATGTAATAGCATTTTATATTTTTAACAAGAGTAATAGTTAGTATATTACATTTACACAAATCATGAATGCTTTTAAAAATATCTATATTTTTATTACTTTATCAAGTCAGGTTGAATCAAAAGGCTCAAGTCGAAGTCATGAGTCAGTGGTGTTAAAGTCAAAGTCGAGTTGCAAGTCATCATATCTGTGACTCGAGTCTGACTCAAGTCCTAGTCATGTGACTCAAGTCCTAGTCATGTGACTCAAGTCCACACCTCTGTTGAATACCCTACGCAGGCAATCAACGACTCCTCTCCATAATACTCTCTTCTGGACTTCTCCAGCTCATTCCACCCCCTGCCAGATCTTTTGGTATCTGCTTCAAGCGCTCACCTCCAGGTGTTTTGTGGATGCCCTCTCTTCTATTTCCCTAGCGCAGGGGTATTCAACTCTTACCCCATGAGGTCGGGTGCCTACTGATTCTGTTATACCTGATAATTTATTGTACCCACCTAGTGTCCCAGGTCTAAATCAATCTCTGATTATAAGGGAACAGTTAAAAAGCTCTGTTGAACTTCGAGGTCCAGAGTTGAGTTTGAGGTCCCGAGCTGCATCTAGTACAGAGCTTGCCTGGTGATGTTGGAGGGGGACTTTAAGAGGGTGTGGCCAATCCATCCATCTCCATCTCCTTTGGATCTCCTCCTCCACAGAACATGACTGGTGCGCTCCCAACCACCACACCCACAATAATCACCACCCACCAACCACTACCAACCACTACCAACCACCACACCCACACCACTACCAACCACCACACCAACCACCACATCCACACCAACCACTACCAACCACCACCAACCACCACACCCACCACCAACCACCACACCACTACCAACCACCACCACACCCACACCAACCACCACCAACCACCACACCCACACCAACCACCACCAACCACCACACCCACACCAACCACCACCAATTTATTTGTCTTTTAATTTTAATATTAAAACACATTACAGTCATTATGGAAATAACTTTTCAAGCCTTGAGTAAACAGAGGTTAACTATAGAACAGGTCATTACATATATATTAGTTAACTTCAAATACCCTGCAAGTATGTTCACATTCATTGACCAAAATAATTGAATGGATTTATTAATTTCTGTCTCAACACTGCACTTCTGTGTCTGAAAGCAATCAGGATCATGGAACTTTGCATGTTATTATGAGTAAAGAAAACAAAGTAAGAACTTTTGTTTTTTGTTCTAGGCTGGGCAGCGGTTTGGGTAAAACTTTCTGACGGTTGTTATGAATGATACTGCTACTGATACTCTTATGCAAAGCAACTTACAGGAGCAATTATGGTTAAGTGCCTTGCTCAAGGGCACATCGGCATATTTTTCACCTAGTTGGCTCAGGGATTTGAACCAGCGTCCATTCTGTTAATGTCCCAACGCCTTCAACAGCTAGGCTACCTGCCGCCTCAAACACTGATTTCTCACATAAATGCAAATATTAATTCAGGTTACAGACCATGTAACTACGCCTAGGACCCCTAGACAAAACGAGCGCAACAATATCCGTAGGCTAGTGAATTGTTATGAATGGTTTCATAAAGGTGTTATGAATGCCGTATGTATACCCCCTTCCTAAAGTGTTAACAGCATTTTGTTCAGCTTGACATTAGAGTCCCTGTTATTCTACTTTGACTTACATAAATAACCATCTTAGTCATACTTTAACTTTAGGTCCATTTATATCTATTAAACTTGCGAGGCAAAATAACCACACACTAAAAATAATAAACAGAGAAAGAAAATGCAATGGAGAGAAATATGTTGTTCTCTATGGAACTTGCATATACAGTACCAGTTAAAGGTTTGGACACACCTACTCATTCAAGGGTTTTTCTTAATTTTTTAAAACTATTTTCTACGTTGGAGACTAATAGTGAAGACATCAAAACTATGAAATAACACATATGGAAGCATGTAATAACCAAAAAAGTGTTTAACAATTCTTCAAAGTAGCCACCCTTTGCCTTGATGACAGCTTTGCACACTCTTGGCATTCTCTCAACCAGCTTCATGAGGTAGTCACCTGGAATGCATTTCAATTAACAGATGTGCCTTGTTAAAAGTTAATTGTAGAATTTCTTTCCTTCTTAATGTGTCTGAGCCAATCAGTCGTGTTGTGACAAAGTAGGGGTGGTATGCAGAAGATAGCCTTATTTGGTAAAATACCAAGTCCATATTATGGCAAGAACAGTTCAGATAAGCAAAGAAAAATGACAGTCCATCATTACTTTAATACATGAAGGTCAGTCAATCTGGAATTGTAAAGAACTTTGAAAGTTTCTTCAAGTGCAGTTTCAAAAACTCTCAAGAGATATGATGAAACTGTCTCTCATGAGGACCACCACAGGAAAGGAAGACCCAGAGTTACCTCTGCTATGATGAAACTGTCTCTCATGAGGACCACCACAGGAAAGGAAGACCCAGAGTTACCTCTGCTATGATGAAACTGTCTCTCATGAGGACCACCACAGGAAAGGAAGACCCAGAGTTACCTCTGCTATGATGAAACTGTCTCTCATGAGGACCGCAACAGGAAAGGAAGACCCAGAGTTACCTCTGCTATGATGAAACTGTCTCTCATGAGGACCGCCACAGGAAAGGAAGACCCAGAGTTACCTCTGCTATGATGAAACTGTCTCTCATGAGGACCACCACAGGAAAGGAAGACCCAGAGTTACCTCTGCTATGATGAAACTGTCTCTCATGAGGACCGCCACAGGAAAGGAAGACCCAGAGTTACCTCTGCTATGATGAAACTGTCTCTCATGAGGACCGCCACAGGAAAGGAAGACCCAGAGTTACCTATTCTATGATGAAACTGTCTCTCATGAGGACCGCCACAGGAAAGGAAGACCCAGAGTTACCTCTGCTATGATAAAACTGTCTCTCATGAGGACCGCCACAGGAAAGGAAGACCCAGAGTTACCTCTGCTATGATGAAACTGTCTCTCATGAGGACCGCCACAGGAAAGGAAGACCCAGAGTTACCTCTGCTATGATGAAACTGTCTCTCATGAGGACCGCAACAGGAAAGGAAGACCCAGAGTTACCTCTGCTATGATGAAACTGACTCTCATGAGGACCGCCACAGGAAAGGAAGACCCAGAGTTACCTCTGCTATGATGAAACTGTCTCTCATGAGGACCACCACAGGAAAGGAAGACCCAGAGTTACCTCTGATATGATGAAACTGTCTCTCATGAGGACCACCACAGGAAAGGAAGACCCAGAGTTACCTCTGCTATGATGAAACTGTCTCTCATGAGGACCGCCACAGGAAAGGAAGACCCAGAGTTACCTCTGCTATGATGAAACTGTCTCTCATGAGGACCGCAACAGGAAAGGAAGACCCAGAGTTACCTCTGCTATGATGAAACTGACTCTCATGAGGACCACCACAGGAAAGGAAGACCCAGAGTTACCTCTGCTATGATGAAACTGTCTCTCATGAGGACCACCACAGGAAAGGAAGACCCAGAGTTACCTCTGCTATGATGAAACTGTCTCTCATGAGGACCACCACAGGAAAGGAAGACCCAGAGTTACCTCTGCTATGATGAAACTGGCTCTCATGAGGACCACCACAGGAAAGGAAGACCCAGAGTTACCTCTGCTATGATGAAACTGTCTCTCATGAGGACCACCACAGGAAAGGAAGACCCAGAGTTACCTCTGCTATGATGAAACTGTCTCTCATGAGGACCGCCACAGGAAAGGAAGACCCAGAGTTACCTCTGCTATGATGAAACTGTCTCTCATGAGGACCGCCACAGGAAAGGAAGACCCAGAGTTACCTCTGCTATGATGAAACTGTCTCTCATGAGGACCGCCACAGGAAAGGAAGACCCAGAGTTACCTCTGCTATGATGAAACTGTCTCTCATGAGGACCACCACAGGAAAGGAAGACCCAGAGTTACCTCTGCTATGATGAAACTGTCTCTCATGAGGACCACCACAGGAAAGGAAGACCCAGAGTTACCTCTGCTATGATGAAACTGTCTCTCATGAGGACCACCACAGGAAAGGAAGACCCAGAGTTACCTTTGCTATGATGAAACTGTCTCTCATGAGGACCACCACAGGAAAGGAAGACCCAGAGTTACCTCTGCTATGATGAAACTGTCTCTCATGAGGACCACCACAAGAAAGGAAGACGCAGAGTTACCTCTGCTATGATGAAACTGTCTCTCATGAGGACCACCACAGGAAAGGAAGACCCAGAGTTACCTCTGCTATGATGAAACTGTCTCTCATGAGGACCACCACAGGAAAGGAAGACCCAGAGTTACCTCTGCTATGATGAAACTGTCTCTCATGAGGACCGCAACAGGAAAGGAAGACCCAGAGTTCCCTCTGCTATGATGAAACTGTCTCTCATGAGGACCGCCACAGGAAAGGAAGACCCAGAGTTACCTCTGCTATGATGAAACTGTCTCTCATGAGGACCACCACAGGAAAGGAAGACCCAGAGTTACCTCTGCTATGATGAAACTGTCTCTCATGAGGACCACCACAGGAAAGGAAGACCCAGAGTTACCTCTGCTATGATGAAACTGTCTCTCATGAGGACCACCACAGGAAAGGAAGACCCAGAGTTACCTCTGCCATGATGAAACTGTCTCTCATGAGGACCACCACAGGAAAGGAAGACCCAGAGTTACCTCTGCTATGATGAAACTGTCTCTCATGAGGACCACCACAGGAAAGGAAGACCCAGAGTTACCTCTGCTATGATGAAACTGTCTCTCATGAGGACCACCACAGGAAAGGAAGACCCAGAGTTACCTCTGCTATGATGAAACTGTCTCTCATGAGGACCACCACAGGAAAGGAAGACCCAGAGTTACCTTTGCTATGATGAAACTGTCTCTCATGAGGACCACCACAGGAAAGGAAGACCCAGAGTTACCTCTGCTATGATGAAACTGTCTCTCATGAGGACCACCACAAGAAAGGAAGACGCAGAGTTACCTCTGCTATGATGAAACTGTCTCTCATGAGGACCACCACAGGAAAGGAAGACCCAGAGTTACCTCTGCCATGATGAAACTGTCTCTCATGAGGACCACCACAGGAAAGGAAGACCCAGAGTTACCTCTGCTATGATGAAACTGTCTCTCATGAGGACCGCCACAGGAAAGGAAGACCCAGAGTTACCTCTGCTATGATGAAACTGTCTCTCATGAGGACCGCCACAGGAAAGGAAGACCCAGAGTTACCTATTCTATGATGAAACTGTCTCTCATGAGGACCGCCACAGGAAAGGAAGACCCAGAGTTACCTCTGCTATGATAAAACTGTCTCTCATGAGGACCGCCACAGGAAAGGAAGACCCAGAGTTACCTCTGCTATGATGAAACTGTCTCTCATGAGGACCGCCACAGGAAAGGAAGACCCAGAGTTACCTCTGCTATGATGAAACTGTCTCTCATGAGGACCGCAACAGGAAAGGAAGACCCAGAGTTACCTCTGCTATGATGAAACTGACTCTCATGAGGACCGCCACAGGAAAGGAAGACCCAGAGTTACCTCTGCTATGATGAAACTGTCTCTCATGAGGACCACCACAGGAAAGGAAGACCCAGAGTTACCTCTGATATGATGAAACTGTCTCTCATGAGGACCACCACAGGAAAGGAAGACCCAGAGTTACCTCTGCTATGATGAAACTGTCTCTCATGAGGACCGCCACAGGAAAGGAAGACCCAGAGTTACCTCTGCTATGATGAAACTGTCTCTCATGAGGACCGCAACAGGAAAGGAAGACCCAGAGTTACCTCTGCTATGATGAAACTGACTCTCATGAGGACCACCACAGGAAAGGAAGACCCAGAGTTACCTCTGCTATGATGAAACTGTCTCTCATGAGGACCACCACAGGAAAGGAAGACCCAGAGTTACCTCTGCTATGATGAAACTGTCTCTCATGAGGACCACCACAGGAAAGGAAGACCCAGAGTTACCTCTGCTATGATGAAACTGGCTCTCATGAGGACCACCACAGGAAAGGAAGACCCAGAGTTACCTCTGCTATGATGAAACTGTCTCTCATGAGGACCACCACAGGAAAGGAAGACCCAGAGTTACCTCTGCTATGATGAAACTGTCTCTCATGAGGACCGCCACAGGAAAGGAAGACCCAGAGTTACCTCTGCTATGATGAAACTGTCTCTCATGAGGACCGCCACAGGAAAGGAAGACCCAGAGTTACCTCTGCTATGATGAAACTGTCTCTCATGAGGACCGCCACAGGAAAGGAAGACCCAGAGTTACCTCTGCTATGATGAAACTGTCTCTCATGAGGACCACCACAGGAAAGGAAGACCCAGAGTTACCTCTGCTATGATGAAACTGTCTCTCATGAGGACCACCACAGGAAAGGAAGACCCAGAGTTACCTCTGCTATGATGAAACTGTCTCTCATGAGGACCACCACAGGAAAGGAAGACCCAGAGTTACCTTTGCTATGATGAAACTGTCTCTCATGAGGACCACCACAGGAAAGGAAGACCCAGAGTTACCTCTGCTATGATGAAACTGTCTCTCATGAGGACCACCACAAGAAAGGAAGACGCAGAGTTACCTCTGCTATGATGAAACTGTCTCTCATGAGGACCACCACAGGAAAGGAAGACCCAGAGTTACCTCTGCTATGATGAAACTGTCTCTCATGAGGACCACCACAGGAAAGGAAGACCCAGAGTTACCTCTGCTATGATGAAACTGTCTCTCATGAGGACCGCAACAGGAAAGGAAGACCCAGAGTTCCCTCTGCTATGATGAAACTGTCTCTCATGAGGACCGCCACAGGAAAGGAAGACCCAGAGTTACCTCTGCTATGATGAAACTGTCTCTCATGAGGACCACCACAGGAAAGGAAGACCCAGAGTTACCTCTGCTATGATGAAACTGTCTCTCATGAGGACCACCACAGGAAAGGAAGACCCAGAGTTACCTTTGCTATGATGAAACTGTCTCTCATGAGGACCACCACAGGAAAGGAAGACCCAGAGTTACCTCTGCTATGATGAAACTGTCTCTCATGAGGACCACCACAAGAAAGGAAGACGCAGAGTTACCTCTGCTATGATGAAACTGTCTCTCATGAGGACCACCACAGGAAAGGAAGACCCAGAGTTACCTCTGCCATGATGAAACTGTCTCTCATGAGGACCACCACAGGAAAGGAAGACCCAGAGTTACCTCTGCTATGATGAAACTGTCTCTCATGAGGACCACCACAGGAAAGGAAGACCCAGAGTTACCTCTGCTATGATGAAACTGTCTCTCATGAGGACCACCACAGGAAAGGAAGACCCAGAGTTACCTCTGCTATGATGAAACTGTCTCTCATGAGGACCGCAACAGGAAAGGAAGACCCAGAGTTACCTCTGCTATGATGAAACTGTCTCTCATGAGGACCGCCACAGGAAAGGAAGACCCAGAGTTACCTCTGCTATGATGAAACTGTCTCTCATGAGGACCACCACAGGAAAGGAAGACCCAGAGTTACCTCTGCTATGATGAAACTGTCTCTCATGAGGACCGCCACAGGAAAGGAAGACCCAGAGTTACCTCTTCTATGATGAAACTGTCTCTCATGAGGACCGCCACAGGAAAGGAAGACCCAGAGTTACCTCTGCTATGATAAAACTGTCTCTCATGAGGACCGCCACAGGAAAGGAAGACCCAGAGTTACCTCTGCTATGATGAAACTGTCTCTCATGAGGACCGCCACAGGAAAGGAAGACCCAGAGTTACCTCTGCTATGATGAAACTGTCTCTCATGAGGACCGCAACAGGAAAGGAAAACCCAGAGTTACCTCTGCTATGATGAAACTGACTCTCATGAGGACCGCCACAGGAAAGGAAGACCCAGAGTTACCTCTGCTATGATGAAACTGTCTCTCATGAGGACCACCACAGGAAAGGAAGACCCAGAGTTACCTCTGCTATGATGAAACTGTCTCTCATGAGGACCACCACAGGAAAGGAAGACCCAGAGTTACCTCTGCTATGATGAAACTGTCTCTCATGAGGACCGCCACAGGAAAGGAAGACCCAGAGTTACCTCTGCTATGATGAAACTGTCTCTCATGAGGACCGCAACAGGAAAGGAAGACCCAGAGTTACCTCTGCTATGATGAAACTGACTCTCCTGAGGACCGCCACAGGAAAGGAAGACCCAGAGTTACCTCTGCTATGATGAAACTGTCTCTCATGAGGACCACCACAGGAAAGGAAGACCCAGAGTTACCTCTGCTATGATGAAACTGTCTCTCATGAGGACCACCACAGGAAAGGAAGACCCAGAGTTACCTCTGCTATGATGAAACTGGCAATCATGAGGACCACCACAGGAAAGGAAGACCCAGAGTTACCTCTGCTATGATGAAACTGTCTCTCATGAGGACCGCAACAGGAAAGGAAGACCCAGAGTTACCTCTGCTATGATGAAACTGTCTCTCATGAGGACCGCCACAGGAAAGGAAGACCCAGAGTTACCTCTGCTATGATGAAACTGTCTCTCATGAGGACCGCAACAGGAAAGGAAGACCCAGAGTTACCTCTGCTATGATGAAACTGTCTCTCATGAGGACCACCACAGGAAAGGAAGACCCAGAGTTACCTCTGCTATGATAAAACTGTCTCTCATGAGGACCACCACAGGAAAGGAAGACCCAGAGTTACCTCTGCTATGATGAAACTGTCTCTCATGAGGACCACCACAGGAAAGGAAGACCCAGAGTTACCTCTGCTATGATGAAACTGTCTCTCATGAGGACCGCCACAGGAAAGGAAGACCCAGAGTTACCTCTGCTATGATGAAACTGTCTCTCATGAGGACCGCAACAGGAAAGGAAGACCCAGAGTTACCTCTGCTATGATGAAACTGACTCTCCTGAGGACCGCCACAGGAAAGGAAGACCCAGAGTTACCTCTGCTATGATGAAACTGTCTCTCATGAGGACCACCACAGGAAAGGAAGACCCAGAGTTACCTCTGCTATGATGAAACTGTCTCTCATGAGGACCACCACAGGAAAGGAAGACCCAGAGTTACCTCTGCTATGATGAAACTGGCAATCATGAGGACCACCACAGGAAAGGAAGACCCAGAGTTACCTCTGCTATGATGAAACTGTCTCTCATGAGGACCGCAACAGGAAAGGAAGACCCAGAGTTACCTCTGCTATGATGAAACTGTCTCTCATGAGGACCGCCACAGGAAAGGAAGACCCAGAGTTACCTCTGCTATGATGAAACTGTCTCTCATGAGGACCGCAACAGGAAAGGAAGACCCAGAGTTACCTCTGCTATGATGAAACTGTCTCTCATGAGGACCACCACAGGAAAGGAAGACCCAGAGTTACCTCTGCTATGATGAAACTGTCTCTCATGAGGACCGCCACAGGAAAGGAAGACCCAGAGTTACCTCTGCTATGATGAAACTGTCTCTCATGAGGACCGCAACAGGAAAGGAAGACCCAAAGTTACCTCTGCTATGATGAAACTGTCTCTCATGAGGACCACCACAGGAAAGGAAGACCCAGAGTTACCTCTGCTATGATGAAACTGTCTCTCATGAGGACCGCAACAGGAAAGGAAGACCCAGAGTTACCTCTGCTATGATGAAACTGTCTCTCATGAGGACCGCCACAGGAAAGGAAGACCCAGAGTTACCTCTGCTATGATGAAACTGTCTCTCATGAGGACCGCCACAGGAAAGGAAGACCCAGAGTTACCCCTGCTATGATGAAACTGTCTCTCATGAGGACCGCCACAGGAAAGGAAGACCCAGAGTTACCTCTGCTATGATGAAACTGTCTCTCATGAGGACCGCCACAGGAAAGGAAGACCCAGAGTTACCTCTGCTATGATGAAACTGTCTCTCATGAGGACCACCACAGGAAAGGAAGACCCAGAGTTACCTCTGCTATGATGAAACTGTCTCTCATGAGGACCACCACAGGAAAGGAAGACCCAGAGTTACCTCTGCTATGATGAAACTCTCTCATGAGGACCACCACAGGAAAGGAAGACCCAGAGTTACCTCTGCTATGATGAAACTGTCTCTCATGAGGACCACCACAGGAAAGGAAGACCCAGAGTTACCTTTGCTATGATGAAACTGTCTCTCATGAGGACCACCACAGGAAAGGAAGACCCAGAGTTACCTCTGCTATGATGAAACTGTCTCTCATGAGGACCGCCACAGGAAAGGAAGACCCAGAGTTACCTCTGCTATGATGAAACTGTCTCTCATGAGGACCATCACAGGAAAGGAAGACCCAGAGTTACCTCTGCTATGATGAAACTGTCTCTCATGAGGACCACCACAGGAAAGGAAGACCCAGAGTTACCTCTGCTATGATGAAACTGTCTCTCATGAGGACCGCCACAGGAAAGGAAGACCCAGAGTTACCTCTGCTATGATGAAACTGTCTCTCATGAGGACCGCCACAGGAAAGGAAGACCCAGAGTTACCTCTGCTATGATGAAACTGTCTCTCATGAGGACCGCCACAGGAAAGGAAGACCCAGAGTTACCTCTGCTATGATGAAACTGTCTCTCATGAGGACCGCCACAGGAAAGGAAGACCCAGAGTTACCTCTGCTATGATGAAACTGTCTCTCATGAGGACCGCCACAGGAAAGGAAGACCCAGAGTTACCTCTGCTATGATGAAACTGTCTCTCATGAGGACCGCCACAGGAAAGGAAGACCCAGAGTTACCTCTGCTATGATGAAACTGTCTCTCATGAGGACCGCCACAGGAAAGGAAGACCCAGAGTTACCTCTGCTATGATGAAACTGTCTCTCATGAGGACCGCCACAGGAAAGGAAGACCCAGAGTTACCTCTGCTATGATGAAACTGTCTCTCATGAGGACCGCCACAGGAAAGGAAGACCCAGAGTTACCTCTGCTATGATGAAACTGTCTCTCATGAGGACTGCCACAGGAAAGGAAGACCCAGAGTTACCTCTGCTATGATGAAACTGTCTCTCATGAGGACCGCAACAGGAAAGGAAGACCCAGAGTTACCTCTGCTATGATGAAACTGTCTCTCATGAGGACCGCCACAGGAAAGGAAGACCCAGAGTTACCTCTGCTATGATGAAACTGTCTCTCATGAGGACCGCAACAGGAAAGGAAGACCCAGAGTTACCTCTGCAGCAGAGGATAGGTTCAAGTAACAGACACATCTCAACATCAACTGTTCAGAGGAGACTGTGTGAATCAGCCCTTCATGGTCGAATTGCTGCAAAGAAACCACTACTAAATAATAAGAAGAGACTTGCTTGGGCCAAGAAACACAAACAATTGACATTACACCAGTGGAAATCTGTCCTTTGGTCTGATGAGTCCAGATTTGAGATTTTTAGTTCCAATCGACGTGTCTTTGTGAGAAGCACAGTAGGTCAACAGATGATCTCTGCATGTGTGGTTCCCACTATGAAGCATGGAGGAGGTGTGATGGTGCTTTGCTGGTGACACTGTCAGTGATTTATTTAGAATTCAAGCACACTTAACCAGCATGGCTACCACAGCATTCTGCAGCGGTACGCCATCCCATCTGGTTTAAGCTTAGTGGGACTATCATTTGCTTTTTAACAGGACAATGACCCAACACACCTCCAGGCTGTGTAAGGACTATTTGATCAAGAAGGAGAGTGATGGAGTGCTGCATCAGATGACCTGGCCTCCACAATCACCCGACCTCAACCCAATTGAGATGGTTTGGGATGAGTTGGACCGCAGAGTGAAGGAAAAGCAGTCAACAAGTGCTCAGCATGTGCTCAGCATATGTGGAAACTCCTTGGAAAAGCATTCCAGGTGAAGCTGGTTGAGAGTATGTCAAGAGTGTGTAAAGCTGTCATCAAGGCAAAGGGTGGCTACTTGGAAGAATCTCAAATGTATTTTGATTTGTTTAACACTTTTTTGGTTACTACATGATTCCATGTGTTATTTCATAGTTTTGATGTATTCATTATTATTCTACAATGTAGAAAATAGTACAAATAAAGAAAAACCTTTGAATGAGTAGGTGTGTCCAAACTTTTGACTGATACTGTACATCTACTGCATTTATTGCCATACAGACAATCATGTGAAAAATTATGCAAATCTTGAAAAGAAAAAGGCTTCCAGTGAAGAATACAATGTGTCGATTCACAGAACTGACAACAGTGAGCTCAACATATTATCTTTGTTTTCTTTTACAAAAACTGCAGAAAAGACTTCATCCCAAAAGCTGCACAGAGGAGGAGTGGTATGCTTTCTATTTAATGAAAGAAATATAGAGCAGACTTTATTGTTTTAGAACTGTTGCTGTCATCCCACAGTAGACCTCTAGCCCCCCACACACACACACACACACACACACACACACACACACACACACACCCCAAAAGGGTAACACACGTGTTACAAAACAAACAACATAAGATACCGTGCCTGGCTGTGTTGTCGTTTTGATAAAAATGACCGAAACAACAATGAAAATAATGGACACCCTGGCCTAGCTGCTAAGGACCACAGCTTCTCTAAGAAGGCAAGGTCTTTGGCATCTCTCTGTGTAAATAGCATACTCCAAACACTTACTCACACCACAAGTCTGCCTGCATGCTATTTTATGTTCTGTCAATGAGTCCACCCTCTGTTTGTGCTGAGCTCTTATGATCATTGTCACAGAGAGTTGGCAAGACAGCACAAACATATCTGGAACCAGGCTAGTCCATCCCTACTGTCTCACATTGCAACATGGAGAGGAGAGGGTATTGTCTCTGTCTGCAGAGCAGAGCTGGGTCATTTGGCCTGTTCCTCTTCCCGAGTCTCCTCCTCGATCACCATTATCCTTAGGCATGAGATCTGCCCGTTAGCATCCAGCTCTACCCCTTCTACCTGGCTCTGCTGCCCAGCTTCGAGAACCTCCCCCTGAACCACCATTCCCTCCCCTCCCTTCCCCTCCTCCGAGACAATGGTCACATCCATCCCACCATGGACGACCATGGCGGAACCCTCCTCCCCAACCTCAGCCTTTCCTTCTTGGGCCAGCTGTAGCTCCATCACCGCCCCCATGGTCTGGTCGCCCGGGGCAGGGTCAATCTCGGTCACTGTCGTTTGTGCCTGGCTCTTGTCCTCTACTCCCTCCACCAATCCCTCCTGTATCATCCCTTCCTGGTGGAGTACCATTGTCCCACTCTCCACAACTTGGCCCATGTGCTGCTCAACCATCATCTCCCCACTGACGGTCACCCCTCCCTGGGTGAGTTGGACCAGCTCCAAGGGACTCATCATGGTTCCTCCCAGCTGACTTGGGTCCTGGAGGGTGGTGCCCACCAGCGTCAGCCCTTGGGACGGTTGGAGGGTCAAGGTCTCTGTCTTGCCGTCGGCCCCAACCATGGTGGTGATGTATTGGGTGAAGGTCTGGGTGCCAGCGGGTAGGGTGTGGAGGGTCACCGTGTTGTTCTGTTGACCCAGCGTGGCCATGGGGAGGCCTGACAGGCCAGACAAGCCAGACAGGGAGAAGGGCTGGCCCATGGAAGAGAATGAAATGGGGGAAAGTACAGTGAACTGCTGGGGCTGCAGGGTGGCTGTATGTGGCTGGGAGAGGGAAGAGGTGAGGAGGGTGGTGGAGGCTGGCCGCTGCAAGCGAGGTCGTTTGGCCTTGGGCTTGGTGGGTTTGCCTCCTGGGGTGTGACTGATGTTGTTGTCGGGCTGGGGATGGCAGAGCTGAGCTCTGAAGTGCTGCTGTCGTCTCTGTTCCTCCAGCTGCAGTTCCAGGTCTGTGGAGATCAGTCAGAGGTCAGAAATGACTCAGATGGAGCTCTACAGTAATCAACCGTACCAATTAGCAAGTTTGAGGCCAGATCCAATACAGGTCCATCTTTACTATTGAATGTAGACTTGGCTTTTTTGTTTCCTGACCATTGACATGAAATAATATGACTAAAATGGAAATGATCCAAAACATCATAGGAATATTTAAATACATTTCTCAATCTCCCTTCCTCTGCCTGAAGTTACTGAATTGAACATTACTCACTGGTCAGTGTGCTAATGACCTGCTCCTCTCCAGGGTCAGTCTGTTCTCTCCTTACATTTAGGATGTGTTTGACTGAGTCCAGCAGGCCAAACACCTGGGCCAGGTTACTCAACACTGCCACCTCTACCAGACAGGAATCTGAGATCCATCAGTGGGCAACCAATCACATGGTCAGTAACAACACATCCATCAACCAATCACAGGGTCGCTTACAACACATCCATCCACCACCCCCCTCACTCCCTCATATCGTCTGTAACAACACATCATCAGTCAATCAATTAATCAAAGCAAAGAAGTGTAAACTTGATTCACTTACTAAAGTAAGACAATTCAACAAGACATAAAATGTGTCCCCTATTTTGGGGGATGCCCCACAAAAGACCCATAATGTAGACTTTACTTCATTTAATCCCCAGACTTGATCAACAGAAACCAACATTGCACCTGTGTGACACCATGCATATACCCTTAGAAAGTACCCTATTCCCTGTGTCTTAGGTGCCAGTACCCACCAGCGTCCTGCAGGGCAGCCTGCTCGCTGCGTAGCTGCACTCCTCTCAGCATCTCCAACAGCTCTGTCCTGATGTTGTCTACCACCTCCCCCATCAGGCCCACGTCAGCTATGCCTTTCCAGAAGTTCAATGTCTCCTCTGGGGGAACAAAGGACACAGCAGAGTTCAAAGTAGTTTATATGCCATTTGAGTAACAAGGTAGAGAGAGATGAGAAAGACCTTAAGTCAATTACATGTCACATACTTTCAAATACTTGCAATGTGGTTGGTTTAGCTTGACTGGCATATAGGGTGGGCGGAGTTTGCACTTTGGGGATTATTCCATTGGTTCCATTTTACCGGTCGAGCTAATCCAATGGCACCCAATCGCAAGTATCTGACATAATGTATTTGACCCAGGTACGAACCTTAGATTGATACAAGACTAATGACCAGAAAACTACATTGAACAAAAATATAAACGCAACATGTAAAGTATTGGTCCCATGTTTCATGAGCTGAAATAAAAGATCCCAGAAATCTTCCATTTGCAAAAATTTCTCTCAGGTTTTGAGCACAAATTTGTTTACATACCTGTTACTGAGCATTTCTCCTTTGCCAAGATAATCCATCCAGCTAACAGGTGCGGCATAACAAGAAGCTGATTAAACAGCATAATCATTACACAGGTGCCCCTTGTGCTGGGGACAATAAATGCTGACAGCAGGAATGTCCACCAGAGCTGTTGCCAAATAATTGTATGTTTATTTCTCTACCATAAGCCACCTCCAACATCGTTTTAGAGAATTTGGCAGTACGGCCAACCGGCTTCAAAAGCGCAGACCCCTGGCGTGTGCGAGGAGTTTGCTATTGTCAACGTCGTGAACAGAGTGCCCCATGGTGGCGGTGGAGTTATGGTATGGGCAGGCATAAGTTACAAACAAACACAATTGTATTTTATCAATGGCAATTTGAATACATAAAAAAATTGTGAGTTTTTTTAAAGGTATATGTGACCAACAGATGCATATCTGTGTTCTCAGTCATGTGAAATCCATATATTTTTTATAGATATTTTTTTATTTATTTAACCTTTACTTAACTAGGCAAGTCAGTTAAAAATCTCTGAAGCTGGAGACTCATATCTCCCTCACTAGCTTTAAGCAGCAGCTGTCAGAGCAGCTCACAGATCACTGCACCTGTACATAGCCCATCTATCTACAATGCCTTGCGAAAGTATTCGGCCCCCTTGAACTTTGCGACCTTTTGCCACATTTCAGGCTTCAAACATAAAGATATAAAACTGTATTTTTTGTGAAGAATCAACAACAAGTGGGACACAATCATGAAGTGGAACGACATTTATTGGATATTTAAAACTTTTTTAACAAATCAAAAACTGAAAAATTGGGCGTGCAAAATTATTCAGCCCCCTTAAGTTAATAATTTGTAGCGCCACCTTTTGCTGCGATTACAGCTGTAAGTCGCTTGGGGTATGTCTCTATCAGTTTTGCACATCGAGAGACTGAACATTTTTCCCATTCCTCCTTGCAAAACAGCTCGAGCTCAGTGAGGTTGGATGGAGAGCATTTGTGAACAGCAGTTTTCAGTTCTTTCCACAGATTCTCGATTGGATTCAGGTCTGGACTTTGACTTGGCCATTCTAACACCTGGATATGTTTATTTTTGAACCATTCCATTGTAGATGTTGCTTTATGTTTTGGATCATTGTCTTGTTGGAAGACAAATCTCCGTCCCAGTCTCAGGTCTTTTGCAGACTCCATCAGGTTCTCTTCCAGAATGGTCCTGTATTTGGCTCCATCCATCTTCCCATCAATTTTAACCATCTTCCCTGTCCCTGCTGAAGAAAAGCAGGCCCAAACCATGATGCTGCCACCACCATGTTTGACAGTGGGGATGGTGTGTTCACGGTGATGAGCTGTGTTGCTTTTACGCCAAACATAACATTTTGCATTGTTGCCAAAAAGTTCAATTTTGGTTTCATCTGACCAGAGCACCTTCTTCCACGTGTTTGGTGTGTCTCCCAGGTGGCTTGTGGCAAACTTTAAACAACACTTTTTATGGATATCTTTAAGAAATGGCTTTCTTCTTGCCACTCTTCCATAAAGGCCAGATTTGTGCAATATACGACTGATTGTTGTCCTATGGACAGAGTCTCCCACCTCAGCTGTAGATCTCTGCAGTTCATCCAGAGTGATCATGGGCCTCTTGGCTGCATCTCTGATCAGTCCTCTCCTTGTATGAGCTGAAAGTTTAGAGGGACGGCCAGGTCCTGGTAGATTTGCAGTGGTCTGATACTCCTTCCATTTCAATATTATCGCTTGCACAGTGCTCCTTGGGATGTTTAAAGCTTGGGAAATCTTTTTGTATCCAAATCCGGCTTTAAACTTCTTCACAACAGTATCTCGGACCTGCCTGGTGTGTTCCTTGTTCTTCATGATGCTCTCTGCGCTTTTAACGGACTTCTGAGACCATCACAGTGCAGGTGCATTTATACGGAGACTTGATTACACACAGGTGGATTGTATTTATCATCATTAGTCATTTAGGTCAACATTGGATCATTCAGAGATCCTCACAGAATTTCTGGAGAGAGTTTGCTGCACTGAAAGTAAAGGGGCTGAATAATTTTGCACGCCCAATTTTTCAGTTTTTGATTTGTTAAAAAAGTTTGAAATATCCAATAAATGTCGTTCCACTTCATGATTGTGTCCCACTTGTTGTTGATTCTTCACAAAAAAATACAGTTTTATATCTTTATGTTTGAAGCCTGAAATGTGGCAAAAGGTCGCAAAGTTCAAGGGGGCCGAATACTTTCGCAAGGCACTGTACCTACCTCATCCCCCATACAGTATTTATTTATTTATCTTGCTCCTTTTCACCCCAGTATCTCTACTTGCACATTCATTTTCTGCACATCTACCATTCCAGTGTTTAATTGCTATATTGTAATTACTTCGCCACCATGGCCTATTTATTGCCTTAACTCCCTTATCTTACCTCATTTGCACTCACTGTATATAGACTTTTTGTTTTCTTTTGTTCTACTGTATTATTGACTATGTTTTGTTTATTCCATGTGTAACTCTGTGTTGTTGTATGTGTCGAATTGCTATGCTTTATCTTGGCCAGGTCGCAGTTGCAAATGAGAACTTGTTCTCAACTAGCCTACCTGGTTAAATAAAGGTGAAATAAAAAAAATGTACAATGACGGTCTACTCCGGCCAAACTCTCCCCTAACCCGGACGACACTGGGTGCGATTGTGCACCGGCCTATGGGACTCCCGATCACGGCCAGTTGTGATACAGCCCGGGATCAAACCGGTCTTTAGTGACGCCTGTAGCACTGAGATGTAGTGCCTTAGACCGCTGCGCCACTCGGGCGCCAGATTAGAGGCCGAATTAATTTATTTAAACTGACTGATTTTCTCATATGAACTGTAACTCAGTAAAATCAATGAAATTGTTGCATGTCGCATTTATATTTTTGTTCAATATATTTGACATCAGAGTTGTGAGTGCAACTACCGTAAATAGTCACTAGTGGGAGCTGTTGGGGTGAAGAACACACCTGATATCTCACTGGTTTCCTTCTTCTCTGTCTCCATGGCTACAGCCCCTGAACTCCACTCCATTGTTCCAGTCAGAACATCTGACCTCTCCTCAGTTGTCATGGCAACCTGGCCACCATTACCTATCACCACCTGGGCTACATGTCCAACAGAGGAGAGACATGGTCAGCTACACTACTTACAATATTCAATACACAAAATAAAACAGATGGTTCTGGTCCTGGATGCTTATTGACTGATACTGTATTCCAAACTTGTGTATATATCCCAAATGAAAATGTCAAGTTAATGGACATGTGTACAATATCACCAATTAAAAAATAAGTTAAAATGGGAGAAAATAGGATTAAAAGGTCCCTTACAGAAAATAACTGCCTGACAAACTTTTAAATTGTTTTGCCACAGACAACCTGAGATCTTTACAGCCCTCAGTGAGGGGTGTGTCTGGTCTCACCTTGTGAGGAGATGGGCGTGGTGAGTCCGCTGCCGTCAGGGGGGAAGCGTGTGTTGTTGATCAGTAGGTCAAACTTGGTGCTACGACACGTGTTGGTGCACAGAGTGCTGTGTTCATAGAAGTCTAGCTGACCCGAGTCCATCATCTTCCTGAAGGAGAGAGATTATTAGATAAAGGACAAGAGTGAAGAAAAACAGAGGGAAGAGAAGGGACACATCGTCTACATCAATCTGATGATTTTCCCATCAGACCTGGGATCCTAACTGGCAACCCTCCAGTTTCTGGTCCACCTCTCTAACTTCAAACTACCTCTAGATTATGTCTGTCTATCAAATTGATCTCAGATCTCTGCACAAGTGCTTAGGGGCTAGAGGGCAGGGGTTAATTTTGGACTGGTCAACTCTACTCCTCACCTGAGCATGACCCCTCCCATCCGGATAGCTCTTTTCCAGTCCTTCAGTGTAGCCTTCCCAGACATGTGGACAAACTGCTTGGGACTGATCAGTTGGTCTTCATACTGTATGGGGCAGACGTTATTGTGAGAGAGTTTAGAAAGGAACCATACCTGTTCACTGGGATTACAATCCTATACCTACACCACCTTATTAGAAAGGAGACAGCAAAGAAACAACTGGCCAATGAGAAACATTCAACCGATGTCTAAGGCATTATTAAAGCAAACAACTGGTCCTGTATGGCTCAGTTGGTAGAGCATGGTGTTAGCAATGCCATAGTTGTGGGTTTGATTCCTGGGGCCACCCATAAGTTAAATGTATGCACACAAGACTAAGTGGCTTTGGATGAAAATGCTGCTACATGGCATATATTAAATGGTATGTGACAATCTCTTCTGCTGACATTGTACAAACAGGATTATAAGTATATCAATAGCTGGCAGGCTGAGCTGTTCCTTCTCTGCATACCAACATTTGAAAAACTTGATGATTTCTGTAGAAAATACAATGACCATGACTAACCTTGACACATTTGACGTTTATTCCAGGACAGACAAACTTCTTGACCAGCAGCACAGCTTTACACTCTCCACATGTGATGGGATAACCCAGCTCTACCTCCTCCCCATCAACTGTGGCTTCTTCTGAAGGAACATTTTTTATGATATACTTTGTTTGTGTTTATTTATGAGTGTGTTTATTTATATATGTGTATATGTCAATTACCTGGGTGGGCCTCCACAGCCGTGTCTGTCTCTCCTGACTCATCCATACTGCAAGGGAAAGTGAAACAACAAATGAAAATGTTGGCAAAAAACAAAGCAGGGTCTGACTATGTTAGCTCACTAACCTAAAGCCTGGGCAATTAGATTGGGAAGCCATCATGTGAGTATGGTTCACCGAACCAACTGTTACACTAGTCTTGTCCCCTTTTCCCCTATCAGGTCCAAGTACGATTAAAACATTCCCTAACCAGAAACCGTGGATTGATGGCAGCATTCGCGTGAAACTGAAAGCGCGAACCACTGCTTTTAATCAGGGCAAGGTGTCTGGTAACATGACCGAATACAAACAGTGCAGCTACTCCCTCCGCAAGGCTATCAAACAAGCTAAGCGTCAGTACAGAGACAAAGTAGAATCTCAATTCAACGGCTCAGACACAAGAGGCATGTGGCAGGGTCTACAGTCAATCACGGACTACAGGAAGAAATCCAGCCCAGTCACGGACCAGGATGTCCTGCTCCCAGGCAGACTAAATAACTTTTTTGCCCGCTTTGAGGACAATACAGTGCCACTGACACGGCCTGCAACGAAAACATGCGGTCTCTCCTTCACTGCAGCCGAGGTGAGTAAGACATTTAAACGTGTTAACCCTCGCAAGGCTGCAGGCCCAGACGGCATCCCCAGCCGCGCCCTCAGAGCATGCGCAGACCAGCTGGCCGGTGTGTTTACGGACATATTCAATCAATCCCTATACCAGTCTGCTGTTCCCACATGCTTCAAGAGGGCCACGATTGTTCCTGTTCCCAAGAAAGCTAAGGTAACTGAGCTAAACGACTACCGCCCCGTAGCACTCACTTCCGTCATCATGAAGTGCTTTGAGAGACTAGTCAAGGACCATATCACCTCCACCCTACCTGACACCCTAGACCCACTCCAATTTGCTTACCGCCCAAATAGGTCCACAGACGATGCAATCTCAACCACACTGCACACCGCCCTAACCCATCTGGACAAGAGGAATACCTATGTGAGAATGCTGTTCATTGACTACAGCTCGGCATTCAACACCATAGTACCCTCCAAGCTCGTCATCAAGCTCGAGACCCTGGGTCTCGACCCCGCCCTGTGCAACTGGGTACTGGACTTCCTGATGGGCCGCCCCCAGGTGGTGAGGGTAGGCAACAACATCTCCTCCCCGCTGATCCTCAACACTGGGGCCCCACAAGGGTGCGTTCTGAGCCCTCTCCTGTACTCCCTGTTCACCCACGACTGCGTGGCCACGCACGCCTCCAACTCAATCATCAAGTTTGCGGACGACACAACAGTGGTAGGCTTGATTACCAACAACGACGAGACGGCCTACAGGGAGGAGGTGAGGGCCCTCGGAGTGTGGTGTCAGGAAAATAACCTCACACTCAACGTCAACAAAACTAAGGAGATGATTGTGGACTTCAGGAAACAGCAGAGGGAACACCCCCCTATCCACATCGATGGAACAGTAGTGGAGAGGGTAGCAAGTTTTAAGTTCCTCGGCATACACATCACAGACAAACTGAATTGGTCCACTCACACAGACAGCATTGTGAAGAAGGCGCAGCAGCGCCTCTTCAACCTCAGGAGGCTGAAGAAATTCTGCTTGTCACCAAAAGCACTCACAAACTTCTACAGATGCACAATCGAGAGCATCCTGGCGGGCTGTATCACAGCCTGGTACGGCAACTGCTCCGCCCTCAACCGTAAGGCTCTCCAGAGGGTAGTGAGGTCTGCACAACGCATCACCGGGGGCAAACTACCTGCCCTCCAGGACACCTACACCACCCGATGTCACAGGAAGGCCATAAAGATCATCAAGGACATTAACCACCCGAGCCACTGCCTGTTCACCCCGCTATCATCCAGAAGGCGAGGTCAGTACAGGTGCATCAAAGCTGGGACCGAGAGACTGAAAAACAGCTTCTATCTCAAGGCCATCAGACTGTTAAACAGCCACCACTAACATTGAGTGGCTGCTGCCAACACACTGACACTGACTCAACTCCAGCCACTTTAATAATGGGAATTGATGGGAAATGATGTAAATATATCACTAGCCACTTTAAACAATGCTACCTTATATAATGTTACTTACCCTACATTATTCATCTCATATGCATACGTATATACTGTACTCTATATCATCGACTGTATCCTTATGTAATACATGTATCACTAGCCACTTTAACTATGCCACTTTGTTTACATACTCATCTCATATGTATATACTGTACCCGATACCATCTACTGTATCTTGCCTATGCTGCTCTGTACCATCACTCATTCATATATCCTTATGTACATATTCTTTATCCCCTTACACTGTGTACAAGAAAGTAGTTTTGGAATTGTTAGTTAGATTACTTGTTATTACTGCATTGTCGGAACTAGAAGCACAAGCATTTCGCTACACTCGCATTAACATCTGCTAACCATGTGTATGTGACAAATACAATTTGATATGATATGATATGTAAACATCAGTGTGTACCTACCCTGCTGTGATTGGTTGTAGCTGGAGGATGACCTGTGTGTTGCTGTCCTCATCATCACCATTCTCTTCATCAGTAGCCTTCACCACCACTAGGTCCCCCATGGAGACCGTTGTCACCTCGGTTTGTGCCATCCTCCCAGTGTAGCCTACTGAATGCCCAGGTGAGAATAGGGAAGAAGAGCACAATGGTTACAAATACAGTAGATTAGAATAATGTGTGTGTGTGTGTGTGTGTGTGTGTGTGTGTGTGTGTGTGTGTGTGTGTGTGTGTGTGTGTGTGTGTGTGTGTGTGTGAGAGAGAGAGACAAAGACTACAGGAGGCCAGACTCGACAAGGCAGAATCTGGATAAGATGCTCTTAGGGCAGACCATGCCCATAAACAGATTCAATTGCCTCAAAGTTCCAGCCAATGACTATGGATTTTCAGCATTTTAACCTCCAAAGTATTACTCAGTTATTCTGTCATATTTAGAAAAGGGGGCACATCATGGTTACTAACTTGCTGTGCATAACTTTTAACTAGTAGCTAGCTATTGTTACACCGAATCTCCTAAATGAAACTAGTGTACTGCACTGCCCATACCCACAGAAACGTTGCGTTAGCTAGCTACTAGTTAAGCTTTATGCACGGCAAGTTTTCACTATTTTTCTACTCACAACGTTTCTATGGGTATGGGCAGTGTGGTGCATTAGTTAGTCATAAGATCAGGTCTAACATTGATAGCTAGCTGCTAATGCACCATTTGCCCGAATAGCCTACACCAGTGAGGTGTATATGAACGGCTAACGCCCTTGCAATGACAATGTACTATCTTGCTAGCAAGATGGCTAGGCTAACTAAAGTAATAGACTTTGGGCAGAGGTTTGGAGCTTAAGCAACCGACGGCTGGGCTGTTACTAGCCACCTTGGATATTTACATAGTGACGGCGGTTACGTGACGCTTTTTTCTGAACAAGCGTGCGCCCGTTCGTTCAACTATTTCCTTTTCTCCGCTCCCTCAAAATTACGTCCCTGTGCGGCAGCACGTACACGAAAACAACGCGACGGCGTTGCCCCGCCATTCGGAGCGAGCCCGGGGTGTTGCCCCTTTACAAATACCAAACTCTACGTGGAGATAGACATTGCCTAGCATATAAATCAGTTCGCCCTTATAATCCGAATAAACCTAAAATTACAAAACCATCGTTCTGATTTTCCTTACCGTTTTTACGAAGTCGAATACATCCCTACAAGCTGCTGGGCATGCGCACTTCGTGCAGTTACACTTCCTGAGATATAGCGCGGCTCGCCAGTCATGCATGCTGCTTCCCCCAAAATAGGTCAAACATAAAACACAAGCCTGTTGACAATCATTCACTGTAAAAAAATGTTTTGACAGCAATCATCACTTATTTCACAGACGTTCGGGTGACCTGCTTTAGCAATTGAATATTTAATTTCGTGGACCAGCGATACAGACATGTCTGTGTTTGTACAGGCGTCGCACAACAATTAATCACTACTTTATTTGTACAATAGATTGGGGCGCAAAGATTCACGTTCATTCGCAACCCCAGAAGTTAAAAAATTATGCTTCCGAAATCTCTTGATATAGATTCCGCAGGAAAAGTGGTGAATCCCTACCTTCCCTGTGCTACACAGGTTAAATATGTAAATAATATTTTAGATGACAAAACAAGAGATAGCATTGAATCAAACAGAATTAATTTAATTTATCTTTAATTTTTCCTGACGCAAAGCATCATGGGATAGATAGGCTGACCTTGCAATTTTATTCCAAATCGACACTACCACCTACCCTCTGCGTCCCATTCCGCCTGAAGTGTGTACTTGTTCACGACTCCCCCGCAAATGTACAAATATTGGATCGGTGTACTGGCGTTTCCATCCATATACCATTCATTTATTTTCAAATCCATGAAGGGAACAAATGCACACTTCAGAAAAAATGTGAGATGGTTGGGACCCACCTTTAGGGGTCAATCATTCCGGAATGGGAAACCATTAATTTATTTTCAAATCCATGAAGGGAACAAATGCACACTTCAGAAAAAATGTGAGATGGTTGGGACCCACCTCTAGGGGTCAATCATTCCGGAATGGGAAACTTTGATTGGGGTCCACAAAAAAACGGATCTCATCAATTGATTTAATTGTGCTATTATTGGTCCACGGATTTCCCATCCCTGATCTAGACCAATCTAGACTCGGTACCAGGCCAAAATCCATGCTCAGTAGGTTTACAAAATAGCTTTACTCACTTTCATAAAATAATTAACTTTAAAAAGATATGATCATATAAATGAATCAAGTCTTTCTTTAATTTAACATAACATTTATTTTATCTTTCACCACCTATCAAATAATCACACATTTTGACAGCTTACAAAACCATATGATACAGCTCAGCTAAACTAAACGTACATTAGAAATTGCACAGAGAGATTTGCACTGTCATTTTAATGAATTTGCACCTTTAGCTTGTGTGTATCTGCATTTCCTCACTCCAGATGTTTCATTGAGAACCACGGTTGTTTCTACCATAAGTCTATATATGGTTTCTAAAGGTGAGCTTGGACAGCAGTGGAGGGTGCAAGTGAAAGCAATATCAGTGAACAGCTTCATTTCCACAAGTGATATTAATCTGTTATTGTTGATATTGATTAGTTAAACCAATTAACACTTGTGATTTTCAACAGAGGCTTATGAAAATTAAAACACACCATCACTGTTATTACCATACACAGTTTTATGTTTATTAGTTGAAGTTTAGTATTTTATTTGCACTGTGATTTAGCTAAGTGGGTCAGGTATGCAGTTCTGTTGTTACCAAAAGAGGACGCCACAACCCTGGCATGGAGCTGTTCAATCATAATATGGCACCATGGACATAATGTTGTTTATTGACTGAATACCCCTTTAACAGTAGAGTACCTTGCCCAGAACATTTAGAATAGAAAATAAATAACATTTATTCCATCAAGCTGTGAACTGTGATCAGACTTAGTCAGAGGCAAAATAGAGGTACCAACTGCACTGCTGTGATGCTTTGTCTAGTTCTAAGCTTGCCAAAAAACAGAATTTGCAAGAAAAATGCATTAGTGATTTGTCATATGTTGTTGTACTATCATGGACCTAAATAGATTGTTTTGTCGATTGATATTCGAGTTACAGTATTATGATATGACTATCATCACAATGAAAATTGCCACTTATTACTTATAATCAACACTTTCTAAAATATAAATTTTTAAAATCTAAACTTTTCTAGTTCGACTGGCAATGTGTCAAGATCCAAGAACCAAGCTCAATCTCTTCTTTCAAGTCCTTGAGCCTGATTAGGCTGTTGAATATAGCTGGTGCTCCATCTCAGTGACATGGGCCTTTCTCCAGATACACCTTTTTCATAGACGTCATCGGCATCATCATCACCACAGCTTGCTATTTCCTGTTTTCTTCATATCTCATGTAACAATACAATAAGAATCTTTATCAAATTCAGTGATCAGGAATATGTTGCATTCACTGACAAGCAGCTGTATTACAGCACATATTATGATTATTATAAGCATTAAAAATACAGCTGTACAAAAAAAACTGTTATAAACTACACACAAAGCTGAAAAATGAAAGAGGTATGTACTATAAGGAACATGATTTGACTTTAACTTCCTTTGTGGATTAGAATGGAAACATTTGCTGCTTTTCAAAAGGAGTTGAATTGCGATGACCAAACAGACAGCAGCCTACATGATCATACCTCTGAAACCATGTCTGAAAAATATAATTCTCCATTTCTATACATTCCCAGGCAAGACTGTTTTTGTTCATTTAAAGGGTATGTCTCTTCTCCCTAGGCCTCAGTATTGCCTTCTCTTTGTAGATGTGTCCTTCCTTACCGTAACAAGAACATGGATCAATACAGAGTGTCATAGATATTAGTTAGCCAACTGAATTAACTTTGAAAGAAATGAGACATGGGTTATGACCTGTGATAACAGAGGTTTAATCAAAGTCTGTGAATGTTCACTGGAGCTGAAAAACTGACCACGGCATAACTATAAACCTGGTTAAACCCATGAGTGTGGGAACAACTAAACTATGTTTGCATCAGACTTTGTAAAGCAAGAGGCAAAACATAAGGACTGTATGTAGACAAACACATACTGTTGTCAAGAAATTGTTTGCTGAGGCTTTGTAAGTTGTTTGCCAGAATGTATGTAAAGGCTTACAAAAGTTAGTTAGTTAGTTAGACATTCCTTTCAACAAGTCAAGTCGCATGGCCATGATACAGCCCGGATGCTCCTGGACCTTGCCCAATGACCACTGAAACACAAAACCAACATAGAACACAATATCCTATAAAGTCACTGTTGCTGAATGCACAATGTCTCTCCTGTCATCTACAGTGTGTGAAGTGTCTGGTGAGGTGTGGTGCTGGTGAGAGGTGGACAAGGTGAGCTGAGGGGAAGGAAGGAGGGAGGTAGGAGGAACCAGGCAAAGTGAGCTGTTATCTAGGCCCTGAGCCATGGCTGTACACTCCTATGGTAACACCAGAATCTACAGCCAAGTCTCAGTGCAACTGTTATCTGCACTGGGGTTTGCTGTATAGAGGTAGTAGCCAAAGGAAACTAGAGTTATCTTCCTGTGCCTCTCTGCAAGCAGAAAGGGACTATAAACAGAGCAGTGCAAAATTCTGTCTGTCTTGATATCGGAACCATTCTGATGGAGCATGGAAGCCATTAGGGCCAAAATGTCATGTTCTCAACCAGATAATGTAATAATGCCAATAAATTGTTATTATGGCTACAAAAGCCCCATGTGAGCAGTCTTAAAGTCAGCCAATACCTCTCTCCAATTAAAGGAAAATGGTTTGGTGTGGTTTTCCCCCTTGAAGACCCACCTTGGAAGGTTTGTTTTGTTTTTAATATGCCATATAGTATTCAAATACAAAGAGTGACTACCAAATTGTTTGTGGCTTCAGCAATGTACTACAAATGATAGATATGTTTTTAAAAATGTTGAAAACATTACTCGTCTGCTCTGAAGTAGGAAGTCCACAACATGATGCAACATGAAAATGATTTGGCTTATGTGCACTTACATAGATTAGTAGTCTACAGGACCATATTGATTAGCAGGGGATGGGGGGTCGTGGTGACACATATAGAGTACAGTTTATTCTCACTGCCTATTATCAGTGACCTTTTAACACCAGAGCTAACCATACCGAACATGATGTACAGTCTCAGGGGACTGCAAGCAGAGCAACGACATATGCACACACACACACACACACACGCAGAACCAAACAGGAGCCAACCAACAACAACGTAATGGGAGTGATGCCAGACCGCAATAATGCATTGTCCGCAAGTCCTGACCTCACTTGCTTGAGACTCCAGTAACTCCTGCGGCAGCAAAGGGCATCCAGGAATGAATAGGGTATGTACTGGAATAACTCAAGGCCTGATCGCTCTCATACAGGTGTCTCTGGCTGCAGCCCAATTCTGATATTTTGCCCACTTATTGGCAAAAGGCCTTTTCTCATTGGCCAAATGAACAATAATTGGGCAAAATATCAGAATTGTCTGCCTGTGAAAATGCAGCCTCTGTGTCTGTTAATTTTTGTACGTTTTGCATGTACATGTTTGATGCTTTTCCACTGCAAGGATTTACACTAGTGTTTGGCCTAAAGACTCAGACTTTTGTGTTTTGTAGAGAAGCTTTTGTCACATCAAGATGTATACTACAGGATGGGTATTGTGTACTCCCATCAGAAAACAGCCCCATCCGGACCTCTGTAGGAACTGATACAGAGGGGACTGGCATCCTATCTACACTAAGCATAAGATAACACGTGGATGCGTGATGATGATGTCATAGGACAAGGGCCTCACTTTAGACTGTGGCTTAATTTCGATGGGAAACTGACTAAACTGTGAGACGATGGGAGATACTTGTGGAGATAAGAGAGGGGGAACAACAGTGGAGACATGAGTCGTGTTTATTAGGGCACATATTGGAACACGTTTTCTAAAACGTTTCGCAATGGAAAATAAAAATGTGCGTTTCTTATTGGACAATTCCAAGTAGTCCCTCTCTTTTTCAGTCCGTTTTCTTCCATTTGGTGCCTAATGAACATGACCATGGATGAGGTCAGGGGTCAGAGATCGAGGCTCAGTCTCTCAGCAGTTGCAGCTCTTCTCCCTTGGCTCCACCTCAATGTCCTCTTCGCCCGGGTACAGGACCCCGGTGGTGAGGCCGCTCTTCACCCCATCCCATCCGTCCCTCGTGGTGATCTCCCCCATCTTCATCAGCTCATAGATGTCCCTGCTGAGCAGCTGGAAGGCCCGGTCCACGTTGCTGTTGCACTTAGCCGATGTCTCCACATAGCGGATCCCCATCTCCGCCGCCAGCTGCTCAGCCTCGTCCCGCGTCACCTTCCGGTCCTTGTTTAGGTCGCTTTTGTGGCCAATCAGAATGTAGACCATGTGGTGAGGCAGAATGTGCTCGCTCACTTCCTTGTGCCACTCCCTCACGTGGTCGAAGGTCTTGCGATTGGTCAGGTCGAACACGAGGAGCCCGCCCACTGAGTTACGGTAGTAGGAAGTAGTGATGGACCTGGAAGTTGGAGTAGGAGATGTTACAATTCAGCTCTGACCCATAGTGAAACGTGAATTTAAACAATGCTGACTTGAATCTCAGTGTAACTCTGAACCAAACTACACTCATAGCATGACAATAGCCATATAGGAGTTGGCAAAACAGCATAACAAGATCCACGACTCCTTGCAGGTCCAGGGAAAAACATAACTTGTGGCTTACAAAGGAACGATAACTAACAGTACAGACCTGTAGAGACAGTTCATTCATGCCACTGAGAATCTATTTTAGGTGTGTACTGTGACCCTCCTAGGGGAAAACAGTCTTTCTTCCATAATATTCTGTCAGAGACATGCAGGTTTGGCTTCAAGAGGAAAGGGAGATCTGAGAGCAGTCTGCAAACACAGTTATAATGATCTTAGAGGAATTGTATCTGAGACTACAGGCATCAGTGGGGAATGAATTATGTTGTTTACATGTTCTTTACATGTTCTTTTCAACTCCTGGGTGGCTACTGTACATGTCCGGGCATTGCAGACTAGGCGACAATGAGGCACATTACAACATGTATGTAATAGAGAGAGACAGACATGCCTGCGGATTTACAGGCCATCTCAGCAGCAACAAACGACACTTACAGAATAACTGGATTTGAGTGTACTCCATCCAAAGACAAAACCTTCTTATCATTGTATTATAAAGGGATATTTAATTAGTGTATTACACAAAACAATATCAAGGCGAGGTTGTTGCCCATCATCAGTGAATGAATGTAACTGATGATGCGCCACAATTTGGTGACTGTTTTTATAATGGAGATTGGAGTAAGGGGCCTCCGTTATTACAGTCATAGGGTAAAACATGACTGACGATGACTGACCTCATTTCTCTGTGGGTTACTAGAGAGACAATAAAAACAAATATTTTTCTCCACTGTTATTCACCAAAGATTGTAAACCAATCACAATAGATATCGTGGGGGCTGGTGCGTGTTACTTATTTGTTACAAATCGGTTAATTTATACTGATGGAAATAATGAATTACATGATCTTGTCAACATATTATTGATAACAGATATAGGCCTAGGATAACATTTATTGTCTACATCTCACCTGAATCGTTCCTGTCCAGCCGTGTCCCACAGTTGAAGCTTGATTTTAATCCCTTGCTCAATGTCTAGCGAACGGGCATAAAAATCCACACCGACCGTTGGATCCGCTACATCGCTGTAAATTCCATCTGTAAACCGTTTCAGCAAAGACGATTTCCCTACCGTCGAGTCTCCGAGCAAAATTATCCTGAACTGATATTGCCACAAAATATCCATGACATGGCTAGAGAGAGACCCACAATGGTGGTGGTTCCGAAACAAAGCTGCGCAGCACGTTGTGTTTACAAAGCCAGTGACTGCTGCTGCCTACTACTGCCTTCTGGTCAGACAAGGATGGGAGCGCCAGCGAGCAAAGAGCGATAGTGCTGCAGTCATGTGATAGGCTACCTACCCAGGTCCATGCACGGGCTTTATTATAGGGCCTATTGCTTCAGAACATCACCATAAAAAGAATACAGCGTCACATGTATGTTATGACAACTCTACAGCCTTATTGTATTTTATTCTAGCCTATGGGCCAAGGCCACGAAGTGCTTATTGACTTGAGATGGCCATGACGGCGTACCATAAGCTGTAGGTGAAACTATTTCCTGCGCTGTACACGAATTGTGATATGCATTGCATGATATTCTTGTATTTGTTGTGTTATGTCTGTTCGAAAGGCAATTCAAACCTGGCGTTTCAATGAAACTGTGGTCGCAGCAGTCATGGAACTGTCCCTGGTGCTGAAATGTTGAGACGGGTTTTTGGCGTCAGTCAGTGCGTGCGTTTGTTGGGTTGTTGACTTTGATCAGTTTAAATCTAGTTAGGCTTGCCTAACAGCATTGATTAAAGTAACCACTTTTAACACTATTGGCCTACTAAAAATATACACCTCGATTGCATAGATGTCCTTCAGACCTACACATCTATTTTCAAATCCGGAAGTGTAATTTCCCATTGTTGCCAACTCGTGTAGGCATAGGACGTCTGGAATAAATACTAGTGTGTGGGCTTGATCAATCTCAAATGCCTTAATCCAAAAATCACAAAGTGCAGCAATCCATTGATTTGTCTTGGTCAGAACTACATTGACCAGGCGTAATAAATTAGCAATAGCTTCAAGTGAAAATGTTTTTGTTTGCCTCTCTTCAAACGGGTATTTCTGTTTGGATTTTCATTTTTTTAATAATGTGTATTTTCGTTGTATTATTTGTTAATTTTTATTGTTAATCTTATGAGTAGCCAATGCATGCATTAGCTATCTAATTTATGCCACATTCTAGCATTAGTAGCTATGTTGATAGCGGGCTATGATTTATGGCGAACGTCATATACCGTCATACATCTCGTCCATGTGACACATGTGGACCAATCGCCAGGTTGTCCCACACTATATAAAGCAATAGAGGGTGAATTTTCTCTCTCTTCAGTTCACGCTAAATGCAAAGGTGAGTCACCAGCAAAAGAGTTATCGCCTGACATCACCTTTTATATTCAAGTGAAAGCTATTTCACTTATTTGCCAATATCACATGTTTTGGGAAAAGCATGTACTTTAATGTTAAAATGGGTTTTCTGTCGATTTGCTATCGGTTCCTAGGACGGGTAGACAGACTAACTTCCGTCGGGATCTGCACCTTCCTGTGCTCTCGTTGGCTATATAGCTAGCTAAGTTAGCAACTAAAGTAGTTTCTGTGGACCTTGTGGGCAAACTTATGTTAATCGTGAAGTTGCATGTACCATTTCGAAAATGCTTACCTACGCTAGTTCGATGCTCATTGTTAGCCAGCTATGTTGGCCTGTGATTTCCACGTGGCGGCTGCTGCTCGCGGCCCTTATTGAAGCCGAGTCAGTACACTCTTCCGGGTGACTCGATCAACAAAGGAGTTATGGCTTTACCGAAAAGAACAGTGGGATAGAACGTACTCTTTTTTTAGTGAGCCAGCAACTATGGCTAATCATGTCAAACATTGAGTAGATGGTTATGCTAACAATTGTCACATTTTGTGCAGTGAGTGTAGGCCCACACAGCTGACGTTAGTTGGTTAAGGTTAGCCCTACTGAGTATACCTCATTGATCTCTGCTTCTAGGTGGACAAACGGCATACGATAAACCCTGTTCAGCCCAATATGGCTGCATTGCTACTACAGAATAGGTGAGCAGTGTCAAATAACTCTGTACAACCCATTCGAAAACCCAGGCACCTATCGAAGCCGTTCCTGCATTCTTGTAGCAGACATGGTCAACAGGATGCCAAAAACAATACTTTCACCGACGGTCGCTGTCCAGTTCGAAAGTAACTGACGCAGCAACATTAAGGGGAAGGACATTCCATGCACCATTGTACCTAGAAAATGTTGATGTATTGGTCATATGATGGATGAAGTTTTCTAATTGGATTGCTTCCCTATGCCCTTTAAGCTCAATGGTATCTTCTGAGCAGACCTCAGACGGTGGAATAACAAATGGATATGCAGAAGGTACGTTTATGCAGGATGATTTTGAGACGTTTGACCATCCTTCATTCTGGCTGTGATGAGACACTTGCCCTCACTTAGAGGAGTGCCTCGATGCTGAGAACTTCTTAGTACTCGTCTGAGCCCAAATATATATATATATATATATAATATATTTAAACTGAATATAAATTGTGTGGTTTTGACTATACAACAAAGTATCTCTATACCTGATCCTAATCTTCTAATGCTCTCTACAGGATTAGGATCAATCTGAAGACCCTATAAAATGGGATTCGAATGAACCAGTGGACGTTTTAATTCGAGGTAAAACTGATTATTTTTTTTAAAATCTGTTTTGGCTGTGATGACAAACTTGCCCTCACTTAGAGGAGTACCTCGTTGATGAGGTTTTATAGTACTCGTCTGAGCCAAAATATTGTAATGAGAGGGAATTGTGTGGTTTTTACCATGTATTAAAAAAACACATGTAGCCGTCTCACCGGACTAAATTTTCTCTATAGGCTTATAACCTCGGATGGCTTGAGAATTAACCACGGAACATTCTGAAGGTAATACAAAATGTCTGCCTTTCATTCTGGCTGTGACACACTTGCCCTCATTGCCTTGGCAATTTAACCTACCTGGTTAAATTAAGGTGAAATGATAAATGAGGACATTCCAGTATTCAACTTCTGAGCCTGTTTATTGAAAGTAGTAATGAATTAAACATCCATGCTTTGGAATGGAAATGAACCTAGATTGATCATCCCACTAAGGTCACTTTGTTTCTCATCAGGTCTCGTACCAACTGAAATGGCAGCGGTGATGACCCAATCACCTTGGGATTGAACAGCCGGTAAGGATTTTTTTAAACAAAGTCTTATCTGGTCGCATGCTATCCTAAGGACCCGGGCTCTGTCTGTAGCCTCTGGTTCTCCAAGTTCATGCCAGAGAAATGGGGAGTCTTTGACTGTCCTAGCCTCTCTGTGCCTGAGGTAGTCACTCTACTGTCCTACAGATATTTAGCTGCATCTTTGAACCATAGTAATGTTGCTTTGATAGTTCCACCAATGTAAATCCTGCTGTTGGAGCTTAATTTGTGCACGGCTGAATTTCTAATGTTTGACTTGGTATTTCTGCAGGTATGGAGGTACAAGTGTGCCTTAACACTTCAGATGTAATGGCCCAATCCAGGTCCCTTGATGGGAATGTCAATCTGTAGGTATATCCTGAACTGTCATTTTGGGGGGGATAAATCACACTCACTTATCTTAGAGGGCCTGGTATGTTCTGATCAATGCTGATACCTTTTATGTGACTGCTGGATGAAACATGCGGATATCGGACTTAAGATCAAAGTAAATCCTTGGATATAATGTGTGTATATCAAGATGCTAAACTTTATTTCATTTGCAGGTCTTATGACTGGCATTGACCAATTACACTTCAACGTTGATATACCCGTAATACGGGTTTTCAGGTACTTCTGTTTTGCCTCGTGCTGATCAGTCATCTGTGCAGGGTCTGGTGTGTTCTGATCAATGATTGATACCTTTTTAAAATGTGACTGATGGATGAAACATGCGGATATGGGACTGAGATCAGAACAGCACCTTCAAAGTGTATATGATACAAATTGTCTCCAGCCACTAAAACATTACTTTATTCTCAGGTCTTGTGAAAAAATGATTGAGGCCTGTCATACATCCTAATGGCCTTCTCCTGCCAGCATAACATCCAATCACATTGACGTGGGAATTCTACTAACGGCCTGTATGCAGCTGCTGCTTGAAAAATGGATACGGCTCACATCCTTCCAATGAGTGAAGCTAAAATAAGACAATATTATTTGTGCCCTGGTGCTATAAGCTCATCACGTCCATGAGCCAGGTTGAGTGATAAAATATTTCCTCTCCACTTGTAAAGCCCTTTTACTGCAATAAAGACGACTTAACCCTGCAATGTACAGACATTTCTTGTCAAATATTGGGGGGGGGGGGGGGCTCTTAGGACATACAGTGTTTTGATGAAACGAGACGCTCCCCATCCATTGGTTTCATCTCAAGGGAGTTATCCTGGGTAAAGAAACTCAGTTCCATTTGACGGCCTGTTGTCAGGAGCATATAGACATGCCAAACAACCCATTCAGGTCAGGAAAAACATCTTACGAGCTAATTTAGCCCTTGTCTTCATCCTCCGTTTAGAAAGGGATTTCCTTTTTCAACACTTCATTGTTCCTTTCCCTCTGCAAGAAATAAATTGTGTGGGAAGATAAATAGTAGGGTAGCCAAATGTGCTCCATTTCAATTCCAGGCTTTTAAAAAGTCAATGAAATTGTGTTGCTTACCAGTCACACATTCCTGTGAGATGGAGGACTCAACTATTTCTGAGTCTGGGGTGCTGCTGCCGCTCTGATCACTGTATGTGTCCCTACAGAGATGGTATTCAAACAGCATATTGTTACTATACAATGGAAGTTCCACAACACTTCATTTAGCCAGTTCTCGTAACATTCAACACGGGTTTAGGAATCATACTGAGTGAATTTTCGGTTACCGTGGAGACAGACAGCAGCCCTTCTGTAGGTAGCTCTGTAGTTTCCCGGCTGATGCCAGCAGGAGGCCAAAGTAGGGAGGCGATGGTTTGATGGGGCGAGAGGTGAACTCGGGATGATACTGCACTCCTACGAAATACGGATGATCTAGAATTAAAAGCAGAGGGGTTAAGAGCTGTAGGTATAAAAGGTACGTGCATACCAGACAAAACATTTTGTCCACTCATACACATGATCCCGGACACTCTTACCGTCTAACTCAATGACTTCCATTCGCTCGCCTTCTACGTCTTGACCCACGAAGTGAAAGCCTTTCCCCTCAAAGTGATCCTTCAGCTCTGGGTTCACCTGAGAACGGAAACAAGGTAAGCACACTGAAAAACTAGTGACATGTAGAGAAAGTATATAGAGAGAAAGTGACGTGAACCTCAAAGCGATGTCGGTGTCTCTCATCCACGTACTCAGCATCTCCGTAAAGTCTTCCTGCAATGAAACAGCAGGTAAAGCTTTTTCCACATCGTTACCTTAGACTTACTGTGAAATGGATGGAAGTTTTTTCCCCTAATCAATCTACAAATCTGTTCCCTATAATGAAGCAAAAAAGGTTTTGCAAATTCATTTAAAATAAACATATTTACATAAGTATTCAGACCCTTTACACCATACTTAGTTGACTCACATCCGGCAGCATCGAGTCTTCTTGGGTATGACGCTACACGCTTGGCACGGCTATATTTGGGGAGTTTCTCCCATTCTTCTCTGCAGATCCTCTCAAGCCCTGTCAGGTTGGATCGGGTTCGAGTCCGTGCTCTGGCTGGGCCACAGACATTCAGAGACTTGTACCGAAGCCATTCCTGCATCGTCTTGGCTTTGTGCTTAAGGTCGTTGTCCTGTTGGAAGGTGAACCTTCACCCCCAGTCTGAGGTCCTGAGCAGGTTTTCATCAAGGATCTCTCTATACTTAACGTTGTTCATCGTTCCCTCGATCCTGACTAGTCTTCCAGTCCCTGCCGCTGAAAAACATCCCCACAGCATGATGCTGCCACCACCATGCTTCAACGTAGGTATGGTGCCTGGTTTCCTCCATACGTAAAGCTTGGCATTCAGGCCAAAGAGTTCAAATGGTTTCATCAGACCAGATAATCTTTTTTTGTCAGATTCTTTAGGGGCCCTTTGGCAAACTCCAAGCGGGCTGTAATGGACCATTTACTGAAGAGTGGCTTAGGTCTGGCCACTACCATGAAGGCCTGATTGATGGAGTGCTGCAGAGATGGGAGAACGTTCCAGAAGGACAACCATCTCTACAGAAGAACTTTGAATCTCTGCCAGCGACCATTGGGTTCTTGGTCACCTCCCTGACCAAGGCCCTTCTCCCCAGATTGCTCAGCTTGGCCAGGAGGCCAACTCTAGAGTTGTGGTGGTTCCAAACTTCTTCCATTTAAGATTGATGGGTGCCACTGGGTTGTTAGGGGCCTTTCAATGCTGCACAAATGTTTTGGTACACTTTCTACAAGTCCCCAGATCTGTTCCTCGGAGCTCTATGGACAATTCCTTCGACCTCATGGCTTTGTTTTTGCTCTGACATGCACTGTCAACTGTGTGACCTTATAAAGACAGGTGTGAGCCTTTCCAAATAATTTCCAATCAATTGAATTCACCACGGGTGGACTCCAATCAAGTTGTAGAAACATCAAGGAAGATGAATGGAAACAGGATGCACCTGAGCTCAATTTCTAGTCTCATAGCAAAGGGTCTGAATATTTGTAAATAAGGTATATTTTTATGATTATTATAAATGTGCAAAAATATCCTAAAAACTAGTTTTCACTTTATCAATGTGAAGTATTGTGTGTAGATTGATGAGGAAAATGTTTTATTTAATCAATTTTAAAATAAGTCTAACATAACAAAATGTTGAAAAAGTCAAGGGGTCTGAATACTTTCCGAATGCACTGTATAGTGTGTGATTACAACAGTGACTTTACTCTCAAAGTTTGGTCTCTTACTTAGTATACTGTTGGTGGTCTTGAAAATGGTCCGTCTCTTTCCCAGCCTCATGGTCCCACCCATCTGCCCAGGATTGTGTTCTGGCATGTCAATCACCTAGAAAGAATCAGTAAGGAATCAGATTTATTTTTGTTGGCCTTCACGACCAGTAAAAGGGAGGCGAGATCTTATGAAGGTGGAACCTACAACAGGATGCTTTGATTCAGGATGAAACTCTGTAGAGTTGGCATCTTCCCATTCTAGCACATTCCTGGCAAACTCACACACAGCCAGCTGCATCCCTAGACACACACCTGCAAACCCATAGAAGTCAGGTTAACGCTGCACATACATGAAGGAATGTGAATGGGAAGCTTTAATTCCATCCTTAGGTGTAATTTGTTCCTTGATGTAAAGACTGCATCCTCATGGCTACCTGCCACCAATACAGACAATTCTGTACCTAGGAAGGGTTTCTTCTGTTTGCGTGCCCAGTTGATGGCGTGGATCTTCCCCTCTGTCCCTCTGACTCCAAACCCTCCAGGTACCAGGATGCCACTGTGGAGGGAGGGAAACACCATTATCATGAACATAGTCACAATATTGACCCTGTTCTCTACCAGTCCAACTGACCCCCCGTGATGCCATATCTCAGTGTTTCTCCCCGTGTGTCCCCCAGCCACTTCTACTTAATTGATGTATTTAAGTTCAGGCATACCCTATTCAACTGGATGAATCAGCTGTGCTGGTACTGGACTACCGTACATAAAATAAGTGAACAATACCATAAAAGATGCCACATCACACCGCTAGACCTTCTACCCCGGACCCTACCATACTTACTCAGCACTGCAGAGTTTTTGCCACGCCTCATGGTACTTCACAGGCTCTTCCTTCAGTGTGTTTGGCTCCAGGTCTGCTGAGTCAATATACTGAGAAAAAAAAATAGATGAGGGGAGGGGGAGACATGAGAATGGGTTGCTATTGACCTGATTGGATGTAGCTTATCCAATACATAACACAAAAATGTCAAACGATTTTACGGAGTTAAAGTTCATAGAAGGAAATCAGTCAATTTAAACCAAATTCATTCGGCCATAATCTATGAATTTCACATAACTGGGTAGGGGCACAGCCATGGGTAGGCATAGGGTCACCCACTGGGGAGCCAGGCCAAACCAATCAGAATGAGTTTTTCCCCCACAAAAAGCTTTAAAGACAAAACACTCCTCAGCAGCCCCCCGGTGAAGAAGCCGGATATGGAGGTCCTGGACTGGCGTGGTTACATGTGGTCTGCAGTTGAAGCCGGTTGGATGTACTGCCAAATTCTCTAAAACAACGTTGGAGGCGGCTTATGGTAGAGAAATGACCCTTCAATTCTCTGGCAACCGCTCTGTTCCAGCTCTGGCAACCGACATTCCAGCTGTCAGCATGCCAATTGCACGCTCCCTCAAAACTTGACATCTGTGACATTGGGTTGTGACAAAACTGCACATTTTTGAGTGGCCTTATAATTGTCCCCAGCACACGGTACACCTGTGTAATGATCATGATATTTAATCAGATTCTTGATATGCCACACCTGTCAAGGTGGATCGATTATCTATGCAAAGGATATAGGCTCACTAACAGAAATGTAAACAAATTTGAGAAAAATAAGCTTTTTGTGCATTGAAACATTCCTGGGATCTTTTATTTCAGCTCTTGAAAAACGGGACCAACGCTTTAAATGTTGCGTTTATATTTTTGTTCAGTATCGTTGACATGACTGCACAAACAAGTAAGACAAACATGAAATCACACATTATAGCAGCAATCTTCTTCAAAATAAAACCTATTCCTGAGGACATCCAAGCCAGAGGAACAGTATAATTTAGCCTTGCTGTGAAATAAACTAAATAGAAAAAGATGCACTGTCATGCACAGGTTAAGATGCTTGTGGATGTTGGGCTGGTTTCCCAGATACCGATTAAGCGTAATCCTGGACTAGAATGCGCTTTCTTCATTGAAAGTCTTTCTTAGTCCAGGACTAGTCTTATTATATGTCCAGGAAACCAGCCAGTAGTGCCTTTCCAAATGTGTAGTTTGTACATGTGTTTTAGCCTGGCTGTGTGCGTTTTACCTTGATATCCAGTTTGTGGCAGATGGCTAAGGCCGAGTGTTCTAGCGCTTTGATGACTGACGCGTAGGAGTCTGTGAACTTGGTGTATTTCCCCACCAGGGCTATAGAACACTGCTCTAGGAGCCTGTCTGACCTGGGATTCAAAAACACCACAGGCAAAGTTATATGCCGTGTTCAAAACTGAGACCTCTGAAATCTCCAACTTCAGTGTTTTCAAGACAACTGGGAACTCGGAAACTATGACATCTTTCTAGAGCTCCCGACTTGAAGATAACCGCTGTCATGATTTGACCCCCTTTTTCAGAGTTCCCAGTTGGCTTAAAGCACCAATCATCTGAATACAGGTCACTCCATAGTGCTGCAATACAACAGGTGAACAGGCAGAGCAATCAAACAGCATCATTACATACCTCTGTAGTTCTTTATCCAGAGGTCAAACTCAAACTCGGTGGGTCTAAATATGGGCTGTTCAATTCTGGTCCTGGAGGGTCGACACACTTGTTTTTTATTTCTACCTGGTAGTTAATTGCACTCACCTGGTGTCCCAGGTCTGAATCGGTCCCTTATTAGGACCAACAATTAACAGCCCAGGGCCCGGTTTCCCAAAAGCATCTTAATCACGGGAAACTGAGCCCTGGTCTAAATAATCGAGCACTACCAGTCCCAGAGACTGCCTGCCCGCACGCCTGTCAGACACACCCACCTGTCAGACATCTCCTTCCACTTAGTGAGCATCTTCCTGGGGCGGGTCTCTATAGGAAGGTCTAATCTCTGACAGAAGTAGCCCACCACCCCCTGATTCTCCAGTAGCAGAGGCACTCTGTAGATGGACGACACGTCTGCCACGCAGATCACCTGGGAGAGGAGGGGAGAACTAACAGTCACAACTAGAGGCTTCAGTGGTTCTTTATTCATCTTTCCTTGATTCCTCACATCAACCAAGGGGAGATTTATTGGACCTTCTCTAATACAGTTGAGAAGGAGGTGACAAGGTAGGATGTGAGGAATCACTGGGAAGATTTATTGAGCCAGTGTCATTTCATCCTAGTGTGTGACTGTACGATCAGGTCTTACCTGTTCAGGTTCTACATGACAGAACATGGAGATCTTCTCTTTAACAGAGTTCTCCAGGGAAGTGGAGCAGCGACACATGATCTGGAGGGAATTGACAACAAACACAATTAGCTAACAGACAATCCTTACACTAAATGTACAAATGGACAGAGGTTATGACGGCTTGCTAGGATTAGAAAAAACTTGGGTTCATTTAAACTCACCAGATCAGGAGACAGGCCGAGTCCTCTGAGCTCTCTGACACTGTTCTGAGTGGGTTTGGTCTTCTGCTCTCCTGTGGCACTGGGCTGTGGGACCAGGCTGACGTGGATGTTACAGAAGTTCTCCCTCTTCACCTTGAACTGGAACTGCCTGAAGGCTTCGATGAAAGGCATGCTCTCGATGTCTCCCACAGTGCCTCCTAGCTGCACACATGAAACAAACATACCGGGAAACACAATTACACAGGAATACAACTAGTAACTACCCAGCCTGAAATGGCTCCGCAAGTACATATGTCACACTATTATCAAACCAATAAAGGTTCTCTGGAAGTCATTGATCTACCAGTGTTAACCATAATCTTTTACCTCGATGACACAGATCTGAGGCTCCACACCGTCATCGTCAACAGGTACTCTGGCCTGACGCATCACCCACTCCTGGATCGCATCAGTGATGTGGGGCACCACTGCAAGGATACACCAAACAGGGACAGTTAGTCTAGAGATGCAGAGAAAGTGACGAGAACTTGATAGCTCATATCCTTCCTTTTTGTCATTGGTTCTTCATAGGATATTGGACTGAGGTCAGAACTGCCATGTCACACAAGCCAAATCAAATGCACATCAACTATTCAACAAGGGTCTGAACTCCTGTATACCCAGTCTCTCTCCCAGCATGACTATCTTTCTGTCTCTTATTCCTGTTGATGACAGATTGGTAGCTCTTCCTTTAACCCCTGTATATACAGGGTAGCCTAGTGGTTAGAGTATTGGACTAGTAACCGGAAGGTTGCAAGTTCAAGCCCCCGTGCTGACAAGGTACAAATCTGTTGTTCTGCCCCTGACGGCCACTGTTCCTAGGCCGTCATTGAAAATAAGAATTTGTTCTTAACTGACTTGCCTAGTTAAATAAAGGAAAAATATATATATACACAGTTTCTACAAGCCAGCCCTTGTCCCGCACTGTTTTATAGTTAATCTTACCCTGTACGGTCTTTCCCAGGTAGTCTCCTTTCCTCTCCTTGTTGATGACAGACTGGTAGATTTTGCCGGTGGTCAGGTTGTTGTCTTTGGTCAGTCTGATGTCCAGGAACCTCTCGTAGTTCCCCAGGTCCAGATCCACCTCACCCCCATCGTCCAGCACAAACACCTCACCTGGAGGGAGAGCAGAGGAACAGCGTTAAAACACCTCACCTGGAAGAAGTCGATGGTTAAAACCCTAGCCAACACGCAAACATGTCACATAGACACAGAGCGAGGGACAGGATTCTGTATATTTGAATAGGTGTTCATGTCTCCATCTGTATCGATGTTGATCTAGACCAGGGGTATTAAACTCTTACCCTATGAGGTCCAGAGCCTGCTGGTTCTCTGTTTGACCTGATAATTAATTACACACACCCGGAACCCCATGTCAAAATCAGTCCCTGATTATAGGGGAGGGGAACTGACTTTAAGGTCCAGAGTTGAGTTTGAGGGATCGAGACTATTGATGTTGAGGTACCCTTCTGTGTACACAGGACACCAACACACATTCCTAGTAACATTTATTGTATGGCAATAACATTTTCTGATTCTGACAACTGTGCTTGAGCAAAGAAAGTAATTCCATAACAAACAGAGAATAGTACTTTGGACGCCTCATCATGGCATACAACTGCATTGACATTGTCGTTTCAACCTATAATAGTTTTCTTCTGTTTCATGACCCTGGACTCACCATTGTGAACCACGTTACACAGCATACACACAAGACAGATCTTAAAATCACTATTTCTATAATACAGAACATTTCCTGAACTCACCATGCTCGTACGGAGAGAAGGTCCCTGCATCTATGTTGATGTAGGGGTCAATCTTGATGGCGGTGACACGCAGACCACATGACTTGAGGATGGTTCCCACACTGGAGGCTATGATGCCCTTCCCGATGCCTGAGATGACACCACCAGTGACCAGGATGTACTTCATTGTGGCACTGGGTAGGAGACAAAAATACAGATTATAGTAATGTAGTAATTGATTCTAGTAGCTACTTGAGGCGGCAGGTAGCCTAGAAGCTGGAGAGGTGCAACAAAAACTGGATAATTTCTGGTTCGAATCCCAAGTCCGACTGGGATGATTCTAGGTATCCTACACCTAAATGCCATCACCTGCTGTTGTGACCTTAAGCAATAAAGTCCTGTCTTTTTCATGTGGTGTTGCTCAACCAAGCAGGTCTACCCCTCTGAAATGGTGGAAAAATTGCACAATAGTTTTTTGTAATCAACAGTCCTTCCCCTCAGGATGGGAGGGGTCTTGCTGATTCCTATCGTTCAATAGTACTGTACATGCAAAGACCGTACAGTGGAAGCTGCGTGGTGGCTAACGTTACATTGATCAGAGAAATAAAGGACAAAGAGGGCGCGCGCATCTAAGGCATTACTTTTACACGTTACTTTTTTTCTAAAATCGGAAATCTAGCTACTCTCAGCGGTTACATCCACCAAGTAAATGCAACAATGTACAACAACTGAGCTCGTTGATAAACATTGAAGTTAGCCAGGTGCAAAGGTTGTAACAAGTTACCTAACAGTAAAGGTCTTGCAACATATAAAGTAACGTTATCTACAGAACAGTTAGCTTTACTAGCTAGTTAGCTTGATATCCTATTCCATTATCAATAACTTTGAGCCACACTAGCCGGATAGCTAGCTAAACTGAATCCTAACCTAGGACAATGCATTGATGTACCACGCGCCCAAACCTGTCATAATACAGTACAGGGGATGTATAACACGCTGACTCCAAGGGAAACAGGCCCGAGGACTCCGTCATAGATAGAACAACGAGCTCTACAAATATTTGACTCCATAAAGTTGATTTTTGTATTATGAATAATCTTTTTTTTATAATAAAAAAATATTTGACTCCATCGCGTCAATTGAGCTAACAAGCTAACCGCAGGCTAGGCTACCTCAGGGCTGCGGTGAAGTTCACAAAGGAAGCATGTTTTTCAACTCACCAAAAACGAAATAGTGTAAGGCGGTCAAATGGTAAATATTTGGACTTGATTGATTTTAAATTGTCGATATATATACACATTTAAATTCTTCCTTCAAATCTTGAATAATACTTTTAAAAAATGTGACTTAATTAGAATTGACTATCCATCCACTCCAAGTTCCAACACGTGTTCACTGGCCAAATCTTGTATCAGAGCAGTACAGAAAACGACCCGCGACCAAGCCAGAGTAGCCTTGTGGTCGAGGACGCCAAGGTTGCGTAGGATCTGCGCATTCACCACGCTGGAAATGTAACTATTGTATTTTTTAAGGGTAGCTATATCAATATGCCAATCGTTATTGCAATTTTTTGTCTACATTTTCATACTAATTGCATTATTGTGAGTAAAATAGTCAAACGATGTCCGATACAAACCAGCATACGACAATAATGTTTGCACCATGTTTTGTGCTGCTCCCATTGTTGCTTTGTTGTCATGTGTTACTGCCTTGCTATGTTGGTGTCTGTCTTAGGTCTCTCTTTATGGAGTGTTGTGTTGTCTCTTGTCATGATGTGTGTTTTGTACTATATTTATGTTATTTATTTATTTTTATCCCAGCCCCCAAAATACCACAGGGGGTATTTTGCCTTTTGGTAGGCCGTCATTGTAAACAAGAATATGTTCTTTAACTGACTAGTTAAATAAACAAACAAAAAATACTCCGAACAGTCCACATGATGGTGAGGGTAAGTGTTTACAGCTGATAATTAGTGGGACAACCGGCAGGTGACAGCATTGCTCCATCTAAAATTCTTGTTGGCTGCTTTGACGGGCTGTACATGGCAGAAAAATGCAATGAATAAACTAGAAACAATAAACGTTGTCTTTAATGCATAGACATATTTTTGAAAAGTATATTATATATTCTGCAATGGAGGGAGTACAATAGTGGTGCAATGCCTCTTCGCTCTACCCCTGGTACCTAAGGCCTTTATAATTATGTTTACATGCAAACACACAAGATCACATCCACTTTCAAACTCTGTTCTACCTGGGGGCAGGTTGACACATTTTTGTATTTTTTTTTACCACGTTTTTATTTATTTTGTTATTTTTTGTTGGGGGGGTCACAGGTACATTATCCATTTCAAATGATATGTTTATAAAACATGTACTAGTAAGCTGCCACTCAAAAGAAGAAGAAGAAAAAAATACAGAGTTTAAGTAATAATACTTTCAGTATAAACAGGAAAAGAAAACAAAAAGAAATGGGCCTCAACCCCCAACCTCCTGTTTCCCCCACGGAAACCTTCCCACCTCCCTAGCAACTACGGTTGCTCATCAGGCAACCCCCACCCTCCCTCAGACCAGAGAAAACCATCCCCATATTAACCCTTTCTCATGGGCCTGGAAGATAAGAAAGTAAAAAAGATTCAAATATAGTATATATACTGAGTGTATAAAATAATAGAAACACATGCTCTTTCCATGACATAGACTGACCAGGTGAATCCATGATCCCTTACATGCTTGTGTTGGGCTTTATGAATGGCTCATTTGTAAGTGTTGGGCTTTTGCTGAGATAATTCTTTAACTAGGCAAGTCAGTTAAGAACAAATTCTTATTTACAATGACAGCCAACACTGGGCCAATTGTGCACCACCCTATGGGACTCCCAAGCACAGCTGGATGTGATAGAGCCTGGATTTTAACCAGAGACTGTAGTGATGCCTCTTCCACTGAGATGTAGTGCCTTAGACCACTGCGCTATGCAGGAACCAAATATACTTGACTTTAAAGTCAAGTATATTTGTCCAGGCCTCAATTGTTCTTTGACTAGCACCATTCCTTCTCACTGTCGATTTTTATAACTTCTAATAGTAACTTTATCCGCTGGCAAATTGGGAGAGAGTGAGGTGATTGCCTTCTAAGAGCCAACATGGTTTTTGCTGCAGTGTTGCCTGCCAGCAGTAATCGTCTCTGATTTATGGAGAGATTCAAGGAGCTATCATTGTTAGGTAACATAATAGATGCAAATAATTGAATATTTACATTCATGCACAAATAAAAACTTTACCCTATAAGTATTTAACTGCAGGGCACTCCCACATCAAATGGAGGAATGTGCATACCTAATTCAGGGCTCCTGTGTGGTGCAGAGGTCTAAAGCACTACTTCTCAGTGCAAGGGGTGTCACTACAGTCCCTGGTTCAAGTTCAAGCTGTATCACATCTGTCAGTGATTGGGAGTCCCATAGGGCGGTGCACAATTGGCCCAGCTTCATCTGGGGTAGGCTGTAATTGTAAATAAGAATTTGTTCTGAACTTACTTGCCTAGTTAAATAAAAACTCTGGGAACAGTGAAAAGATGGGAGTTGGGGCCAATTTCATTATAAAATGTTTCCTTGGTGTTAAAAACAGTTTGTGAGCAAACTGTTGATGGTTCTGTTTACAGGATGCCAAGGACATATTTTTCCATATTCTGTTCCAGATAAAGGGTTGTTCAGATTCAACATAGATCTGTGGACCATACTTTTTTAATGGCTAGCTCAGACTATGAGCTTTCCAAAAGTTGACCAGATCATTTATTTATAAATACCATCATTAGCTAGTTCGGTAGTTGGGTTTCCCAAGGGACTCCATAGGCAGCATAGTTTACATAAATTGTAAATATAGAAAAAAGGATTTGCCTGGTAATGTGTATCATGGGTATGGATTGGGTATGGATTACACATTTGGACCATTAGGGGGATGCAAAAGGCGGTCCTCCAGATCGCAAGTCATTATTGTGAAATATTTGAGGAGGAGCATGCCATTTTGATTCCCAGTTACATTGTTTTAAAATGTTGCGCCAAATAGAAATTCTGGGAGCAATAATAGGACCAAAGCATAGTTTGCATTAAGGGATACAGTGGGGCAAAAAAGTATTTAGTCAGCCACCAATTGTGCAAGTTCTCCCGCTTAAAAAGATGAGAGAGGCCTGTAATTTTCATCATGGGTACACTTCAACTATGACAGACAAAATGAGAAAAAAAATCCAGAAAATCACATTGTAGGATTTTTAATGAATTTATTTGCAAATTATGGTGGAAAATAAGTATTTGGTCACCTACAAACAAGCTAGATTTCTGGCTCTCACAGACCTTCTTTAAGAGGCTCCTCTGTCCTCCACTCGTTACCTGTATTAATGGAACCTGTTTGAACTTGTTATCAGTATAAAAGACACCTGTCCACAACTTCAAACAGTCACACTCCAAACTCCACTATGGCCAAGACCAAAGAGCTGTCAAAGGACACCAGAAACAAAATTGTAGACCTGCACCAGGCTGGGAAGACTGAATCTGCGATAGGTAAGCAGCTTGGTTTGAAGAAATCAACTGAGGGAGCAATTATTAGGAAATGGAAGACATACAAGACCACTGATAATCTCCCTCAATCTGGGGCTCCACGCAAGATCTCACCCCGTGGGGTCAAAATGATCACAAGAATGGTGAGCAAAAATCCCAGAACCACACAGGGAGACCTAGTGAATGACCTGCAGAGAGCTGGGACCAAAGTAACAAAGCCTACCATCAGTAACACATTACGCCGCCAGGGACTCAAATCCTGCAGTGCCAGACGTGTCCCCCTGCTTAAGCCAGTACATGTCCAGGCCCGTCTGAAGTTTGCTAGAGAGCATTTGGATGATCCAGAAGAAGATTGGGAGAATGTCATATGGTCAGATGAAACCAAAATATAACTTTTTGGTAAAAACTCAACTCGTCGTGTTTGGAGGACAAAGAATGCTGAGTTGCATCCAAAGAACACCATACCTACTGTGAAGCATGGGGGTGGAAACATCATGCTTTGGGGCTGTTTTTCTACAAAGGGACCAGGACGACTGATCCGTGTAAAGGAAAGAATGAATGGGGCCATGTATCGTGAGATTTTGAGTGAAAACCTCCTTCCATCAGCAAGGGCATTGAATATGAAACGTGGCTGGGTCTTTCAGCATGACAATGATCCCAAACACACCGCCCGGGCACCGAAGGAGTGGCTTCGTAAGAAGCATTTCAAGGTCCTGGAGTGGCCTAGCCAGTCTCCAGATCTCAACCCCATAGAAAATCTTTGGAGGGAGTTGAAAGTCCGTGTTGCCCAGCAACAGCCCCAAAACATCACTGCTCTAGAGGAGATCTGCATGGAGGAATGGGCCAAAATACCAGCAACAGTGTGTGAAAACCTTGTGAAGACTTACAGAAAACGTTTGACCTCTGTCATTGCCAACAAAGCGTATATAACAAAGTATTGAGATAAACTTTTGTTATTGACCAAATACTTATTTTCCACCATAATTTGCAAATAAATTCATAAAAAATCCTACAATGTGATTTTCTGGATTTATTTTCTCATTATATCTGTCATAGTTGAAGTGTACCTATGATGAAAATTACAGGCCTCTCTCATCTTTTTAAGTGGGAGAACTTGCACAATTGGTGGCTGACTAAATACTTTTTTGCCCCACTGTATATCAGTGAAGACCACCTCTTCCAGGGCAATAGGAGACACCATATTTCTCTCTATACTCAGTCGGGGTAAACCATGTCTAAACCAATTTAGGATTGGGTGAAATGCTAATGCTTGGAAATACTATTTATGTTTGGTACGGATATTCCTCCTACGTCTTCCCCTTTTTGTAGGTTTGTTAATTTTTTTCTGGGGATCATTTAGCCTACCTTGCCATATAAATTTAGAAAACGGCATTATGAATTTTGAATCGCCTTGTATGCTGCTTCTAGTGATTCTGAACGGAGTAGAGAATATATTGTCTCTTATAACTTTGGCTGAGGGATTAAAGCATTTTAATCATATTCATGAAATTGGAGCCAATTCCCATATGTTCCAAGACAGACCAGAGATATGGCCATTCTTGTCTGTCAAAACCTTTTTCTGTATCGAGAAATAAGCAGTTGTTTCTGATGAAGCATTTAAGATATGTAATAGTCAATTGAGGTAATCCAGGGATAAAGGTCTTTTTTTAAACAAACCAGCTCTGGTCCGTATGGAACAATTTGGGTAAGTAAATGTCTAGACAGAACCACAACATTTTGTAAAACAGTTTAATATCTGTGTTCATCAAAGATAGTGGAAGATACTGAACGGCTTTGTTAATCATTTTGTGCAATAGTGGACCTAATTGATTTAAAAATGTTATTTATTTTTTATTTAACCTTTATTTAACTTCAAACATTTTAAATAGACTTCAGGAGGAATACTGTCCCATCCAGGGGATTTGCCTTTATTCATGCTATCCAATGTCCTTTTGAGTTCATTGAGAGTGATTTGGTCTCCCAGCGAGGTGGCTACCTCTGTTGAAAGAGGAGTTCTTAATTCTTCTGTCCTGACTTTGGAAAGAGTAACAGCTACCAAGGTCTGAAATGTGTGTTTGTTGAGTACGCTCTATCACAGTTAACAACCTTAAAAATTCTGATATCTTCTTTAATTGTGATTTATTCAACCTAGATGCAAATGCAGTTGCATAATTTTTTTAATAAAGCCTTTGGTGGCATCCCATAGAATCCAGGGGTCATCGACTGAATTTTTGTTAGTTAATATGAATTCATTCAATTCAGTTTCAAATTCTTCACAAAAAGTAATGATTTTGTAGTAAGGAAACATTAAAGCACCATCTTGTGGCACTTTTAGGAAATTCTGAAATGTGTAACAGGCAGTAGTAAGCATGATGATCAGATAGGCTCATATGCCAAATTTCTATTTTCGTGATTGAAGAAAATAGAGTAGTAGATAATCGTTTTGAAATAGGTTCGGGAGAATGTTTTGTGCCTTTTTGAATGGAAAGTGTACTCTTTGGCTTTAGGGTTATGAGTTCGCCTGGCATCAATGAGGTTGTAATCAGAGTATATGTTGGAGAGCCTTAGTTGCCTGTGGATTGTAGTTGGTCTTATTAGATTTGTCCCACATGTCCAAAATGGCATTCATGTCTGTCCCAATATCTAGTTGGAATTCAATTAATTCTAACAATATGCTCTTCAGAGACTCAAAAATCTTGGAACATACACATTAATAAAGGCCATTTTTGTTCAATTTTGGATATATTTAAGGAAAGTGATTCTACCTTTGCCAAGGATGGTGATTTTGAGTTTCTTATGTATCAGTATGATTACACCCTTAGTTTTGTATGGGGCTGATGAACAAGCAGCCAGTTTGAACAAATGGTTCTCTATTCTATGTGAGTCCTTTTGGAGTTTGTGTGTTTCTTGGAGCATTGCTACAGTATATCAATATGGTTTCTTGCCAGTGACATGTTGATGTGCTTCCAAGCATGCAGGCAGTTTATCAGGGTACAGCAGGAGTCGGCTAAAATAATTTGTGGGGGGAGTAAAAGCGCATGTTTTAGGGTGAGTTTCAGTTCAGTGTAGTTGAACAGACAAATGTCACCCTCTCTTATGTAGCAAACTCCAAAACAAACCGTCCCCTTATAGAGCTTCCTGGGCAGGACAGAGTGGTGCATCTTACACGATCTCCTTCTGACTCATAGTAATTCATAGGAGCACTACACTTACATGCTGTCCTCCAACGCACTGGCTCCGTGTGTGTGTGCGTGCGTGTGCATTTCCCTTAGCAGGTAAATTTTATGTTGTTGAAATGCAGATAAATAAAATTCACACTGGGAGAAGGAAAAAAATACTATTTAGAAATAATGCTTTTCAGCCTATTCATTGATGGAAATAGAAGTGGAAGTTGGTCTATGAGTTAATTTGCATAATTCAGTGGAATTCAATTGGTGCATGTGTATATTCGTTATGTATCTTATTTATCACACTTGCACAGCATACAGATACAGGGCCTGTCAGACAGCGCTTTTATAAGCCCAATCATTGCGCAACAGTTCTAAATGCAAGATTCTAAAAAAGCTACTCTTTTTATTTCACAACTGGTAATTAATTGAAGCAAGCTTCCCATTCGCCGTTCAAATGAATAGACAACGGAAGGCAGACTTAATCGGCGCTTCACACACCGCTTTGCAATGATCTGGAGGCAGTTCGCATTTTGAAAACATATAGCTACTTAATTGTTTGAAACCTGAATGTTTTACTACAAATTATTAGGCATGTTTTACCTTGCCTCAAAGTAGCCTAGGCAAAATCCGTCCATATCAGAAGAGTCTTATTTTATAAGACTTCCACATGCATTGGAACCAGTAGCCTATTTCTCTCATGTTCTTTGGTTTTCAACTTTCTTTCATTGTCAGGTAGCCAAATGCAGATTTGCGCGTAGCCTACTGCCGTGTGCGCATTGATGTGCTAACAATGTTAAGAAATAATAGTTTCTCAAAATGTTAAGCTAAACGTTCTGATCTGTTGCATCAGATTCAATCATTTTAAACATATTTTTATGTAGCCTAGGCCTACTGGTTATATGAATTTGGGATCTATCTTCCCACTACTGTCCCATAGTCTGTTTGAGTTATTTATTTTTCGACATACTGACCAATATAATACGTACACCTTTCTACTATGGGGGAATGTTACTGAACAAAAATATAATCTAACATCTAACAATTTCAAAGATTTAACTGAGTTACAGTTCATACAACGAAATCAGTCACTTGAAGTAAATAAATTAGGCTTAGGGCTTTATTTGCAAACATTTCTAAAAACCTGTTTTCGCTTTGTCATTATGGGGTATTGTGTGTAGATCGATGAGGAAAACATTTGTTAAATCAATTAAAAAATATGTCTGTAACTTAACAAAGTGTGGAAAAAGTCAAGGGGTCTGAATACTTTCCGAATGCATTGTAACTATTTGTTCAGCTCTTTTGAAATGTACAGCTACAGAATTCAGAACATGAGCCATTCTTACAGTATTTTCCCTGTACACCAAGTCAGAACGTTAGGATAAATAAAGGGGGCATATAAGCTGACAATATTTTTCAATATTTGATGACATTTCTCTAAAACAGGCTAAAGGCTACATGTCCACCACCAAGTCAGAACAGTAGGCTAAATTATGAAAGGAAAAGGGACTAAATTATAAGGGTGAGGCACATGGACTGTTAGGACCAAATGATTAGGGCGAGGCACATGGGCTACCAACAGCTTACACAACATACACTTAGTATTACTTTCTTAGGTACAGCATATCATTTATGCAGCAACATACAATACATTTTTGGACTCACCTTGTTGTGCTGTGCTCACTTGAACAGGAAGGGGGTATGGCGGTCCTTCATGGACAAATTCTGTCATCAGACTTTGTCATCAAAGTCTGGCATTCTCTGGAATTATGGTGCTTTCAAAACAACTGGGAACTCTGAAAAAAACAAGGTGGAATCATGATATGATTCAAGAGCTCTAGAAAGAGGCCCGAGTTCCCAACTTGCAATTCCAAGTTGGATGACTTTTGAAAACGTATTTTCCCAGTCAGAGCTAGTTTTTTCAGAGTTCCCAGTTGTCTTGAACTCACTGAAGTCTGAGGTTTCCCGGTTTGAAGTTTCCAGTTGTATTTAACGTGGCAGAAGTCATGTTGGATTGAAAATAAACCTTTAAACCCAAATTTGGACCACACAGCCACTCCACTGAATAGCAGGCTAGTGATTGTTTTGCCATACTTGCAGTTAGTCACTGATTCCTTCCAAACCACTCATTGTTGAATTTGTGATTTCTAACTTATTGTGTGATGTTTATGGTCGATGAGCACCGATATGTTTGATCTATAATTTCTCTTCAAATGACAAAGGATTGAAAATAATTTGCCAGTTGATTCATGATGATGATTGCATGCTTGCTAGCTAAGATTTTGAAAGTATGATGTTGATATGATCAGACCAATCAAAGCTATGGTAGATATAACGTGATTTGACATCATTTTATCTGGCCAATGACCTTGAGCCTTCTTGGATGGGCACTTCTATGGCAGCAACCTAGGTGCTTGAATTTTTTAGCTCTCCCCGTAGAATTTGCGGTGACGTAGCGTCCCCATGAGTGACAGAACACTGAGCCAATCATGGCACAACTAGAGAACATTACCAACCCCTACGCGCTGTATTTTCCGCTGGCTGCCCCACTACCACAGAAAACACTGAGCTAGGCTCAAACACCTGCATTTTGGAGCTGCCTTATTGAAGAAAGCAAAAAAGAGACCATGTTGGTATGCAGCTTTATTAACTCAATTATTAACATTTTTTACGTTGTTTGCAAACTGATATGTGACACGTAATAATGCCAGAATTACATGACATTTCCATTTATTTTTTGCTAAACAGGTGGAGCTCAAAATAATTGGGGCTCTGTCCCACCTGCCCTGAATGACGGGTCGCCACTGGCCAATATACAGGAGAGCAGTTATCTTCAATATTCCAATATGGCACACAGTAGGAAAACATTTAGCAACAGACAATGAAAATATGTGTTCAGGTAATACCTCCCCGTTTTAGAACGTTAATCTATATTGAACACAACCCTGGGCATTGAGTATTGGAGTGTCTGACTGACGACTGGACCAGAGGGGTGACGACCACAGCACTTCCTAGGGCTAAATGATTCCTTTAGTCCAGAAACAGTCATCCCACCCTAGTGAATATTATCATCAGGCCCCTGTCTCTGGGAAGTAACGCCTAATGAGTCCATTTTAATATGGAATCTGACCATGGCAATGATATCATTAAACTCCCACAGTGTGACTGGCTGATTGGCTGCCTGCCTCCTCCACAAGCCATTTCCTCTGGTTAGAAATGGAAAAGCAGCATGGCAGCTGATTAACCACATGGTGTACTAGGCCTAAGTCCCATATGCCTTGTGTGATAAAAGAAAATAACAGGGTTTCATCCCTTTCTCAATCTTTCATGAAAACTTCCCTGCCTGATCTGTGAGGCTAGAGACTGGGAAGTGCAGGTAACAACATAGGGGGTGGGAAAAGAGAGTAATATCTTCGGGTCAGACTGGGTTGTGATAAAGGTAGGGGTCAGACCTAGTGGAGGCTCCTTAATGCTGGTGTGGATTACCTTGACATGCTCAGAGCATACCACTGACCAGGCTGATAGAGTGAGTATGTGTGTGAGGGGGGAAGGGTAGTGAGGACTGTGTGTTCTTGCTCTCTCTCACTGTCTTTCTCTCTCTCTTTCAATCTTTCTCTCACTTTCTAATCTACAGCTATCTCCCTAGGGTCCCAAGTCAGGAGGACAGCCACATGTATCCACACATGTTATCTCATCAACATCAGAACAACCAAAACCCAGCTAATAGTCATGGCAGTGTGTGCGTGTGTGTGAAGGGTGTGTGTGTGGGTGTTTGGGGCTGTTCTCCTCCACCCACTGTGACTTTTATCTCATTTGATTATTCTGAGAGGATGACATTCGACCAGGGGGTTTATACATGGTGCAGTGTGTTTATACAGTGTGTGACACTCATGTTGGAGAGTCACACACACACACATACACACACACACACACACACACACACACACACACACAGCCAAACCCAGGCCCCGTCTCCCACTCTCCCATCCATTGGCTAATTACATTTAGCCTTCTGCTCCACGGTGACTGTTGGAACAGCTGGGCTTGGTGGTTCCTGGAGAACAGATAACACAAATCATGAATCAAACTACTGTTGCTGCCATGGAGAGAGAAGCAGTGAGGGTGGGGAGCGATGAGAGGGAGAAGAGTGGGGAGAGAGAGAGAGGACAAGGACACAGTGATAATATTTAAAGCCTCATCCCCCACACATCTCATTCATATCTATATCACAGGCTGAAAAGAGGGGGATGGAAAGGCCAGCATATGACTGTTTCATTTCCCTGGCCCAACAGAACAACGTGATGCAGCTGGTTGGGTGTCTTCATGGCCCAACAGAACAACATGATGCAGCTGGTTGGGTGTCTTCCTGGTCCAACAGAACAACGTGATGCAGCTGGTTGGGTGTCTTCCTGGCCCAACAGAACAACATGATGCAGCTGGTTGGGTGTCTTCCTGGCCCAACAGAACAACGTGATGCAGCTGGTTGGGTGTCTTCCTGGCCCAACAGAACAACGTGATGCAGCTGGTTGGGTGTCTTCATGGCCCAACAGAACAACGTGATGCAGCTGGTTGGGTGTCTTCCTGGCCCAACAGAACAACGTGATGCAGCTTGTTGGGTGTCTTCCTGGCCCAACAGAACAACGTGATGCAGCTGGTTGGGTGTCTTCCTGGCCCAACAGAACAACGTGATGCAGCAGGTTGGGTGTCTTCCTGGCCCAACAGAACAACGTGATGCAGCTTGTTGGGTGTCTTCCTGGCCCAACAGAACAACATGATGCAGCTGGTTGGGTGTCTTCCTGGCCCAACAGAACAACGTGATGCAGCTGGTTGGGTGTCTTCCTGGCCCAACAGAACAACGTGATGCAGCTGGTTGGGTGTCTTCCTGGTCCAACAGAACAACGTGATGCAGCTGGTTGGGTGTCTTCATGGCCCAACAGAACAACGTGATGCAGCTGGTTGGGTGTCTTCCTGGTCCAACAGAACAACATGATGCAGCTGGTTGGGTGTCTTCCTGGCCCAACAGAACAACATGATGCAGCTGGTTGGGTGTCTTCCTGGCCCAACAGAACAACGTGATGCAGCTGGTTGGGTGTCTTCCTGGCCCAACAGAACAACGTGATGCAGCTGGTTGGGTGTCTTCCTGGCCCAACAGAACAACATGATGCAACTGGTTGGGTGTCTTCCTGGCCCAACAGAACAATGTGATGCAGCTGGTTGGGTGTCTTCCTGGCCCAATATAACAAAATGATGCAGCTGGTTGGGTGTCTTCCTGGCCCAACAGAACAACGTGATGCAGCTGGTTGGGTGTCTTCCTGGCCCAACATAACAACGTGATGCAGCTGGTTGGGTGTCTTCCTGGCCCAACAGAACAACGTGATGCAGCTGGTTGGGTGTCTTCATGGCCCAACAGAACAACGTGATGCAGCTGGTTGGGTGTCTTCCTGGCCCAACAGAACAACGTGATGCAGCTGGTTGGGTGTCTTCCTGGCCCAACAGAACAACGTGATGTAGCTGGTTGGGTGTCTTCCTGGCCCAACAGAACAACGTGATGCAGCTGGTTGGGTGTCTTCCTGGCCCAACAGAACAACGTGATGCAGCTGGTTGGGTGTCTTCCTGGCCCAACAGAACAACGTGATGCAGCTGGTTGGGTGTCTTCCTGGCCCAACAGAACAACGTGATGCAGCTGGTTGGGTGTCTTCCTGGCCCAACAGAACAACGTGATGCAGCTGGTTGGGTGTCTTCCTGGCCCAACAGAACAACGTGATGCAGCTTGTTGGGTGTCTTCCTGGCCCAACAGAACAAGGTGATGCAGCTGGTTGGGTGTCTTCCTGGCCCAACAGAACAACGTGATGCAGCTGGTTGGGTGTCTTCCTGGCCCAACAGAACAACGTGATGCAGCTGGTTGGGTGTCTTCCTGGCCCAACAGAACAACGTGATGCAGCTGGTTGGGTGTCTTCCTGGCCCAACAGAACAACGTGATGCAGCTGGTTGGGTGTCTTCCTGGCCCAACAGAACAACGAGATGCAGCTGGTTGGGTGTCTTCCTGGCCCAACAGAACAACGTGATGCAGCTGGTTGGGTGTCTTCCTGGCCCAACAGAACAACGTGATGCAGCTGGTTGGGTGTCTTCCTGGCCCAACAGAACAACGTGATGCAGCTTGTTGGGTGTCTTCCTGGCCCAACAGAACAACGTGATGCAGCTGGTTGGGTGTCTTCCTGGCCCAACAGAACAACGTGATGCAGCAGGTTGGGTGTCTTCCTGGCCCAACAGAACAACGTGATGCAGCTGGTTGGGTGTCTTCCTGGCCCAACAGAACAACGTGATGCAGCAGGTTGGGTGTCTTCCTGGCCCAACAGAACAACGTGATGCAGCTGGTTGGGTGTCTTCCTGGCCCAACAGAACAACGTGATGCAGCTGGTTGGGTGTCTTCCTGGCCCAACAGAACAACGTGATGCAGCTGGTTGGGTGTCTTCCTGGCCCAACAGAACAACATGATGCAGCTGGTTGGGTGTCTTCCTGGCCCAACAGAACAACATGATGCAGCTGGTTGGGTGTCTTCCTGGCCCAACAGAACAACGTGATGTAGCTGGTTGGGTGTCTTCCTGGCCCAACAGAACAACGTGATGCAGCTGGTTGGGTGTCTTCCTGGCCCAACAGAACAACGTGATGCAGCTGGTTGGGTGTCTTCCTGGCCCAACAGAACAACATGATGCAGCTGGTTGGGTGTCTTCCTGGCCCAACAGAACAACGTGATGCAGCTGGTTGGGTGTCTTCCTGGCCCAACAGAACAACGTGATGCAGCTGGTTGGGTGTCTTCCTGGCCCAACAGAACAACGTGATGCAGCTTGTTGGGTGTCTTCCTGGCCCAACAGAACAACATGATGCAGCTGGTTGGGTGTCTTCCTGGCCCAACAGAACAACGTGATGCAGCTGGTTGGGTGTCTTCCTGGCCCAACAGAACAACATGATGCAGCTGGTTGGGTGTCTTCCTGGCCCAACAGAACAACATGATACAGCTGGTGAGGGGAAAGGAGATGAGAGGGACAAAAACATTTTCATGCTGAAAAACAAATCCCATAAAATCTTCTAGGATGTTACTTTGTGTGATGTCTTCCTAACCTATATATTCCTCTATGACCTTGGCAGTACAGTATAATGGTGCATACACAAGCTGCAGGTTTCACATATTGTTTTATACTATCCCAATGTATCCTTTATGCCATTCCCTGTTGAACTTACATAGTGTAAATCCAGTTGGTTCTACTCTATATCTACTGGTCGGTTGATGTATCTTCCTGATATATGCCATTTAACAGAGACATTTATACAAAGCAACGTACAAATCAAATTGTACTTGTACGAGCCCCTAACCAACAATGCAGAGTTTTAAAAAAGTAAGAAAATGTTGCTAAACTAAAGGAAAAATAGTAACACATTAAAGAACAATAACGAGGCGATATACAAGGGCTACCGGTACTGAGTCAGTGTGCAGGGTATGGGTTAGTCCAGGTAATTGAGGTAATATGTACATGTAGGTAGTGGTAGTGACTATGCATAGATAATAAACAGAGAGTAGCAGCAGTGTATGTGAAGGAATGTGAGTGTGTGTGTGTGTGTTGGAGTGTCAGTGTAGTATTTATGAGTGTGTGGGTAGAGTCCAGTGAGTGTACATTCAGCCTGTGCAAGAGAGTCAGTGCAAAAAATAGTAATAAATAAGGGGGTCAATGCAAGTAGGTGGCCATTTGATGAACTGTTCAGCAGTCTTATGTCTAGAAGCCTTTTTCTCCAAGACTTGGCGCCTCAGTACTAGAGAGAACAGTCTATGACTTGGGTGGCTGGAGTCTTTGACAATTTATGGCCTTCCTCTAACACCACCTGGTATAGAGGTCTTATAGTAGGCTACAGTATGTGCATCCATTTTGTATATGACTCTTGCAGGAATCAAACCCACAACCTTGGCATTGATAGCATCACACTTTTACCAATTGACCCACACAGGACTACTATTTCTCTGTGAGAGGCAGATGTGTGTGTGGGTACATTCCAACCGCTGGCTGTATTAGTGACCTTCCTAGACATGATGGCCAGGCCAGATGATTGGACAGTCTTCAACAGATGTTTGATTTGCTGTCTTTAGTGGTGACAGACATGCAAACCAATATGTCTGTCCATTTGGGGATGTGTGTGTGTGTGTGTGTGTGTGTGTGTGTGTGTGTGTGTGTGTGTGTGTGTGTGTGTGTGTGTGTGTGTGTGTGTGTGTGTGTGTGTGTGTGTGTGTGTGTGTGTGTGTGTGTGTGTGTGTGTGTGTGTGTGTGTGTGTGTGTGTGTGTGGGCAGGCAGGCGGTGGTAGCTATGATTCATAATAATAGTTTTGGCACTGCCCTAACTCATTTGCTTATATCCGATTCCTTATCAACTTTGTCGATGGCTAGCTGAGGCTTGCGGTCACATGGTCGGTCGGGGGTAGGGAAGGTACTAGGGAGAGGAGGATCAGTCACATGTTTACTGGAATGTTAGGCTGGTGTGAGAAGGCCGGACACACAGTCATCAGTGTACAGAATTGCAAAGAGGAAGCAAAAGCCTTTTGGACACAGCATTGCTGCCTTGCCACTATGTAGACACTCATATCTGGAGGAGCAGGAGAGGAATGGAAGAGTGCAGTTATATAGAGAAGAAAAATATTCCATAAACTGTAATGATTAATGGTTACTAGTCTAGCACCCTATATCCCCCCCTCTCCTCCCTTGTTCCCCTTTTCTCTGTGAGGGATCTCCAGCTCTATTCCATTTCTATAATGTTTTTTTTCCTCAATAACGTTTATCCCCTCTCTCTCTCTCTCTCGCTCTCCCCCCACACTCTATCTCCTATATCTCTCTCTCTCCCCTGGCCCCTTCCTTTCCCTGCTATGTGTTTGAAGTGCCCTTGTGACGCTAGGCGGGCGGGGTCTTTGAGGAGCCCCGTGAATTGCTTGTATAATTGTGTCTTATATAACAGTGAATTAGGCAGGATATATGTTTCAAACAAGGGCAGCAGTGGGGGGAGTGTTCTAGCTTCTGTGTGTGTGTGTGTGTGTGTGTGTGTGTGTGTGTGTGTGTGTGTGTGTGTGTGTGTGTGTGTGTGTGTGTGTGTGTGTGTGTGTGTGTGTGTGTGTGTGTGTGTGTGTGTGTGTGTGTGTGTGTGTGTGTGTGTGTGTGTGTGTGTGTGTGTTAAAGAGAGTGGGCAAGAGAGACGGAGAAGGATGTTTGCATAGGCACAATGGTAACAATGAGTCACAGCTGTACTGAAGAACAAGTGACATGAATCCTTAGAAGCCTCGTGAAACATAAGCTATCTGACAGATTCATGAACACTTTGCGCCATAGTACATGCTTAACAATACAAAACGTTTCATTGAATGAGGTAAAATTGTACTCTTGTGTAAGGTCTAAGCTACATCTACAGTTCACAACCCATATGATCTGTGCCTTTCTACAGTAATCGGTTGGCTGTGTGGGACAGGCGTGTAGTATGTAGTAACCATGTAGACTCAACACTTCACGGGTACTGCCATGTTGCCGGACTTCAATCTTGTTTGTGACAAAAAAAAGCCAACCTTCTATGGACCTTTGTGTACATCGAATAAAGATGCAGTAACTCACTTTTTTGTCGCCCGGCAGTCGAGAACGCAATATGCCAAGTCATATAGCTGGAATATAACTGGAGTTCAAATCAAATAAAATCCAAGTTTATTTGTCACGTGCGCCGAATACAACAGGTCACCCGGCAGTCGAGAACGCAATATGCCAAGTCAAATAGCTGGAATGTGAAATGCTTACTTACAGGCTCTAACCTGGTGCGGAAAATAAGGTATGTATGTGTGTGTGTGTCTGTGTGTGTGTGTGTGTGTAGGTAAGTAAAGAAATAAAACAACAGTAAAAATACATTTGAAAATAAGAGTAGCAAGGCTATATACAAACACCGGTTAGTCAGGCTTATTGAGGTAGTATGTACAGTGGGGCAAAAAAGTATTTAGTCAGCCACCAATTGTGCAAGTTCTCCCACTTAAAACGATGAGAGAGGCCTGTAATTTTCATCATAGGTACACTTCAATTATGACAGACAAAATGAGAAAATAATCCAGAAAATCACATTGTAGGATTTTTAATGAATTTATTTGCAAATTATGGTGGAAAATAAGTATTTGGTCAATAACAAAAGTTTATCTCAATACTTTGTTATATACCCTTTGTTGGCAATGACAGAGGTCAAACGTTTTCTGTAAGTCTTCACTTACAGAAAATACTTTTTTTTCCCACTGTACATGTAGGTATGGTTAAAGTGACTATGCATATATGATGAACAGAGAGTAGCAGTAGCGTAAAAGGACGGGTTGGCGGGAGGTGGGACACAATGCAGATAGTCCGTGTTCAGAAGTCTTTTGAGAAGTGTTGAGAAGCCTTTTTGTCCTAGACTTGGCACTCCGGTATCGCTTGCCATGCGGTAGTAGAGAGAACAGTCTATGACTGGGGTGGCTGGGGTCTTTTACAATTTTTAGGGCCTTCCTCTGACACCACCTGGTGTAGAGGTCCTGGGTGGCAGGCAGCTTTGCCCCAGTGATGTATTGGGCCGTACGCACTACCATCTGAAGTGCCTTGCGGTCAGAGGCCGAACAATTGCTGTACCAGGCAGTGATGCAACTGGTCAGGATGCTCTTAATGTTGCAGCTGTAGAACCTTTTGAGGATCTCAGGACCCATGCCAAATCTTTTTAGTTTCCTGAGGGGGAATAGGCTTCGTCATGCCCTCTTCACGACTGTCTTGGTGTGTTTGGACCATTCTAGTTTGTTATTGATGTAGACACCAAGCAATTTGAAGCTCTCAACCTGCTCCACTACAGCCCCGTCGATGAGAATGGAGACGTGCTCGGTGCTCCTTTTCCTGTAGTCCACAATCATCTCCTTAGTCTTGGTTACGTTGAGGGATAGGTTGTTATTCTGGCACCACCCGGCCAGGTCTCTGACCTCCTCCCTATAGGCTGTCTCATTGTTGTCGGTGATCAGGCCTACCACTGTTGTGTCGTCAGCAAATTTTATGATGGTGTTGGAGTCGTGCCTGGCCATGCAGTCATGGGTGAACAGGGAGTACAGGAGGTGACTGAGCACGCACCCCTGGGGAGCTCCAGTGTTGAGGATCAGTGTGGCAGATGTGTTGCTACCTACCCTCACCATCTGTGGGCGACCCGTCAGGAAGTCCAGGATCCAGTTGCAGATGGAGGTGTTTAGTCCCAGGTTCCTTAGCTTAGTGATGGGTTTTGAGGGTACTATGGTGTTGAACGCTGAGCTGTAGTCAATGAATAGCATTCTCACATAGGTGTTCCTTTTGTCCAGGTGGGAAAGGGCAGTGTGGAGTGCAATAGAGATTGCATCATCTGTGGATCTGTTTGGGCGGTATGCAAATTAAATGGGTCTAGGCTTTCTGGGATAATGGTGTTGATGTGAGCCATTACCAGCCTTTTAAAGGACTTCATGGCTACAGACGTGAGTGCTACGGGTCTGTAGTCATTTAGGCAGGTTGCCTTTGTGATCTTGGGCACAGGGACTATGGTGATCTGCTTGAAGCATGTTGGTATTACAGACTCAATCAGGAACATGTTGAAAATGTCAGTGAAGACACCTGCCAGTTGGTCAGCACATGCCTGGATCACACGTCATGGTAATCCGTCTGGCCCCGCAGCTTTGTGAATGTTGGTCTGTTTAAAGGTCTTACTCACGTCGGCTACGGACAGCGTGAGCACACAGTCATCCGGAACAGCTGATGCTCTCATGCATGCCTCAGTGTTGCTTGCCTCGAATGAGCATAGAAGGGATTTAGCTTGTCTGGTAGGCTCGTGTCACTGGGCAGCTCGTGGCTGTGCTTCCCTTTGTAGTCTGTAATAGTTTGCAAGCCCTGCCACATCCGACGAGCGTCGGAGCCGGTGTAGTATGATTTAATCTTAGCCCTGTATTGACGCTAAGATTGAATCATACTACATCGGCTCCGACGCTCGTCGGAGTGAAGGTTACTCAGGACTTTGCAACACACCTGATATTGTTTATACTTCCAGAACCATTACGGTTAGTAGGGTGTATTGTGTTGTTTTTTCAGTTCAGGGTGTTATGTTTTAGAAATTATGATGACAATGATGATGATTGTGATGAAGATTGGGATAGTTGTGAATGAGGCCAGCTGCGTCCACACTGTCCAATCAGAACGTCTGGAATGTTGAGAATGTTTTGTTTCTCTCAGAGCTAATAGCAAGAGAAAATAGAGCGAGAGGAGGGGAGAAAGAGAGGAAAAAGGGAGAACACAATATCTGTGTCCTAAGTCTGTTTGTTTCAGTTCTAAGAACTAGTGGCAAGTCTTACGAACGTAGCACAACACCGTGGAACAAAATGTATTCTGCTTGCTAGGAAAAACAAGACAGAGAGAGAGAGGGATAAGTGTGTGTGTAGCACATGGGGAGATGTAAAACGTTCTCCTCAGCCTGAAGTGGCACCACTTGTGCCAGTGAGTGGCTAGCTTTTCACGTGGCGTGACTGGTAAGGTGCTTCAGGAGGGTGGTCACGTGTGCTAGCACAGCAGAGGTCCTCTGTTCAAGCCTTGGTGTGAGCCGAATCAGGAGGATGTGGTGCTTGCTAAGCAAGCAGCGTGACGTCTTTTACGTGTGTGTGAGACATGCCCATTACTCAACTCCCTCTCAGCATCGTGACACAGTCCTGTATCTTGTGTGTCATCAGAGCTGTTCTGAGCAGCTTAACATGCACCCAGCAGGCTGGGACTCAGCAAGCAGGCCACGGGACACTGGACAGCTCCAGAACTGACCAGTCTGTTTGGAGAGCTGATGTGTTTCACATGAATGGGAATTGAGGCAATGGTTTGGTCCCCTCATAACCAGCAGTAGGGTCTTCCTATGCTATCACGACATAGCATCTCTCTCCCTCTCTCTCCCTCCTCTTTCTCTCTCTATCAAACTCTCCCCCCTCTATCTCTTTCTAGGTCTCTCTCTCTCGGTCTCTCTCTCGGTCTCTCTCGGTCTCTCTCGGTCTCTCTCACTCGGTCTCTCTCTCTGTCTCTCTCGGTCTCTGTCTCTCTATGGATGGGTAGCTGACTGTGTTTAAGTCGTGATTAAGGACATAGAACTGCTGTGTCGACGTGTGATGAATACTGAAAAAACAATATGCACGCTATATTTTATCACTCAGGAAAAACACATACTCCCCTGCCTGTAGAACTCACTCTTCTCCTCCTCCTCTCATTCTCTTTCTCTCTCTCTCTCTCTCTCTCTCTCTCTCTCTCTCTCGCTCTCTCTCTCTCTCTCGCTCTCTCTCTCTCTCTCCCTCTACTCCTCTCTCTCAGAGCTGCTATACATGGCACACTGCACTGTCCCTGTGTGGTGTTGTGCCTTGTTATGAATTATCAGGTCTCCACAAGACCTTTACAGAGGCCATAAGGATATGAACCTCCCCAACGAATACATACAATATGTCGGTGTGAGTATGTGTGTGTACATGCCTGAGTGTACATGCCTGTTTGTGTACACTGTCGCTGTTTATGTGCCTGTGCGCTCTCTCTCTCGCTGTCTCTCTCTCTCTCAGGGAGAGAACTAATCCTGGTCCCCATGGGAGCAGATGTCACAGGCACAAACAAGCGACAGATTGCCTCAGAGTCAGCTCCCAGCTCCCTTCCCCTGGGCCAGGCCTCGGCCAGGCTGAAGAAGGGAGGGAGGTCATTAATGATGGGCCTCAGCCCTGGGCCAGGCTGAATGTGTTCTGCCTCAGTCCTGCTACCAAACAGAGCATGGTTGTGTTCATTAGGGCAAGCAAATATTGTAGCAAAAATTAAAATGTAGAAAAACGTTTTACGTAATGCACAGTCTCAGCCTCAGTCTCTGTGGCGTTGTGGTGAGGTTATTACTGGGAGAGACAGGACTGGAAGGCACAAATGAAGAGTCCTTTGCACTCACACTGCTTTCTACAAGGCTATTTTCCTACCAGCAGCTCTCCAGCTTTAGGTGCTCAATGGCCCCAACAGAAAAGCTGCCTGCTATAGAAACACAGCAGGAGTCTCACTGGTGATGGTCTGAAGCCGTAGCAGCGTGAGGCGGCAGGCAGGATGACAGCATCAAAACACAGCAAGGCTAGGCCGTGACCCCTTTCACAGATCAGACCTGTCAAACTGTCAAACCCCAGCTCAGATGTAGCAGAGATAAATTGAAAGATGGAGAGACACACGCACAGTCTGCTTCTCATCCTGCAAGTGAAGTTCTGCAAGTGAAGTATTTTTAAAGCATGTTGAAAGAGGTTTGAATCCCCAAAGGGAGAAACCCTCTAAGCTACATAATTAACTTGGGTGTCAGGGAAAGGAAGACGCAGGGTCCCATGGGAGGAAGGCTGTGTGGCAGACCTGAGTTCCCTATTCCAACTTTGTCAAATACTGCGAGTTTGCTTGAACCTGCCCTGGTGAGCTCGATGAGCTGTGTTTGCACTTTTGGTACTATTCCATTGGCTCATTGGGCCAGACAAGCTCAATCAAGCACAGTGTACGTGTCTGCTGTGCAGTGTGTTTCCTTTAAACAGAGAGAAGCAGACAGACCAGACAGACAGACATCTCCATTCTGCATGCTTCAGTCAGAACTACAGCTTATGTCCAACAGACATTGTGTTAACCTCGATACAAGGACACACATCAGACTGTCATCCCTCCATTACTCAATAGTACCCATCCCCTCTTTCCCTCTTCCCCTCTCTCCCTCTCCCCCTCTTTCCCTCTTCCCCTCTCTCCCTCTCCCCCTCTCCCCAACCCAACCAGATGTGCCGAGGAGAATTCCTGTAGTTAAACAGGATTTGGGATATTTCGTGAGAACATGTCCAGCAATTCTACCTCATCATCGCTTACAGGTGATTTGTGAGACTGAAACACTTATTGAATTAAAGCTCTCTCTGCCTTGTTCTTTCTCTCTCTCTCTCTCTCTCTCTCTCTCTCTCTCTCTCTCTCTCTCTGTCTCTCTCTGTGTGTCCTTCACTTTCTATTCTCTATCTAGGCTAGGCAGGAAGGCAGACAGGCCTGGTCTTCTGGGCTAGGTTATATAACATCATCCTCCATGGTAGAGGGAAGTAGAATCATCTGGGCCTTGGGCTACTGCACTCACTGACCTCTTCTTCTATGAACACTACAGCTATAGGAGGGGGGATGGTTGTGTGTGTGTGTCGTGTGTTTGTGTGTGTGTGTGTGTGTTTGTCGTTTGTGTTTATGAGTGCGTGCGTGCGTGCGTTCATGCGTGTGCGTGTGCTTTACAAAGTGCCTGGGCCTGGAGTCAGATAGCCAGACGTGCAGGTCCTTAAATAGCTCTAATCCTGTGCTACCCCCAGCTGCTGCTTTCCTATGACTACAATAGGGCTGCGTGCCAAACAACACCCTATTCTATTAGTCAGCTACTTTGACCAGCGCCCATAGGCCAGCCTAGGTATCTGAGAGTGCATGGGGAAGTATTAGCCATCCGCAATACTGTTCTGGGGGGTGTCATGAGGGAGGATATAGGTGTAGAACCGTTTCTTAACCCTGATCCCAAGCTGCAAGTGATCAATCTATAGACAGTCAATACATCACTATAGAAATACATCACATTAGTAAGGATCAATGGTCCATTACGTACATGCTAAATGACAACATATGAAAGCCCTCTGCACTTATAAAGCAGAGAAAGACACATAGCCAGACATTCATTCAATATACCAGTACACAGTACACATAGTACACAGACTGCTTCACCCCTCCCTCCCTCCCTCCCTGCATCCTTCCACCTGTCCATCACAACACCCCCTCTGTTCTCTTTCTCATCTCTCGCTTTCTAATTCTCTCCATTCTCTTTTCTTCTGCTTTCTCAGTGGCCCTCTCCGCTCCTCTCTTTGTCCCAGTCTTTCTTTGTTGTGTTTCTCTCTCTTCCCTCGACAATGGACTCCATTGGAGGATGTGTGTGTGTGTGTGTGTGCTTTTCCTTCCACCCAGACTGGCTGCCTGCTGCAACAATGGGCTCCTTCAGCCACTGTGTGTGTGAGTATGTGTGTGAGTGTGTAAGAGTGTGTGAGTGTGTGAGAGTGTGAGTGTGTGCCGCTGTGTGCTGTTGAAGGAGTCTGCAGGCTGCTTCTTTAAGCCAGGAGTGTAACAGCTTGCAGCTATGCACCAGCCTCTACCCCCCACCACTAAACATACTGCCACACACTGTCACACACTGCCTCACACACTCAGCTCAAAGCTTTATTTGCGGGTTCACAATGACACATTGTAACACATTGCCATAGACTCGCCATGGACTCCTCGTGAGTTTAGATAAATCCTTAGATAATATTCGAGGGTATAATAACACCAGCACAGATGCATAGAATAATAGTTTAAAACACCATTCATTAGACTCTCGGTTTTGGACCAGAATACAACTTGCCTGTGGCCAGCCATAGTGAACTATGAACGTGGTCAACCAACTTAGGCTGTCAGGACTAAATATGAATACCTGAGGCTGGGTTTGACCGCCAGCCAGCCTTCTTGTGTGTGTGTCAGTGGGTGCTCCTTAGAGGAGGAAGGGGAGGACCATCCTCCTTATGGAATGTTTTTTTTTAATGGTTAAACATTTAAAAAGTTATTATTTTTTAGATAAAACTATGCTAAATACAATCACATATGACCAAATAATTGGCTAAAACACACTATTTTGCAAAGAGTAGTCTCAGCAGCACTCTGTAGGGCAGCACCATGGTGTAGCCGGAGGACAGCTATCTTCCATCCTCCTCTGGGTACATTTACTTCAATACAAATCCTAGGAGGCTCATGGTTCTCACCCCCTTCCATGGACTTACACAGTAATTATGACAACTTCCGGAGGACATCCTCCAATCTATCAGAGCTCTTGCAGCATGAACTGACAGTTGTCCACCCAATCAAAGGATCAGAGAATGAATCTAGTACTGAAATCATAAGCTACAGCTAGCTAGCACTGCAGTAGTGCATAACATGTGGTGAGTAGTTGACTCAAAGAGAGAGAAAGACAGTAGATGAACAGTTTTTAACAAATTAATTTCTTCCAAAATGAAAAAGAAGCAAGAGAGAAATAAAGAGAGAGATTTCCTATTTTTTTTCACCTTCAGTTTCATTTAACGTTACTTAGCTAGCAAATGCAGCTAGCTAGTTTAGCCTACTGAAACACCCTGCTCAAAAAGAGGGATGCGATGTTAGCTAGCTGGCTATCGCTTTCCAACATAACACTGGAACTCTTCCATGTCAAGGTAAGCTTTTGATTTGACTAATTTAATGCCACTGGGGCCCGCCGGTGTAACCACTTACTGACTGTACCCTGTAACGTTACTGTATGATAGCAGTGGGTTTACTAACACATTAGTTCTATTAGCTATGCTGACTATGGCATTACTTTAGCTAATATGGTGACAATGATGTAGGTTGTTTGTAGAGGTTTGGCTTGAAAATAAAACATTTTCGTCTGGTCACATACAGCTGATGTGTTGTGCATTGAAGTCCACAAGCAAAGGGAAGAGGTGAGAGGAGGAGACGCATAGATGCGAGAATTAATACAATGTGGCTGCTATGAAAGTGAACTGTGTTTACTCGTGATCAGGGGTGTATTCATTCTGACGAATCTGTTGAAAAACGTTTCTTAAACGGAAGCAAACGGAACAAAACGGGGATAAACATATCTGAATTTGTACAATAGAAACTCTTGTTTGCAACTTTTGGACTAATGATCACACCCTATATCAGCTAGATGCAGGCAAGAGTGTGCAAGACAGTATTGAATGTCACTGTCTGTCCATGTGTCACTGTCACCTCAAATTCGTCTCTACCTGTGTGCACCTACGTTGTAAACTTTCATTCATAGGCTAGGTTGTATCAACCTCATGATGGGTATAGGGAAAATTAGAGTATCATGTAGTAGCCTAAACCTACCGATGTTACATTGAGCTGGGTGAATGGAATGTGAATGACAGTCATCCAATATTCTGTAATAGAAATAAGGCCATGCTCATGAACAAAAAATGTGTCCTTCCTCATCATAAACGGCACTGACCGCCACTGGTGTGTGCGTGCGCGTGTGTGTGTGTGTGTGTGTGTGTGTGCTGGTTGTGCTGACTAACCTGCTGGGTAATTGAAACAGCTGTTTGGCAGATTGTGAGGACCAGGCCTTGGGTGGTCAGTGGGGAGTGGCCAGGGTTAGTGCTATTGAGTATCCTTGGGACATCCTTACCCTAAACCTTTACCTTAACCATTTTAAATGTCAACTTGAATTGGGTGACGTCAGACTTGGGTGTTCCAAGGATCCCTGATGGCAAGGACGAGTGGCCAGGCCAAGGAGAGCAGCTGTATCCACTGGAAGGATGTGCTTACTGTGCTTTAATATCATTATTATTATGGGAAACATGCGTTACTCTCGCTCTCTCTACGTTCTATCTATTCTCTCTAATGTCTCTCCTCTCTCTGCTCTCTGTGTCATCGCTCTATCAACTCTCTCTCTCTACTTTCTGCTCTCTCTCTACTCTCTCTACTCTCTACTCTCTCGCTCTACTCAATTAAATTCAATTCAAGGGGCTTTATTGGCATGGGAAACGTGTTAACATTGCCAAAGCAGTGAAGTAGATAATATACAAAAGTGAAATAAACAATCAAAATTAACAGTAAACATTACACTCACAGATGTTCCTAAAGAATAAAGACATTTCAAATGTCATATTATGTATATATTTGCAGTGTTGTAACGATGTACAAATGGTTAAAGTACAAAAGGGAAAATAAATCTGGGTTGTATTTATAATGGTGTTTGTCCTTCACTGGTTGACCTTTTCTTGTGGCAACAGGTCACAAATCTTGCTGCTGTGACGGCACACTGTGGTATTTCAAATTTTCTAATTCTTTGTGGATCTGTGTAATCTGAGGGAAATATGTGTCTCTAATATGGTCATACATTGGGCAGGAGGTTAGGAAGTGCAGCTCAGTTTCCACCTCATTTTGTGGGCAGTGTGCACATAGCCTGTCTTCTCTTGAAAGCCAGGTCTGCCTACGGTGGCCTTTCTCAATAGCAAGGCTATGCTCACTGAGTCTGTACATAGTCAAAGCTTTCCTTAAGTTTGGGTCAGTCACAGTGGTCAGGTATTCTGCCGTTGTGTACTCGCTGTTTAGGGCCAAATAGCATTCTAGTTTGCTCAGATTTTTTGTTAATTCTTTCCAATGTGTCAAGTAAATCTCTTTTTGTTTTCTCATGATTTGGTTGGGTCTAATTGTGTTGCAGTTTATTCCCTCTCTCCCCCTTCTCCGTCCCTCTATCCCTCCCCTCCCAGCCACCCTGTGCTGTCCTCCTGCAGGCAACGTAACAGACCCTTTGTTTTGGGTCAAAGACATGCCAAACAAAAGGAAGACTTTGTTCTCGTTACTATCTTCTCCTTCCCTGTCTCTCTCTCCTCCCCTCTCTCCTCCCCTCCCTTGTTCCTCCTAGCCAGCAGATGGTTAATGATTCATGGAGAGTGTGCCACACATGCTTCTGTGAGTGTAGCGTTACTGTGAGGACGTGCAGGCAAAGGGCGATGATCTGTGTGTTTGGTGTGTGTGTGTGTGTCTGTCTGTCTGACTGGTACGTGCGTGTGAAAGAGAGAGACAGAAACAATGACAGAGAGAGAAAAAAAAGAGAGAGAGAGAGAGAGAGAGAGAGAGAGGGGGAAAGACAAGAGAAAGAGAGACAGGCTGAGTGGCAATTATTGAGTGAAGATGCTACCCAGATAGCATTTCAACAAGCAGCTTTTCATTTGGTATCTCTATTTAAACTCTATCTTCCTCAAACAACTTCCTGCTTCTCTCTGTGTTCATCTCCCCCTCTTTTCACACTCAGATTCACATGTACCGGGTTGCAGGTGTGTTTGCCGGGTACAGTGAAACTCTTGTCTTCCGAGCTCCAACATACAGGACTATGTGAAAAAAAGCAATAAAAGGGGTAATAAAACAACAACAACAACAACAACAACAATAGAAATAATAATAGCTCTATATACATAATAACAACCGTAGCAGTATGAATAAACACATTTCCATTGGGGTGGGTGGAGGCAGAGTAAATCAATAGATTTTCACTGTACCCTGCAATCACACATGCAACCCTGTACATGTGACTATTAAACACTCTGAATCTCTGAATCTGAATCTGTCCTGGAGGGCAAGCAGTGGGCCCCCAATGGTGAGTTCGGCTATGGGTTTTACCCTCTGAAGCCCCTTGCAGTCCACGGCCGTGGAGTTGCCGTACCAGGCTATGATGCAGCCTGACAGTATGTACTTGATGGTTCTTCTGGAGAACACTGTGAGGGCCCGAATTTCTTCAGCATCCCGAGGTTGAAGAGTCGCTGTCGTGACTACTTCACCACGGTGTCTGTGTGGTTTGACCATTTCAGATCCTCTGAGATGTGTACGCTGAGGAATTTGAAGTTATTGACCTTCTCTTCCCCCTCTCACCACCTTCCTCCTCTCCCCCTCTTACCCCTCTCCCCCTCTCTCACTCCTCTCCCCCTCTCACTCCTCTCCCCCTCTCCCCCTTCTCACTCCTCTCCTTCCCTCTCTCTCTCCTCTCTCCCTCTCTCTCCTCTCTCCCTCTCTCTCTCCTCACCCCACTCTCCCTCTCTCTTTCCTCTCCGCCCTCTCTCCCTCTCTCTCTCCTTTCTCCCTCTCTCCCTCTCCCCCTTCCTCTCTCCTCTCTCCCTCTCTCTCTCCTCTCTCTCTCCCTCTCTCTCCTCTCTCCCTCTCTCTCTCCTCTCTCCCTCTCTCTCTCTCTCCTCTCTCCCTCTCTCTCTCCTCTCTCCCTCTCTCTCTCCTCTCTACCTCTCTCTCCTCTCTCTCCTCTCTCCCTCTCTCCCTCTCTCTCTCCCTCTCTCTCTCCCTCTCTCTCCTCTCTCTCTCTCTCTCCTCTCTCCCTCTCTCCCCACTCTCCCTCTCCTCTCCCCACTCTCCCTCTCTCTTTCCTCTCCGCCCTCTCCCTCTTTACATTCTACTGCCTACTCCTTTTTGTCTCTCTCCATCTTGTTGTCTGTCCTCTCTCCAAATCGAACACCCTTGAGATATTCCACCGCTCCTCTCCTCCTCCTCCTCCTCCTGTTACTAAACCTTCCTCCCTCGCTCACCACTTCTACATCCATACAGTACAAAACACACCCCCAGCAGCTGCCTCAGAAAATACACTTTTCCTAAACAGAAAGCCACCAGGCGACAGTTGTGTTGCGTTGAAAGGAAGTGCAGTCTTTCTCCATCCCCTTCCTTCAGCAGGGACACACAATGCAGGGAAGTGATTAAGAGTGGGTCTACAGCAACGCCACACTGCTCAGGACAGCTCCATCACAACAATATGAGGGATTCAAGGGAGGGGACAGGATGCACACACATACGCTGCCACCCTCTACAAATGCACCCACACACAGACACACACAGACGCATGGACGTAAGCATGCACCCACACACACACACACACACACGCACACACATACACTCACACATGGCGTAGGCCAACATCAGCCAGCCAGTCTATTGTGTTTTCCTCTACCTCCTCTGTCTGCCCCTGTCACCTCCCTCCACCCTGCTATAACAACACAATAATCACAGAGAGAGAAGAGTGATGTTCCCCCCACAGCCTGGCCGAGCTCCCAGCTGGATGCACAGACAAAGGGCGGGAGAGGGAGAAGGAATGACATCCAAATCGACCCCAACCTCCAGACCAGCATTTACATTTTTTAAATTGCAGAGTTAGTGCACTCATACGGTTACGGTTAGTGCACTCATCTTAAGGTAGCTAGGTGAGACAACCACATATCACAGTTGTAGATATCAGACAGGCGTGAGCATTCTTTTGTGTGACTATATTGTACAGACTGAGGGAATTCAATTCCTATCATTCATATATATGGCTAGGCTACCCTATGCTACACTAGGCCAGACCAGACCAAAACAGACAGACAGGAAATTCCTATCATTTACATACATTGCGAGGCTATGTTGTTTCTATTCTATGGCGTTTCCCAATGAGGCAGCTGACCTTTCTCTCATTCCACACACTTGTCCAGAGAACACCCAAGGAGGAGAGGGAGGAATTCAAGTTGTATTGAAGAATGAATTCCATGAGACAGCTTGAAGCTGCTCACCATCTGAGCGTCAGAAATAGCACTCTACTACAGCAGATAACAGACGAATACCAAATCTGGAGAGCTCTACTGAGACGCTAAGCTGTGGGATATGTCCCAAATTGCACCTTATTCCTTAAGGGCCCTGGTCAAAAGTAGTGCACTCAATAGGGAACAGAGTGTCATTTGGGACACAGCCACGATCTAAGGGGCTTTGTTTGTTCTTGTAATTCTAACCTTCTGACTATACATAACGGCAGTCATGGACAGAGAATTGTTGTTGAATAACAACATGCTAACAGTAGGGCACTTGTGAAATCAAAGCTCTCCATTTGGTCTGAGAACTGAAAACCAAAACCAAATATGTTTTCTTATTAGGACACTGCAGCTGGCAGTTCCGTGTCTGTTTCATAGTTCCTAGTTATCAGTTCAGAGGAACACAGGGGACTTTCCCACTCACAACAGAAGAGACAAAGAAAGGGGACAAAAACCCCATCTGTTCTTGAAATAACCGCTGCTGGTGTAGATCATGGCTTAACATACAGATCCATTGTGTGTACCCATACTCCACAGCCTTGTGACTGTCCATCCCATCACAGACATGTAAACTGCCCTCCTGACAACATATGGCCTCAATAGGGCACTTCCTTATACCAGGGCCTTTTGGGACGCAGACATAGACTCTCCTGAGTCAAGTGGTCCTCCATCCTCTGCCATGGAGTGTAGTATGCATGTATGTATTGACCACCTGCTGTGTGTCTGAGCTGAGCTGCCCTGTGTGCCATGACCAGATGACAGTCAAGAGACAGACAGTAGACTATATAGCTAGAGGGCAGAAGAATAAAGGAGAGACTGTACTGACAGTCCACTTACCATGACAGGGCTGCCATTCACTGGTGTGTGTGTGTGTGTGTGTGTGTGTGTGTGTGTGTGTGTGTGTGTGTGTGTGTGTGTGTGTGTGTGTGTGTGTGTGTGTGTGTGTTTGACTGTTCTTCCATAGGCTGTCAGATACAGGCTCCGTCACTCGATGGACACAAAGACGCTACTTAGCCTCTGTTCTAAACATTATAACCGCTTTCATGTGATTATATTGCATGCATTTAAAACTGTAATTCAGAAAGGAATACATTGGGATCAGCTATCCCAGGATGCATGCATTCTTCTGAGGAGTAGATTAGACCTTCCTCTCTCTGAAGAATCAGTGGCTTTCAACGAGACTGAATATCTCTGCCATGCTTTACTGATTACCTGTAACATTCTTTATACAATGATAATCTCCCTCCAGAATGTGAGATGTCGGCATGTTCAGTACTAAAACACCCTGATGAAGGTTGTTTGACCGGAATGTTGGTAAATAAGATCCATTAAATTGTTGGAAGCATTCAGATTACCAGTGTGCTCGAGTTGTTATTTTTTATGCCCCGCAGCGGCGGACTGGCCACAGGGCAGTTCCGGCAACTGCTAGATAGGCTGGTCCATTTTTAGCCCAGTGTGCCTGTCAAAACGTAGGGTTTTGCACAAAATGTCCATTATTTGGCTAATAATGAAGGTTTTTAAGGGGAAAAATGGTCCGGTGTGTGTGAAATACCCCTTATTTCTGGTACCAGTTCATCCCTGATGCTCAGTGACGAGGGCGGAAACCCTGAACAGGAAAGTTAATGTACTAACTAGAAGGTGACGATCTCTGATCATTCATCCAGCAAGGACCTTTTAACAGAATGCACACACGCAGCCCTGGACCTGGCTCTCACCACCAAGAGACATGCAAGGGAGAGAGAGAGAGAGAGAGAGGGAGGCAGGAGAGAGAGAGAGAGAGAGAGTGTTATCTGGTGGGGGCTCAGCCCATTGTGCTACATGACCATGAATGTTGTTTCAGGGTGGAAAACAGCCTCTCTCTCTCTCTCTCCTCTCCTTGCCTGCCCAACATGCCTTCATTGATTAGTTTAATTAGAATATGAATAACTCATGGATGGCTGAGCTCTCTTTTTTTTATGTCACTGTCCCTCTGTCTTTCCCTCTCTTTCTTTTCCACTCTCTCTCTTTCTCTCCCTGGCTATCTCTCCGAATCATGTGGTGTGAGAGGGATGGGTTTGGCACAATAATAGCCCTCCCCTCCTCCCCCTTCCTTCCTCCCTTCCCCTGGCTGTATATGACATGTATGACCATGAGGAAGGTGACCACAAGCTGTTTGATATTATACCATATATAGTCTGAGGTTGAGGATTCAGAGTAGTTTAGAAGGGCAGTACATGTTTGAACATATTTCAACCCAAGCATGGTCAGTGGTGCTCCTATTTTATAGTTTGGTTTTGTAGTGTGATGGACTAAAATCACTTTTGTTCTTTTCAATCATATCCGAGGGAAGCATCCATCGCAGTGACCTCTAAATCTATTGAGTATTGACCCACACATGTGGGAGCTGAGAGAGAGAAGAGAGAGAGAGAGAGAGAAAGAGAGAGAGAGAGAGAAAGAGAGAGATGGGCTCATTTGAGTGGTAAGGCAAAAGCAACTGACTGTAGACAAGTTGAGGAGTGGAGTTGGGGGACAGCCAGAAGAGACTGATGTGGTTTTCCTACAGCAAGGCTCAGTGTAACATGGCAGTCTCCAACCCCAAATCACACATCACTTGCAAACTGAAAATATACTGCATGTGTGAACATTGTTCAATCAATTAGTGAGAGAGAGAGGCTCACATTTGTTTCCTTGGTTCAGTCATGTCTTTGGTCACGTTTAGGTGGGTCAAACAAAAACACCTTACTGATTGGTTGACAATAGATCCTCCCACAATGCAGGTGATGGCTGCAGGATGAACAGTTTCCACAGTTGCTCTTCACTGTCTTCATCCATCGTCTGTATTGCTCTATTGGCAACCAATCAATTTGGGTGTTTTTGTTTGACGCACGCGAACGTGACCAAAGATATGACTGAAACGGGAACCAACTTTGCTGCAATTCATGTATGCTAGTGCATATGTACAAATGAATGTGATATTTAAGACCCTCTCTCTCTCGCCAACTGATTGTGCTTCTACACCTTCTACACCTGCATTGCTTGCTGTTTGGGGTTTTAGGCTGGGTTTCTGTACAGCACTTTGAGATATCAGCTGATGTACGAAGGGCTATATAAATAAATTTGATTTGATTTGATTTTGACTTGATTGTACAATGTACACAAACATTAGGAACACCATTAGGAACACTTTCCCATAGACTGACTAGGGGAATCCAGGTGAAAGCTATGATCCCTTATTGATGTCACCTGTTAAATCCACTTCAATCAGTGTAGATGTACAGTGCCTTGCGAAAGTATTCGGCCCCCTTGAACTTTGCGACCTTTTGCCACATTTCAGGCTTCAAACATAAAGATATAAAACTGTATTTTTTTGTGAAGAATCAACAACAAGTGGGACACAATCATGAAGTGGAACGACATTTATTGGATATTTCAAACTTTTTTAACAAATCAAAAACTGAAAAATTGGGCGTGCAAAATTATTCAGCCCCCTTAAGTTAATACTTTGTAGCGCCACCTTTTGCTGCGATTACAGCTGTAAGTCGCTTGGGGTATGTCTCTATCAGTTTTGCACATCGAGAGACTGACATTTTTTCCCATTCCTCCTTGCAAAACAGCTCGAGCTCAGTGAGGTTGGATGGAGAGCATTTGTGAACAGCAGTTTTCAGTTCTTTCCACAGATTCTCGATTGGATTCAGGTCTGGACTTTGACTTGGCCATTCTAACACCTGGATATGTTTATTTTTGAACCATTCCATTGTAGATTTTGCTTTATGTTTTGGATCATTGTCTTGTTGGAAGACAAATCTCCGTCCCAGTCTCAGGTCTTTTGCAGACTCCATCAGGGTTTCTTCCAGAATGGTCCTGTATTTGGCTCCATCCATCTTCCCATCAATTTTAACCATCTTCCCTGTCCCTGCTGAAGAAAAGCAGGCCCAAACCATGATGCTGCCACCACCATGTTTGACAGTGGGGATGGTGTGTTCACGGTGATGAGCTGTGTTGCTTTTACGCCAAACATAACATTTTGCATTGTTGCCAAAAAGTTCAATTTTGGTTTCATCTGACCAGAGCACCTTCTTCCACGTGTTTGGTGTGTCTCCCAGGTGGCTTGTGGCAAACTTTAAACAACACTTTTTATGGATATCTTTAAGAAATGGCTTTCTTCTTGCCACTCTTCCATAAAGGCCAGATTTGTGCAATAAATGTTGTCCTATGGACAGAGTCTCCCACCTCAGCTGTAGATCTCTGCAGTTCATCCAGAGTGATCATGGGCCTCTTGGCTGCATCTCTGATCAGTCCTCTCCTTGTATGAGCTGAAAGTTTAGAGGGACGGCCAGGTCCTGGTAGATTTGCAGTGGTCTGATACTCCTTCCATTTCAATATTATCGCTTGCACAGTGCTCCTTGGGATGTTTAAAGCTTGGGAAATCTTTTTGTATCCAAATCCGGCTTTAAACTTCTTCACAACAGTATCTCGGACCTGCCTGGTGTGTTCCTTGTTCTTCATGATGCTCTCTGCGCTTTTAACGGACTTCTGAGACCATCACAGTGCAGGTGCATTTATACGGAGACTTGATTACACACAGGTGGATTGTATTTATCATCATTAGTCATTTAGGTCAACATTGGATCATTCAGAGATCCTCACGGAATTTCTGGAGAGAGTTTGCTGCACTGAAAGTAAAGGGGCTGAATAATTTTGCACGCCCAATTTTTCAGTTTTTGATTTGTTAAAAAAGTTTGAAATATCCAATAAATGTCGTTCCACTTCATGATTGTGTCCCACTTGTTGTTGATTCTTCACAAAAAAATACAGTTTTATATCTTTATGTTTGAAGCCTGAAATGTGGCAAAAGGTCGCAAAGTTCAAGGGGGCCGAATACTTTCGCAAGGCACTGTATGTGTGCAATTCAGAGGGTGAATGGGCAAGACAACATATTTAAGTGCCTTTGAACAGGTTATGGTAGTAGGTGCCAGGGGCACTGGTTTGTGTCAAGAACTGCAATGCCGCTGGGTTTTTAACACTCAACAGTTTCCCGTGTCTATCAAGAATGGTCCACCACCCAAAGGATATCCAGCCAACTCAACACACCTGTGGGAAGCATTGGAGTCAACATGGGCCAGTATCCCTGTATCCCTGTGAAACGCATTAGAGATTAATCGAGGCTGTTCTGAGGGCGTGGGTGCAAAAGTGGGTGCAACTCAAAATTAGGATGGCGTTCCTAATGTTTTATGCACTCAGTGTGTGATATGGCGGTTGGAGACATGTTTATTTGGACCTTTTAGAGAAAAACCTTTATAAACGATGACAACTGCCATGTTGCACTGAGCCTTGCTGTTAGAAAACCGCAGAATAGAATGAGAGCCTCATTGACTTGACGCCTCTTCTAGTAACTTTATTACAATGTATTATACAATATTCAAGACAGGTTTATAGTATCATCCTCCTTTCCACTGTGTTAACTGAAATGGATGAAAGGAGAACAGCCCTATACCAGCCAACCAGGACAAAGGCTCTGTGACGACAGTAGAGCCTAGCTACTCAGTCCCAGGTTAGTTACCACGGTGATAAATGGCTGATCCGTCACGCGGACAGGAGAAAATTATCTGACGTGGCTCAATGGGATCCAAAGGGCAGTCATTTCAGTTTACTCTGTTTATACTCTCTCTCCCTCTCTCTCTCTACTCCCTCATTCTTTCTATCACTCTCTCTCTCCCGCTCTCCCATTCTCTACTATCTCTCTACTCTCTTTCATTCTCTCTACTCTCTCTCTCTACACTCTCACTCTATCTACTCTCTCTCTACACTCTCACTCTTTCTACTCTCTATCTACTCTCTGCTCTCTCTAATCTCTCTCTCTATCTACTCTCTACTCTCTTTCTCTCTTTCTACTCTTGCTCTCTCTCTACTATTCAATTCAATTCAAGGGGCTTTATTGGCATGGGAAACGTGTTAACATTGCCAAAGCAAGTGAGGTAGATAATATACAAAAGTGAAATATACATTAAAAATTAAAAGTAAACATTACACATACAGAAGTTTCACAACAATAAAGACTTATTTTTTTTAATATTATGTACAGTGGGGCAAAAAAGTATTTAGTCAGCCACCAATTGTGCAAGTTCTCCCACTTAAAAAGATGAGAGAGGCCTGTAATTTTCATCATAGGTACACTTCAACTATGACAGACAAAATTACAAAAAAAAATCCAGAAAATCACATTGTAGGATGTTTAATGAATTTATTTGCAAATTATGGTGGAAAATAAGTATTTGGTCACCTACAAACAAGCAAGATTTCTGGCTCTCACAGACCTGTAACTTCTTCTTTAAGAGGCTCCTCTGTCCTCCACTCGTTACCTGTATTAATGGCACCTGTTTGAACTTGTTATCAGTATAAAAGACACCTGTCCACAACCTCAAACAGTCACACTCCAAACTCCACTATGGCCAAGACCAAAGAGCTGTCAAAGGACACCAGAAACAAAATTGTAGACCTGCACCAGGCTGGGAAGACTGAATCTGCAATAGGTAAGCAGCTTGGTTTGAAGAAATCAACCCTTGGAGCAATTATTAGGAAATGGAAGACATACAAGACCACTGATAATCTCCTGGGGCTCCACGCAAGATCTCACCCCGTGGGGTCAAAATGATCACAAGAACAGTGAGCAAAAATCCCAGAACCACACGGGGGGACCTAGTGAATGACCTGCAGAGAGCTGGGATCAAAGTAACAAAGCCTAACATCAGTAACACACTACGCCGCCAGGGACTCAAATCCTGCAGTGCCAGACGTGTCCCCCTGCTTAAGCCAGTACATGTCCAGGCCCGTCTGAAGTTTGCTAGAGAGCATTTGGATGATCCAGAAGAAGATTGGGAGAATGTCATATGGTCAGATGAAACCAAAATATAACTTTTTGGTAAAAACTCAACTCGTCGTGTTTGGAGGACAAAGAATGCTGAGTTGCATCCAAAGAACACCATACCTACTGTGAAGCATGGGGGTGGAAACATCATGCTTTGGGGCAGTTTTTCTGCAAAATGGACCAGGACGACTGATCCGTGTAAAGGAAAGAATGAATGGGGCCATGTATCGTGAGATTTTGAGTGAAAACCTCCTTCCATCAGTAAGGGAATTGAAGATGAAACGTGGCTGGGTCTTTCAGCATGACAATGATCCCAAACACACCGCCCGGGCAACGAAGGAGTGGCTTCGTAAGAAGCATTTCAAGGTCCTGGAGTGGCCTAGCCAGTCTCCAGATCTCAACCCCATAGAAAATCTTTAGATGGAGTTGAAAGTCTGTGTTGCCCAGCAACAGCCCCAAAACATCACTGCTCTAGAGGAGATCTGCATGGAGGAATGGGCCAAAATACCAGCAACAGTGTGTGAAAACCTTGTGAAGACTTACAGAAAACGTTTGACCTCTGTCATTGCCGACAAAGGGTATATAACAAAGTTTTGAGATAAACTTTTGTTATTGACCAAATACTTATTTTCCACCATAATTTGCAAATAAATTCATAAAAAATCCTACAATGTGATTTTCTGGATTGGGAGAACTTGCACAATTGGTGGCTGACTAAATACTTTTTTGCCCCACTGTATATATACAGTGTTGCAACGATGTACAAATGGTTAAAACCTGTTACGGCTGCTGTCCCTGTACAGGGATCAACATCAGCGGACATCAGCGGAAATTTCAGAGTGACAACTAATAGTACTCGATACAACTCAAACTTTCATTAAAACACACATGCAGGGTACTCAATTACACTCGTTGTGAATCTAGCCAACATGTCAGATTTTTAAAATGCTTTTCGGCGAAAGCATGAGAAGCTATTATCTGATAGCATGCAACCCCCGAAATACACAAAGGGGACGTAAACAGAATAATTAGCGTAGCCGGCACTACACAAAACGCAGAAATAAAATATAAAACATTCATTACCTTTGACGAGCTTCTTTGTTGGCACTCCTATATGTCCCATAAACATCACAATTGGGTATTTTTTTTCGATTAAATCCGTCCATGTATACCCAAAATGTCCATTTATGAAGGCCGTCTGATCCATGGAAAAGCACCGTTCCAAAACGCACCGTAATTTTTTTAAATTAAAAAAGTTACCTATAAACTTTGACAAAACACTTCAAACTACTTTTGTAATCTAACATTAGGTATTAGTAAACGTTAATAATCGATCAAATTGATCACGGGGCGATCTGTATTCAATAGCAGCACGTTTTGAAATCATGGTCCACATTCTCTCTTTCATTACTTCCTGTGGTGTGGTCGACGACAGGAAGTGCCTATTCCTCATGTTACCAAGGATGAATTTATCAATTGACAGTACTGGCGACATCGTGTGGAAGCTGTAGGCATTGTAAACAGGGCCCTATCTATTTTCCCTTGCCATAGACAATACAGAGACTGGCGGAGGGATATTTTTTGGTTTTTTTGTGAACAGTTTTCCTTGGGATTTTTCCTGCTAAACGCGTTCTGTTATAGTCACAGACATGATTTAACCAGTTTTATAAACTTCAGAGTGTTTTCTATCCACACATACTAATCATATGCATATACTATATTCCTGGCATGAGTAGCAGGACGTTGAAATGTTGCCCGATTTTTAACAAAAAGCTGCGAAAATTCGCAGCCTCTTTAACAGGCTTTAGGGTACACAAGGGAAAATAAATAAGCATAAATATGGGTTGTATTTACAATGGTGTTTGTTCTTCACTGGTTCTCTCTACTCTCTCTTCTCTCTCTACTCTCTATCTACTATCTACTCTCGCTACTCTATCTCAGCTGTTTATCTACTCTCTATCTATTCTCTATCTGCTCTCTGTACTCTCTCTACTCTCTCTCTCTCTCTACTTTCTTTAGTCTCTACTCTCGCTCTCTCTCTGATGTCTCTCTACTCTCTCTCTCTCTACTCTATGCTCTCTATCTACTCTCTCTCTCTCGCTCTACTCTCTCCTCTCCCTCTACTCTCTAATTACTCTCTCTCTCTACTCTCGCTCGCTCTCTCTACTCTCTCTCTCGGTTCTATCTTCTCTCTCTATTCTCTATATAATCTCTCTACTCTCTCTCTACTCTCTCTAGTCTCTCTGCTCTCTCTACTCTCTCTCTCCACTTTCTCTACTCACTCTCTCCACTTTCTCTACTCTCTCTACTCTCTATCTACTCTCTATCTACGCTCTCTCTGCTCTCTATCTACTCTCTCTAATCTCTCTCTCTACTCTCTCCCTACACTCTCTGTCTCTCTACTCTCTCTCATTCTCTCTACTCTCCCTCTCTCTACTCTTTCTTTCTCTCTCTACTCTCTCTACTCTCTCTCTAATCTCTCTACTCTCTCTCTCTACTCTCTCTCTACTCTCTCTCTCTACTCTCTCTCTCTCTACTCTCGCTCTCTCTATGTTCTATCTATTCTCTCTAATGTCTCTCCTCTCTCTGCTCTCTGTGTCATCGCTCTATCAACTCTCTCTCTACTTTCTGCTCTCTCTCTACTCTCTCTACTCTCTACTCTCTCTCTCTACTCAATTCAATTCAATTCAAGGGGCTTTATTGGCATGGGAAACATGTGTTAACATTGCCAAAGCAAGTGAGGTAGATAATATACAAAAGTGAAATAAACAATAAAAATGAACAGTATACATTACACATAGAGAAGTTTCAAAACAATAAAGACATTACAAATGTCATATTATGTATATATACAGTGTTGTAACAATGTACAAATGGTTAGTACAAAAAGTACAAAAGGGAAAATAAATAAGCATAAATATGGGTTGTATTTACAATGGTGTTTGTTCTTCACTGGTTGATCTTTTCTTGTGGCAACAGATCACAAATCTTGATGCTGTGATGGCACACTGTGGGATTTCACCCAGTAGATATGGGAGTTTATCAAAAGTGGGTTTGTTTTCGAATTCTTTGTGGATCTGTTTAATCTGGGGGAAATATGTGTCTCTAATATGGTCATACATTGGGCAGGAGATTAGGAAGTGCAGCTCAGTTTCCACCTCATTTTGTGGGCAGTGTGCACATAGCCTGTCTTCTCTTGAAAGCCAGGTCTGCCTACGGCAGCCTTTCTCAACAGCAAGGCTATGTTCACTGAGTCTGTACATAGTAAAATCTTTCCTTAAGTTTGGGTCAGGTATTCTGCCACTGTGTACTCTCTGTTTAGGGCCAAATAGCATTCTAGTTTGCTCTGTTTTTTTGTTAATTCTTTCAAATGTGTCAAGTAATTCTCTTTTTGTTTTCTCATGATTTGCTTGGGTCTAATTGTGCTGCTGTCCTGGGGCTCTGTGGGGTCTGTTTGTGTTTGTGAACAGAGCCCCAGCACCAGCTTGCTTAGGGGACTCTTCTCCGGGTTCATCTCTCTGTAGGTGATGGCTTGGCTAGGTGATTTTGATAATTAGTAGGTATCGGCCTAATTCTGTTCTGCATGCATTATTTGGTGTTCTACGTTGTACACTGAGGATATTTTTGCAGAATTCTGCATGCAGAGTCTCAATTTGGTGTTTGTCCCATTTTGTGAAATCTTGGTTGGTGAGCGGACCCCAGACCTCACAACCATAAAGGGCAATGGGCTCTATGACTGATTCAAGTATTTTTAGCCAGATCCTAATTGGTATGTTGAATTTTATGTTCCTTTTGATGGCATAGAATGCCCTTCTTGCCTTGTCTCTCAGATCGTTCACAGCTTTGTGGAAGTTACCTGTGGCGCTGATGTTTGGGCCAAGGTATGTATAATTTTTTGTGTGCTCTAGGGAAATGGTGTCCAGATGGAATTTGTATTTGTGGTCCTGGTGACTGGACCTTTTTTGGAACACCATTATTTTGGTCTTACTGAGATTTACTGTCAGGGCCCAGGTCTGGCAGAATCTGTGCAGAATATCTAGGTGCTGCTGTAGGCCCTCCTTGGTTGGTGACAGAAGCACCAGATCATCAGCAAACAGTATACATTTGACTTCAGATTCTAGTAGGGTGAGGCCGGGTGCTGCAGACTTTTCTAGTGCCCGCGCTCTACTCTCTATCTACTCTCTCAACTCTCTCTCTACTCAATTAAATTCAATTGACTTTATTGACATGGCAAGTTCATTATTACTTACATTGTCAAAGTATACATATCGAAAAATAAAAATATATATTTATATACAAAATATATATACATATTTATATATAAATAAATGGTAGGACCAGCAGCAATAATAATAGTCGTAGTGGACATGGGATTACCATTAGCAACAACTACAACAACAATATTAATGAGAACAACAATACATTAAAGCAATGGTAGTAGAGCAGTGGCAACATGACTGAGAAGACACATGACGTGGTAGGAAAGACAAAACAAAACAAGATGGGAAATATTATCAACATTACTTTGCACTTTTCACTGGCTGTCCCTCAGGTTGTGGCAGGAGGACACATATTTGGCTGCCAAAACTGCATATTTTGGCTTTTCACCCAACCCATTTTATAGTTTCAAATTCTTTGTATTGAATTATAATTTTGGGAAATAAATATTCTCTTAGGTCTGAGTATTTGTCACAGTGTAATAGGAAATGCAGCTCTGTCTCTACCTCTCCCCTGGAGCAGAGTGAGCACAGCCTGTCCTCTCTGGGCAGCCAGGTTTGTCTGTGACGACCGGTCTCTATAGCCAGACTGTGCTCACTGAGTCTGTACCTAGTCAATGTTTTCCTCAGTTTTCTATCAGTCACAGTGGTCAGATAGTCTGCCACCATGTACTGTCTGTTTAGAGCCAAATATCATTGAAGTTTACTTAGATTTTTTGTGGTGTCTTTCCAATAGGTGATATATTTTTATTTTTATTTTGTGATGATTTGGTTGGGCCAGATTTTCTGAGAGCTGTCCTGAGGCTCTATGGGGTTGGTTTGGGTTGGTGAACTGAGCCTCAGAACCAGCTGGCTGAGGGGACTCTTCTCTTGTTTCATCTCTTGACATTGTAGAGCTGTGTGGTGGAATGTTTTGGGGTCACTTGTTTTTAGATGGTTGTAAAATTTGATGGCTCTTTTTTCTATTTGAATGAGGAGGGGGTATTGGCCCAATTCTGCTCTGCATGCGTTATTTGGAGTTTTTCTTTGCACTTGCAATACGGTCTTGTAAAACTCTGCATGCAGTATTTCGATTGGATGTTTGTCCCATTTGGTAAATTCATTATTCGAGATTGGACCCCACACTTCACTGCCATATAGAGCAATTGGTTCTAAAACTGATTGAAACATTTTGAGCCAGATTCTAATTGGAATTTCGATTTTGATGTTCCTTTTAATGGCATAGAATGCTCTTCTTGCTTTGTCTCTCAGCTCATTCACAGCCATGTGAATGCTGATATTTAGTCCTAGATATGTGTAGTTTTAGGTGTGTTCTAATAGAACTGTGTCCAAATAGAATTTATATTTGTCATCCTTATTACCGGACCTTTTTTGGAATATCATTATATTTGTTTTTTTTAGGTTAACGGTCAGAACCCAGGTCTGACAGAACCTGTGAAGATGGTCTAGGTGCTGCTGTAACCCCTCTTTAGTGGCAGACAGCAGCACCAGGTCATCTGCGTACAGCAGACACTTGATTTCAGTGTTGTGTAGGGTGATACCAGGTGCTGCCGATTCTTCTAATGTTTTTGCCAATTCATTAATGTAGATGTTAAATAGTGTTGGACTTATTGGGCAGCCCTGTTTCACTCCCCGTCCCCGAGAGAAGAAGTCTGTTTGCTTGTTGCCAATTTTAACCGCACATTTGTTTTTAGTGTACATTGATTTAATAGTATCATATGTTTTCCCTCCAATACCACTTTCTATTAGTTTATAAAAAATACCTTCGTGCCAAATTGAATCAAATGCTTTCTTGAAATCTACAAAACACGAGTAGATGTTGCCTTTGTTTTGATTTACTTGTTTGTCAATTAGAGTGTGGAGGGTGTCAATGTGTCTGTTGTACAAAACAAATTAGAAATCCAATCTGGCTTCTGCTCAGGACGTTGTGTTCGTCAAGGAAATTATATAGTCTGCTATTTATAATACTGCAGAGCATTTTCCCCAAGTTGCTGTTAATGCAAATTCCTCTGTAATTATTTGGGTCAAATTTGTCTCCATTTTTATAGATTGGTGTGATCAATCCCTGGTTCCAAATATCGGGGAAAATACCTGCAGTGAGGATAATGTTGAAGAGTTTGAGTATAGCCAATTTGAATTTGTGGTCTGTATATTTGATCATTTCATTTAAAATACCATCAGCACCACAGGCCTTTTTGGGTTGGAGAGAGCATAGTTTTCCCAATAATTATTCTTCTGTAATTGGGGTATCCACAGGATTCTGATAGTCTTTGACTGCTGATTCAAGGATTTGTCATTTTTCTTGTATATCTTTTTGTTCTGGGTTCTTTGTTATATTGCTGTAGCGGTTTGGAAAGAGATTTCTCCACATATCCCCATTTTGGATAGCTAATTCCTCTTGATGAGGTTTGTTTAATTTATTCCAATTCTCCCAGAAGTGTTTGGATTCTATGGATTCCTCAGTTACAGCCAGCAGACTTCTAATGTGCTGTTCCTTTTTTGTTCTTAGGGTGTGTTTGTATTGCTTCAGTGTTTCCCCATAGTGAAGGCGTATATTTTTGTTGTCTGGGTCTCTGTGTTTTTGATTAGATATATTTCTCAATGACTTTCTTAGATTTTTGCAATCATAATCAAACCATTTTTCATTATCTGTTATTTCTGGTTTGCTCTTATGCTTCTTTAAATTAGCCAAGGAGGCTAATTTGTCAAATATAAAGTTTATGTTCCAAACAGCCACATTTACACCTTCATGGCTACTAAATGCTTTTTGGTAGATGTCTGTACTGTTTGCACTCCATCTATAGGCCTGTTTTGTACCATATAAATTATTGGGCCGTGATGCTTCATGGTTGGGTTCTGCTCTTCTCAGATACACTGTGATTTTACTGTGGTCTGAGAGAGGTGTTAGTGGGCTGACTGTGAAGGCTCTGAGAGACGCTGGGTTTAGGTCGGTGAGGAAGTAGTCTACAGTACTCTCTCTCTCTGCTGCCAAGTGCTGCTGCCAATGTAACAGTATAGCTTCCGTCCCTCTCCTCGCCCCAATCTGGGCTCAAACCAGGGACCCTCTGCACACATCAACCACAGTCACTCACGAAGCATCGTTACCCATCGCGCCACAAAAGCCACGGCTACTCTCTCTCTCTACTATCTCGCTCTCTACTCTCTCTCTACTGTCTATATAATATCTCTACTCTATCTCTGCTTTTTACCTACTCTCTATCTACTCTCTCTCTACCCTATATCTACTCTTTCCACTCTTTCTCTCGCCCTACTCTCACTTTACTCTCTCTCTCTACTCTCTCTAAACTTTCTCTACCCTCTCTCTACTCTCCCTCTCTACTCTCTGTCTCTACACTCTACTCTCTCTCTACTGTCTAATTACTCTTTCTCTATTCTCTCTCCACTCTCTCAACTCTCTATATAATCTCTCTACTCTCTATCTACTTTATCTCTACTCTCTACTCTCTATCTACTCTCTCTATTCTCTCTCTGCTCTCTCTCTCCACTTTCTCTACTCTCTCTCTACTCTCTCTACTCTCTCCACTCTCACTCTACTCTCTCTACTATCTCTCTGCTCTCTCTCTACTCTCTATAAAATCTCTCTACTCCCTATCTTCTCTCTCTACTCTATCTCTACTCTATCTCTGCTTTTTACCTACTCTCTATCTACTCTCTCTCTACCCTATATCTACTCTTTCCACTCTTTATCTCGCCCTACTCTCTCTACTCTCGCTCTCTCACTTTACTCTCTCTCTCTACTCTCTCTAAACGTTCTCTACCCTCTCTCTACTCTCCCTCTCTACTCTCTGTCTCTACACTCTACTCTCTGTCTCTACACTCTACTCTCTCTCTACTGTCTAATTACTCTTTCTCTATTCTCTCTCTACTCTCGATCTACTCTCTTCTCTCTACTCTATCTCTGCTCTCTATCTACTCTCTCTCTGGCTCTACTCTCTTTCTACTCTCCGTCTCTCGACTGTCTACTCTCCCTCTACTCTCTATATAATCTCTCTACTCTCTATCTAATCTCTCTACACTCTCTACTCGCTCCATTCTCCATCTATTCTCTCTCCTCTCTCTCAACTCTCTATATAATCTCTCTACTCTCTATCTACTCTCTCTACTCTCTCTCTCTCCACTTTCTCTACTCTCTCTCCACTCTCACTGTACTCTCTCTACTATCTCTCTGCCCTCTCTCTACTCTCTATAAAATCTCTCTACTCTCTATCTAATCTCTCTACACTCTCTACTCGCTCCATTCTCCATCTATTCTCTCTCCTCTCTCTCAACTCTCTATATAATCTCTCTACTCTCTATCTACTCTCTCTACTCTCTCTCTCTCCACTTTCTCTACTCTCTCTCCACTCTCACTGTACTCTCTCTACTATCTCTCTACCCTCTCTCTACTATCTACTCGCTCTACTCTCTCTGCTCTCTATCTACTCTCTCTCTTGCTCTACTCTTTCTCTACTCTCTAATTACACTCTCTCTCCCTCTCTACTCTCTCAACTCTATATCTACTCTCTCTCCTCTCTCTACTCTCTCTGTACTCTCAATATAATCTCTCTACTCTCTATCTATTCTATCTCTACTCTCTATCTACTCTCTCTGTCTACTCTCTATCTACTCTCTCTACTCTCTCTCTGCTCTCTCTACTCAATTTTTTCAATATCAATTCAATTCGCTTTATTGGCATGACGCAACAATGTACATATTGCCAAAGCTTATTTTGGATATTTACATTATAAAAATAAATAAAAAATGAGAATCAAAATTGTCAACGGGACAACAGTAACAACAATAACCAAGGGTCAAAATAACCATACATTCAACAATAACAATAAGCATACAGTAGAGGACATGTGCAGGTTGGTTGGTCTGTCCAACACTGTCCCTCATCTTATGACAGGCAGCAATGTAGTGCACTGCCAACCCACAGCTCTCTGCGTCCTCCCCCAACAGGACGGGTAGCCTATCCTCATCAGAGAGGTCTTTGAAACCTTGAATAAGGGTTTCAAATTTGGGAAAATGACACTCTAATTGTTTTATATTTTGACATTTTGTCAGGAAATGCAGCTCCGTCTCAGGTTCTGCTGTTGTGCAGTGGTTGCACAGCCTTTCCTCTACAGGGAGCCAGGTTTTCCTGTGTCTAGCCTTCTCAATGGCAAGGCTGTGCTCACTGAGCCTGTACTTTGTCAAGGTTTTGATCAGTAACCGTGGTCAAATATTTAGCCACGGTGTACTGTCGATTTAGGGCCAGATAGCACTACATTTTGCTTTGTGCTTGTGTTTGTGTTTCCCAATAAGCAATATAGTTTTGTTTTGACTGTCTTGTAATTTGGTTTATCCTGATTGATTGGATGTTCTGGTCCTGAAGCTTCAGTGTGTTAGCAGAACAGGTTTGTGAACTCAGCCCCAGGACTAGCTGGATGAGGGGACTCATCCAGCTGCTCTTTTTGGAGTTTTTATTATTAGTGGATATTGGCCTAATTCTTCCCTGCATGAATTGTTTGTAGTTTTCCTCTGGACATGTAGGAGAATCTTACAGAACTCTGCATGCAGGGTTTCAATGGGGTGTTTGTCCCATTTGATGAAATCTTGTTTTGCAAGTGGACCCCACACCTCCTTGCTATAAAGTGCAATTGGTTCAATGACATATTCAATTAGTTTTAGCCACATTTTAATAGCTATTTCAATTTGAATTTGCTTTTTAATGGCATAGAATGCCCTGCGTGCTTTCTCTCTCAGCTCATTCACTGCCTCATTAATTAAGGTGTCCAGTTGAGCTTATTTTTAAACCTAAGAAATTGTAGTGTGTACAGTACTCTATATATTTTGTACCAATTGAGACCTTTGGTCTAATTCCCTGAGATCTTGATCTTCTCTGGAAAATCATTATTTTTAGTCTTTTGGGGTTTACTGCCAGGGCCCACTACTGCTCTAGCATGTCCAGGCTCTGTGGTAGGCCATGTGCTGTGGGTGACAGCAGGCATAGGTCATCTGCGAAGAGTAGGCATTTAACTTCTGAATTGTGGAGACTAACACCAGGAGCTGAGGAGTTTTCTAGAATAGTGGCCAATTTGTTAATGTAAATTTTGAAGAGTGCAGGGCTCAGATTGCAACCCTGGCGAAGGCCCCGCCCCTGGTTAAAGAATTATGTTATTTTCCTATCAATTTTAATGCTGCACATATTGCCAGTATACATTGATTTAATTATGTCAGATGTTTTACCGCCTACACCACTTTCAGTAACTTTTACTCTCTCTCTCCACTTTTTCTACTCTCTCTACTCTCTCCACTCTCACTCTACTCTCTCTACTCTGCTCACTCTCAACTCTCTACTCTCTCTCTCTTTCTAATCTCCCTCTCTCTACTCTTTCTACTCTCTATCTACTCTCTCTACTTTCTTCTACTGTCTATATAATCTCTCTACTCTCTCTGCTATCTCTCCAATCCCTATCTACTTTCTCTACTCTCTATCTACTCTCTCTCTACTCTCTCTACTCTCTATCTACTCTCTTCTACTGTCTATATAATCTCTCTACTCTCTCTCTCCCGACTCTCTTTCTTTCTTTCTCTCTGCACACTCTCTCTACTCTCTACTCTCTTTCTCTATACTCTCTCTCTATCTCTACACTCTCTCTGCTCTCTCTACTCTTTCTCTACACACTCTGTCTCTCTACTCTCTCTCCCGCTCTCTACTCTCTTTATTTCTCTCTTTCTGTACTTCCTCTCATCTCTCTACTCTCTCTCTCTCTCTCTACTCCCGCTCTACTCTCTCTCTACTCTCTTTCTCTCTCTCTACTATCTTTCTCTCTCTCTCTCTACTCTATCTTCTCTCTCTACTCTCTAGCTATGTACTCCCTACTCTACTCTCTCTCTCTATCTCTACTCTCTCGACTATCTCTCTCTCTACACTCTAACTACTCTCTATCTACTCTCTATCTGCTCTCTATCTCGACTCTCTCTCTCTATGTTCTATCTATTCTCTCTAATCTCTCTCCTCTCTGTCTCATCGCTCTATCAACTCTCTCTCTACTCTCTCTACTCGCTCTACTCTCTATCGATCTACTCTCTCTCTACTCTCTCTCTCTACTCCCTCGCTATCTTTACTCCCTACTCTCTCTCTCTACTCTCTCTACTCTCTATCTACTGTCTCTCTCTAATCTCTCTCTCTCTCGCTACTCTCTACTCTCTCTCTCTACTCTACTCTCTCTCTACTCTCTCTCTCTACTCTCTCTCTACAGACTATATAATCTATACTCTATCTACACTCTTTCTACTCTACTCTCTACTCTCTCTCTACTCTCTATCTACTCTCTTTCTTTCTCTCTCTCTGTACTCTCTCTCTACTCTCTACTCTCTCTACTATCTACTCTCCCTCTCTCTACTCTCTTTCTATACTCTCTCCCTCTCTCTACTCTTTCTTTCTCTCTTCCTATACTCTCTACTCTCTTTCTACTCTCTCTACTCTCGCTACTCTCTCTCTGCTCTCACTACTCCCACTACTCTCTCTACTCTCTCTCTCTTTACTCTCTGCTCTCTCTCTACTCTCTCTCTGCTCTCTCTACTCTCTCTTTGCTCTCTCTCCCTCTACTCTATATCTAATCTCTCTACTCTCTCTCTCTCAGCTGTGTGCCAGTGATCACTGGTATACTCTCCACAAAGGTGGCTTGCTTCATCAGGTTATTGCCAGTGCATTGGCCTCACAACACAAAATGCATATACCTACCTTACAAACCAGGCTGATACAAAGCAATGTATTTAATTCAGAGAAATTGTCACTTATTTTTGTCATTTCGTCAAGTGTTCTTACTGGCTGTTTTCCAACAGGTTTTTTCTTCTCCCATGAGCATTTGAGATCCTTTTTCTCCCCCCCCCCCCCCCACACACACACACACAGTAAACACACAATAAGGAGCTAGCTAGCGGTGGCAAGGGAAGTGCCACTCTGCCTCCCATCCTGTTGTGTCACCACACGCCTTTAAATTATTCAGCACCACTCAAATATTGATATGGAAATCAACACTGAGTGGACTGACAGGGACCAGGGAGGAGGGGAGAATGAGAGGAGAGAGAAAGAGAGGAGGGACAAGATCATTTCTATCTATGTTTTCACCTCTTTTTATCTCTGTTCTCTGCACTCACCCATCTATTTTCTCCACTCACTGCTCCAGTTGATTGAAGCCTTTTTCATGATGCCAACCCTTCATCTTTATTAGACTTTTATTTGACTTGGTGTAACGTGGAGAAAGAATGGTAAAATAACATTGGCACTAACAGCAGGGCTTATCGTACACCACAGTAACATGTGCCCTTCACAATATTGATTCCTCTGTCTGTGTGATTTCACGAACAGGCTTACCTTAACACACCTCAGCTCTGATCAAGTTATCCACATAAACACTGAAATGCAATTATCCCCTCTTCCAAGGTAGATGACTTTCTCTTGCAGTACACCTGAACAGTATATAGATTGGACAGAATATCAATACTGGAATGTGTTATTTTTAATCTGTTTGTTCCAACTTTATAAGGCATTATAGAACATTCATAAGCACTACATAGATGCCCTCCATAGATGCCCTACATATATTCTACATAGATGCAACATATATGGCCTACATAGATGCTACATAGATGCCCTACATAGATGCTCTACATAGATGATACTTAGATGATGCATAGATGCCCTACATAGATGCTCTACATAGATGATACTTAGATGATGCATAGATGCCCTACATAGATTCCCTACATAGACGATACATAGATGACACATAGATGCCCTACATAGACGATACATAGATGACACATAGATGACACATAGATGACCTCCATAGATGCCCTCCATATATTATACATAGATGCAACATAGATGCCCTACATAGATGCTTTACATAGATGATACTTAGATGATGCATAGATGCCCTACATAGATGCCCTACATAGACGATACATAGATGACACATATATGCCCTACATAGATGCCCTCCAAATATTCTACATAGATGCAACATAGATGCCCTACATAGATGCTACATAGATGCCCTACATATATTCTACATAGATGCAACATAGATGTCCTACATAGATGCTCTACATAGATGATACTTATATGATACATAGATGATGCATAGACACCCTACATAGATGACCTACAGAGATGCCCTACATGTAGGGCATATATGTATCATCTATGTAGGGAATCTATGTAGCATCTATGTTTCATCTATGTAGGGCGTCTATGTAGAATATACTTACGGCATCTATGTAGGGCATCTTTGTATCATCTACAGTGGGGCAAAAAAGTATTTAGTCAGCCACCAATTGTGCAAGTTCTCCCACTTAAAAAGATGAGAGAGGCCTGTAATTTTCATCATAGGTACACTTCAATGCCCTAAATAGACGCTACATAGATGCCCTACATATATGCTACATAGATACACTACATAGATGATATAAAGATGCCCTACATAGATGCCCTACATAGATGCCCTACATAGATGACCTACAGAGATGATACAGAGATGCCCTACATAGATGCCCTAAATAGACGATACATATAGGCACTACATAGATGCTACATAGATGCCCTACATATATGCTACATAGATACACTACATAGATGATACAAAGATGCCCTACATAGATGCCCTACATAGATGCCCTACATAGATGACCTACAGAGATGATACAGAGATGCCCTACATAGATGCCCTAAATAGACGATACATATAGGTACTACATAGATGCTACATAGATGCCCTACATATATGCTACATAGATGCCCTACATATATGCTACATAGATGCACTACACAGATGCTGCATAGATGCCCTACATATATTCTACATAGATGCCCTACATAGATGCTACATATATTCTTCATAGATGCTACATATATGCCCTACATAGATGCTACATATATTATAGATAGATAGATAGATAGATAGATAGATAGATCAAAGGTGGACCTGTGAATTCCTCCACTCCCTCTCCACGTCTGCCTGGCCTCCGTGCAGTCTGCACTGAAAGCAGGCCAAAGGAGAATCACTTACATCACTCTATCAAGCACCCTCGTTAGCCTGTACTCAATTGTGTCTCAAAGTCTTGCCCCTGAACTATACAGTCTACCATTCAACGCAGTAAAACGGGCCAAAGGAGAATCATTCACTCACTCATTCTGTATTCATGTTCTGTGCTATACAGTGTGTCTACCCTACTCTCCTACTCTCCTTGCCTCAGCCAGGCATGTCCAGGTCCACTGCACGTGTGGATGTGTTTAACTATACTTGTGGTGACCAGAAGTCCCCACAAGAATAGTAAATGAACAAAAATTTGACAAACTGGGGACGTTTTGTTGGTCCCCACAAGTTCAAATGCTATTTCTATGGGGTTTAGAGTTAATGTTAGAATTAGTGTTAGGGTTAGGAGCTAGGGTTAGAATTAGGTTTAGGGTTAGTTTTAGGGTTAGGAGCTAGGAGCTAGGGTTAGAATTAGGTTTAGGGTTGGGAGCTAGGGTTAGTTTTAGGGTTAGGATTAAAGTTAGGTTTTCGTGTTATGGTTAGGGTTAAGGTTACGGTTTGTGTACGGGTTAGGGATAGGGGTTAGGGAAAATAGGATTTTGAATGGGACTTAATTGTTTGGTCCCACAAGGTTAGTTGTACAAGACTGTGTGTGTGTGTGTGTGTGTGTGTGTGTGTGTCATCTGCAGTTAGATTGAGTTGTCTTTGTTCTGTCTCTGACACATATCCCTCTATCCCTCCCTCCCTCCTTCCCTCTATCCTACCCCCTCTCATTGTTTTCCTTAACTACCCCTGTACTTGATTAGTCCACAGTGTGTGTTGGGAAAGGACTACTGGTCATTTGGAAAGGGAGGTGGCTGATACGCACAGCACTGACTGGGGGGTTTGATGTCCCTCATTACACTTTGTTGTTTGTTTGTGTGCGTATGTGTGTGTGTTGTAGTCAACAACAGTTACAGCCTGACAACAATCCAATCAGGAAAAAAACAAAAGGCCAATGAGGCTTTACCTTCTAATGCATTGCAAATGTCAGGTTCTTCAATAGCTTCTACCCCCAAGCCGTAAGACTGCTGAACAATTCATCAAATGGCCACGCAGACTATTTGCATTTTTTTTTTACACTGCTGCTACTCGCTGTTTATTATCTATGCATAGTCACTTTACCCCTACCTACATGTACAAATTATCTCAATTACCTCGACTAACCTGTACCCCCGCACATTGACTCCTTACCAGTACCCCTTGTATATAGCCTCGTTATTGTTATTTTATTGTGTTACTTTTTTTGACTTTAGTTTATTTAGTAACTCTATTTTCTTAAAACTGTACTGTATGTTAAGGGCTCGTAAGCAAGCATTTCACTGTAAAGTTGAATTCAGCGCATGTGATAAATAGCAGTATCTCATTGAATCACTGTGTTCTATTCTGTTGCCCTGCCCTTTGCTCTAGAGGAATCCAGCCCAAAGCCCTGTACTCTACTGTCCACTGACCCACCCCCTGTTCCTGTTGCTTAACACGTCTGACACAGCAGTCGAAGGCAACAGTCACGTCGTGTTATCCATGACACAGGCCTGTCCGTTACACTGTTGCCGTGACACTGTCGCTGTGGCACCCGCCCCGTTTTAATGTTAGTAAGTGTGTGTGTGTGTGTGTGTGTGTGTGTGTGTGTGTGTGTGTGTGTGTGTGTGTGTGTGTGTGTGTGTGTGTGTTACTTTGCTATAGAGTTACACATGGCCGGTCAGCCCGGCCCGGTCATGGGAAGACCAGCAGTCAGACTACTGCTGCTGCCCACATAGAGTTGTCTTTGTATGAGAACATACAATGCATTAGAAATAGGAGAGACACTAGCTGGGCAACACCTGAATTGGATTCTGTGTGTCCATCTAAGGGGGTATTCAATGTAAGCAAACTTTACCATTGAGCCCTTTGAGGACAGTGGAAATCCCCCTAGCTGAGTTGTCATGTAATAATGTACCAGTTAGCTATCTACTTTGAAGTAAAAAGTCTTATATTTACCTTTACATTTGAGTCATTTAGCAGAGACTCTTATCCAGAGTGACTTACAGGAGCAAATAGGGTTGAGTACCTTGCTCAGGGGCACATCGATAGATTTTTCACCTGAACCAACCACCTTTCGGTTACTGGCCCAACGCTCTTAACTGCTAGGCCACCTGGTTATGTCAGAGCAGCTTGGTGTTTCAAATCCTTACCATTCCTGTGTGTAGACGTGTTTTCTTAATATTATATTTAATGAAGGCCTATAATTCTGTATTAGACTAATTAATGATATGCATTAAACATATGTTACACAGTATCTCCATGCGGAGAGAAAAACAACAACAAATGTTTATACATTTATTTTATTTGTAAAAATTCTAGTTTTCAACTACATAATTTTTTGGCAGTAGTTTATATCATTAATCTCCACAGTAATGTAAAGACAAGCTGGCATTTGCTGTGTGACTTTTGCTGCCTTGTCACAGCTAAGCCTTGCATTGATTAGTGCTGAGTGGTGAGCACAGCACAGCCAAGCTGCGTGTGTGTGTGTGTGTGTGTGTGTGTGTGTGTGTGTGTGTGTGTGTGTGTGTGTGTGTGTGTGTGTGTGTGTGTGTGTGTGTGTGTGTGTGTGTGTGTGTGTGTGTGTGTGTGTGTGTGTGTGTGTGTGTGTGTGTGCGCGCATGGCTTCATTAGGCCACTGGCGGCATATGTCCATGGCTTGTGTGGCTATGCATGAGGCATCACCACAGTGTAATTGTTGTGCAGTGAGGCTCAATTGTGGTTTGACAATGACTGTGTCACAGCCTTTTGTTTGTCAAGGAGAGAGAAGGAAAAGCCCCAAACCAAGCCTGACTCTTCAGGAGCAGAGCAGAGAGATGTCAATGGGTACACCACACTTCACTAATGAATTAAGAGAGAGACAGAGGGGAGAGAAAGCGAGACAGAGAGAGAGAATGAGAGACAAAGAGAAAGAGAGACGGAGAGAGAGACAAAGAGGGAGAGAGAGGGGAGAGAAAGAGTATGTGTACGTGCATGCATGTGTTCTTGTGTGCGTGTGCGTGTGTGTGTGTGTGTGTGTGTGTGTGTGTGTGTGTGTGTGTGTGTGTGTGTGTGTGTAGCGAGCGCGCTCTCTCGCTCTGCCACAAGCATTGTCTCTCTGTGATTCCTGTGCATCCAGCTTTTTGTCCCCTGATGTCCATGGCCACATTGCTCCCTCCCAGTCCCACTTTAACACAAAGAGAGTGGTGGGAGGGAGGCCTCCACTACACACTACCCTGCCCATTGGGATGGTAACACATACCAACTCCTCTACTGCATATACAAGAAGGACCCTACTCCCCATTCTCCCTAGGGGTCATGGTTGGGGTGAATTTATTGAAAAATCCTCATAGGAAAATAATCTAAAATACAAAATTGACTGAATTGAAAAGAATCTTCTTTAATGTTCGGGGACTGGGGTTGGCTCTTAACTACACACATCTCCGTGATTATTGTGTTATGTTTGGCCCATCTGTGGCTTGAGGCGACTGCCACGCCTGCACCTTCAGCTGTTATCAGCGCTTATTCCCAGAGCTGAGCTGAGCTCCCACTCCGTGGAGCTGCCACACTGTTAATTGGGCTACTCAATGATTCATGATCTTGGCTTAATGTCACCACCCTCACATACCACCCACCTGACCAACTCCTGACTGACTGACTGACTTACACTTAACTCACAGTCCCACTTAACTCACAGTCCCACTGTACACTAATGGTCAAAAGTTTTAGAACACCTACTCATTAAAAAAAATATTTATTTCACCTTTATTTAACCAGGTAGACCAGTGGAGAACAAGTTCTCATTTACAACTGCGACCTGGCCAAGATAAAGCAAAGCAGTTGGACAAAAACAACAACACAGAGTTACACATGGGATGAACAAACGTAGAGTCAATAACACAATAGAAAAAATCTATATACAGTGTGTGCAAATGTTGTAAGATTAGGGAGGTAAGGCAATAAATAGGCCATAGTGGTGAAGTAATTACAATTTAGCATTAACACTGGAGTGATAGATGTGCAGATGATGATGTGCAAGTAGGGATACAATATGGGGGTGAGGTAGTTGTGTGGGCTATTTACAGATGGGCTGTGTACAGGTGCAGTGATTTTTTTTTATTTATTTTTTTTACATTTTATTATTATTTTTTACCCCTTTTTCTCCCCAATTTTGTGGTATCCAATTGTTGTAGTAGCTACTATCTTGTCTCATCGCTACAACTCCCGTACGGGCTCGGGAGAGACGAAGGTTGAAAGTCATGCGTCCTCCGATACACAACCCAACCAAGCCGCACTGCTTCTTAACACAGCGCACATCCAACCCGGAAGCCAGCCGCACCAATGCGTCGGAGGAAACACCGTGCACCTGGCCACCTTGGTTAGCGCACACTGCGCCCAGCCCGCCACAGGAGTCGCTGGTGCGCGATGAGACAAGGACACCCCTACCGACCAAGCCCTCCCTAACCCGGGCGCGCTAGGCCAATTGTGCGTCGCCCCACGGACCTCCCGGTCGCGGCCGGTTACGACAGAGCCTGGGCGCGAACCCAGGCTCTGATGGCACAGCTGGCGCTGCAGTACAGCGCCCTTAACCACTGCGCCACCCGGGAGGCAGGTGCAGTGATTGTTAAGCTGCTCTGACAGCTGATGCTTAAAGTTAGTGAGGGAGATATAAGTCTCCAGCTTCAATGATTTTTGCAATTTGTTCCAGTCATTGGCAGCAGAGAACTGGAAAGAAAGGCGGGCAAAGGAGGTGTTAGCTTTGGGGATGACCAGTGAAATATAACTGCTGGAGCGCGTGCTACGGGTGGGTGTTTTATTAGGGTATATTTAGCAGCATGAGTGAAGTAGGCTTTGTTGCAAAATAGGAAGTCGATGCTAGATTTAATTTTGGAATGGAGATGATTAATGTGAGTCGGGAAGGAGAGATACAGTCTAACCAGTGTCATGACGTTAGCCTCTTTGGGTATAGCAAGCCCATCCCCCTATCCCTGCCTCCTCCTTTCCTCCTTCAACTAGGTTGCTGTGGTCAGAGAGACTTCGTAAATTCCTGAGAATCTTCTCATGGACACACAGTATAGAGAGAGTAGATTTTCATGGAGAACAAAGGAATTCCTTCCACCTCACAGAAATTGAGGTACGAACAAATTTCATGTTCCGGAGAAAGTATAAAAGATCGGTGAAGAATCCAGCTACGAACTGGTCCGTTTGTCACAACTTGGGGAAGCTCATGGGAGACGGTGTGGCCACATTACCATAACGCTGTTTATATAATAACCTCAGATATGAGGTTTACATCTAATTGTTGTATAAGATGAATGAGTGAGTATGATACTGTTTTTATAATTGTGTAATATGATTTTGGACTGTTTAATGAAGAAAAATACAATTCCATTTTGATTTGAACTAAATCAGAGGACCGCCCCTGAGCCCAGTTAGGGTCAGGCTTCCTGGGACAGCCCATTTTCTGCCATTCCGAATTAAAACCCAACTTTGAGAAATTATCAGCAGACCGAGCTTACCTCAATTACGAGATGGCTAAAGGTTGCAGACCATGTTTTTCTCCATTAGGAGGACAAAGGTTATAGACCATTGCTGAATCTTTTAACCATACCACATGGTTAAACTCTTAGACTATCGATACCGACAGAATAAGAACAAGTCTTTGATATTGATTACTAGTCTGCAGCTAGGAATTCGGCATCATTGAACGCAAAGAACATTCTATAACGAATGTCACTTTGAACAATCCCCTCTAACCACAACCGAGAGAGAGAGGGTGAGAGAGACGGACAATTCTACAAAATAAATTAACTTTTCACCAGCGATCAAGACGACACACTGAGCGTAAATATATACACTGCTCAAAAAAATAAAGGGAACACTTAAACAACACAATGTAACTCCAAGTCAATCACACTTCTGTGAAATCAAACTGTCCACTGATTGACAATAAATTTCACATGCTGTTGTGCAAATGGAATAGACAACAGGTGGAAATTATAGGCAATTAGCAAGACACCCACAATAAAGGTGTGGTTCTGCAGGTGGGGACCACAGACCACTTCTCAGTTCCTATGCTTCCTGGCTGATGTTTTGGTCACTTGTGAATGCTGGTGGTGTTTTCACTCTAGTGGTAGCATGAGACGGAGTCTACAACCCACACAAGTGGCTCAGGTAGTGCAGCTCATCCAGGTTGGCACATCAATGCGAGCTGTGGCAAGAAGGTTTGCTGTATCTGTCAGCATAGTGTCCAGAGCATGAAGGCGCTACCAGGAGACAGGCCAGTACATCAGGAGACGTGGAGGTCCAGCAACAGGACCGCTACCTCTGCCTTTGTGCAAGGAGGAGCAGGAGGAGCACTGCCAGAGCCCTGCAAAATGCTATCCAGAAGGCCACAAATGTGCATGTGTCTGCTCAAACGGTCAGAAACAGACTCCATGAGGGTAATATGAGGGCCTGACGTCCACAGGTGGGGGTTGTGCTTACAGCCCAACACCGTGCAGGACATTTGGCATTTGCCAGAGAATTCACATGCAGCACACACACACACAAATTCGCCACTGGCGCCCTGTGCTCGTCACAGATGAAAGCAGGTTCACACTGAGCACATGTGACAGACGTGACAGAGTCTGGAGACGGCGTGGAGAACGTTCTGCTGCCTGCAACATCCTCCAGCATGACCGGTTTGGCGGTGGGTCAGTCTTGGTGTGGGGTGGCATTTCTTTGGGGGGCCGCACAGAGTGCTCACCAGAGGTAGCCTGACTGCCATTAGGTACCGAGATGAGATCCTCAGACCCCTTGTGAGACCATATGCTGGTGTGGTTGGCCTTGGGTTCCTCCTAATGCAAGACAATGCTAGACCTCATGTGGCTGGAGTGTGTCAGCAGTTCCTGCAAGAGGAAGGTATTGATGCTATGGACTGGCCCGCCCGTTCCCCAGACCTGAATCCAATTGAGCACATCTGGGTCATCATGTCTCGCTCCATCCACCAACGCCACATTGCACTACAGACTGTCCAGGAGTTGGCGGATGCTTTAGTCCAGGTCTGGGAGGAGATCCATCAGGAGACCATCCGCCACCTCATCAGGAGCATGCCCAGGCATTGTAGGGAGGTCATACAGGCACGTGGAGGCCACACACACTACTGATCCTCATTTCGACTTGTTTTAAGGACATTACATCAAAGTTGGATCAGCCTGTAGTGTGGTTTTCCACTTTAATTTTGAGTGTGACTCCAAATCCAGACCTCCGTGGGTTGATAAATTTGATTTCCATTGATAGTTTTTGTGTGATTTTGTTGTCAGCTCATTCAACTATGTAAAGAAAAAAGTATTTAATAAGAATGTTTCATTCATTCAGATCTAGGATGTGTTATTTTAGTGTTCCCTTTATTTTTTTGAGCAGTGTATATTGATTGCAATTGTTCCCGAATGAGTGAGCATTCATGTGCAAAGGATTAGCATTTCAATTGTTATAATTATCACTTTGTAGTGACTTCTTAGTCGACCCCCACTTCCCCTTTTGTCTAACAAGCCGCCATGCCGGTTTAGCCCACTAGGGCACATTCTCCTATCATTACATTTACCTTGTTTGTTTGTTTACGCATTTCTGTGATTTACTTAGTTAGTAATAAATAAATGATTTAAGACAATTGATGTATGGATGACTCATAGTGAAGACTGGGTTCGTGCAGATAACCAACAATTTACGACGTTTGGAATGAGACTAACGTGAGATAAAGTAAATAATTCATTAATTCGAAGATTAATTGATCAGATAAAATATCTGAAAGGTTATTTTAGGAAATTATAACTTTGTAATCTGAATATTTTTCCTTGGTGCCCTGACTTCCTAGTTAATTAGTTACGTGATTAATCAGTTGATCGCGTAGTAACTAATTACAGAGAATCTTTGATAAAAAACTATCAGTCTTCAGTTAATGATAGTAAAGACACGACACCAGACACCTAGGTATTTATAGTTGTCCACATATTCTAAGTCAGAACCGTCCAGAGTAGTGATGCTAGTCGGGTGGGAGGGTGTGGGCAGCGATCGGTTGAAGAGCATGCATTTAGTTTTACTAGCATTTAAGAGCAGTTGGAGGCCATGGAAGGAGTGTTGTATGGCATTGACGCTCATTTGGAGGTTTGTTAACACAGTGTCCAAAGAAGGGCCAGATGTATACAGAATGGTGTCGTCTGCGTAGAGGTAGATTAGAGAATCACCAGCAGAAAGAGTGACATCATTGATATATACAGAGAAAAGAGTCGGCCCAAGAATTGAACCCTGTGGCACCCACATAGAGAGAGAGGTCCAAAGGTCCGGACAACAGGCCCTCTGATTTTACACACTGAACTCTATCTGAGAAGTAGTTGGTGAACCAGGCGGGGCAGTCATTTGAGAAACCAAGGCTATTGAGTCTGCCGATAAGAATGCAGAGTCGAAAGCCTTGGCCAGGTCGATGAAGACGGTTGCACAGTACTGTCTTATATCGATGTCGGTTATGATATAGTTTAGGAACTTGAGAGTGGCTGAGGTGCACCCATGACCAGCTTGGAAACCAGATTGCATAGCGGAGAAGGTACAGTGGGAATCAAATGCTTTGTTAAGATGGCTTTGGAAGACTTTAGAAAGGCAGGGCAGGATGGATATAGGTCTGTAACAGTTTGGGTCCAGAGTGTCTCCCCCTTTGAAGAGAGGGATGACCGGGGCAGCTTTCCAATCTTCAGGGATCTCAGACAATACAAAAGAGAGGTTGAACAGGCTAGTAATAGGGGTTGAAATTATAATATTAGTACTTTTTGAAATAATGAATAATTTTAGAAAGAGAGGGTACAGATTGTCTAGCCCAGCTGATATGTAGGGGTCCAGATTTTGCAGCTCTTTCAGAACATCAGTTATCTGGATTTGGGTGAAGGAGAAGCGGGGGGGGGGGGGGGGGGGGGGCTTGGGCAAGTTGCTGTGGGGGGTGCAGAGTTGTTGACCTGGGGTTGGGGTAGCCAGGTGGAAAGCATGGCCAGACGTAGAAAAATGCTCAAATATAAAATATATGTTTAACACTTTTTTGGTTACTACATGAGTCCATATGTGTTATTTCATAGTTTTGATGTTTTCACTATTATTCTACAATATAGAAGTAAAATATAGTGTAAAAATAAAGAAAAACCCTTAAATGAGTATGTGTTCTAAAACTTTTGGCTGGTAGTGTATGTTTATCTATCTGTTACACTGTCTAAATGTCTATCTGTCTTTCTGTCAGACAGACAGACAAACAGACAGACAGACGTTTGGTTGATCAGTCTGTCCATTGGTCGTTTGGATCTTTCTCACCCCTCCATTTTCACACTGCAATTCCAGTTCTACCTTGTCTCTGCGTCTCTCAATCTCTCTATCTCTGTTATAGTTCCTGCAGGACCAGTACATTCCATAGAGTACCTCAGAGTCCCTGGCCCTTGAACAAATCGTTCTGCTTTAGAAGACGATAACTGTTATACACACTCTACACAATTGCATTGTCATGCTGTTATAGTGGCTACAGCTTTGGGCTACATAACTGCTGGCTTGCATATCTTTATAAAAGCCAAGATTCAACATGCGAGATAAAAGGGGAATATATCATAGGATGACTACTTTGTGACTACTTAGATTGACAAGATTGTGTAATTGTGTCGCTGTGAAAAGACAACCAACATTCTGCATCCAATAATCTGGGCAATCATCATTGTCTAAAAGGAAATGATCATATTAAATGTGGATATACATACAAAAATTGGGAAGAAACAGAACAACTAGGGAAACAGACTACAGGCCATATCCAGTCCTCCACTGCTTTCTACTCTGTCCTGTGTCATCTGCGTAAATAGCCAACAGGCCAATCGGCCAGACCTTCAAACATTCCGAGCCTGTCGGTTCATGACCTTTCCCTGGGGATCACCATGGAGACGCTGTTGTCAAAGCGGCTGGTGGGCTGGCTGGCCTACGCTCACGCAGCAATAACAGTGTTTGCGTCCCAAATGGTATGAGGTTCCTATTTAGTACACTACTTTTGACCAAAACCCTATGGGCCCTGGTCAAAAGTAGTGCACCATAAAGGGAATAGGGGGCCATTTGGGACGCACTGAATGACTCAGCTCTGGGCTCTGAAGCTTTGGCTTGACAGCCTTTTGGCAGGAAGGCTGCTTGCAGTTGATATTTAGGTTGTTGTTCAGTGTTCTTTCACAGATAAAACACGTTTTCGGACTGAAACGTCTGTTGTGCATGGCTGCTAGCTAGAACTAGGACATGCTGCATGTGAAAGATTAAAAAAATAAAAACTGTTTTATCGTAATATCACATGATGTGACTATATCAAAGTGGGTTCTGGACCGTTTCTTCACTTTTATACTTTGGCTTCCAGCAATGGTTTACAATTATTTGCTTGTTTTTTCCCCTGCATGTTCCAACGTTATCAGATACTTTGGAAGGCTGTTGTGGAGGTTAAACATTGGACTCCCTTACTCCTCCTCCTCCTCCTCCTCCTACTCCTCCTCCTCCCTCATCTCTCCACACTCCTCCTCCCCTCCCCCTCCCTCCCCTAGCCATGTTTATTTACCTCCCCACAATGCATTGGGAGCTAGAGGACAGAGCAGCAGCAGGGTGTCCTGAGCCAAATGGATAATTGAAAATGTGTTGACATTAGACTGGTTATCAATCACTCAGGCTGAACTGAAACTACAGCTAAGACAAGTAGGGGAAATGCAGGTTTGGGGAGTAACTGATTACATGTAATCTGACTACACTTGCCATTTACGTTACCAGCTAAAATATTATAATCAGATTACAGATACTTTTTAAAAACTAGATTATTATTTCTTGGATTACTTTTAAATTCAGAAAGACTGTTTGCGAAAAAATACATCGGCACCTTTTCTCAATGACATTCAATTCAGCATTGAAAAACGGCGCAAGTTTAACCTGTCTGGGAACGGGATTCCGCTGTTCCGCTAGCAGAACCACTCGCCAACAGCCAGTGAAATTGCAGGGTGCCAAATTCAAACAACAGAAATCTCATAATTCAAATTTCTCAAGCATACACGTATTAGACACCATTTTAAAGATACATTTCTCGTTAATCCAACCACAGTGTCCGATTTCAAAAATGCTTTACGGCAAAAGCACAACATATCATTATGTTAGGTCAGCAGCTAGTCACAGAAAGCATACAGCCATTTTCCAACCAAAGATAGGAGTCACAAAAAGCAGAAATAGAGATAAAATTAATCACTAACCTTTGATGATCTTCATCAGATGACACTCCCGGGACAACATGTTACACAATACATGTATGTTTTGTTCGATCAAGTTCATATTTATATCCAAAAACCTCAGTTTACATTTGGCTTTGCCTCCAAAACATCCCATGAATTTGCACAGAACCACATCAATTTACAGAAATACTCATAATAAACTTTGATAAAAGATACAAGTATTATGCACAGAATTATAGATATACTTCTCCTTAATGCAACCGCTTTGTCAGATTTCAAAATAGCTTTAAGGAAAAAGCAAACCATGCAATAATCTGAGTACGGCGCTCAGAGACCAAAACAAGCAAAACAGATACCCGCCATGTTGTGGTGTCAACAGAGGTCAGAAATAGCATTATAAATATTCACTTACCTTTGATGATCTTAATGGGAATGCACTCCCAGGAATTCCAGTTCCACAATAAATGTTTGTTTAGTTCGATGAAGTCCATCATTTATGTACAAATACCTCCTTGTTGTTCGCGCCTTGAGTTCACAAATCCAATTCATGACGCGCGATAACTAGGTCCAGACGAAAAGTCAAAAAGTTCCGTTACAGTCCGTAGAAACATGTCAAACAAAGTATAGAATCAATCTTTAGGGTGTTTTTAACATACATCTTCAATAATGTTTCAACTGGAGAATTCCTTTGTCTGTAGAATTGCAGTGGAACGCAGGTCATTCTCACGTGAACCTGCGTGATCAACTCATGCCACTCTGCTAGACACCTGACTCAAAGAGCTCTCCTTCCTTCATTCTCCACAGTAGAAGCATCAAACAAGGTTCTAAAGACTGTTGACATCCAGTGGAAGCTTTAGGAAGTGCAATATGACCCCATAGACACTGTATATTTGATAGGCAATGACTTGAAAAACTACAAACCTCAGATTTCCCACTTCCTGCTTGGATTCTTTCTCAGATTTTCGCCTGCCATATGAGTTCTGTTATACTCACAGACATCATTCAAACAGTTTTAGAAACTTCAGAGTGTTTTCTATCCAAATATACTAATAATATGCATATCTTAGCTTCTGGGACTAAGTAGCAGGAATTTTACTCTGGCCACGCTTTTCATCCGAACGTGAAAATGCTAGCCCAAACAGGTTAAGTTTGTTTCAACTGAGCGAGTCTGACCACAAATCAGAAACCACTATGATAACACGCCAAATGTGTTTGATGGATCCGTTTTATTTTATTCTAATCCAAAAGTAACTGAAGGTAATCAGATTACGTTACTGAGTTTGGGTAATCCAAAACTTACATTACTGATTACAATTTTGGACAGGTAATTGTAACAGATTAGATTTAGAAAGTAATCTACCCAAGCCTTGGGAAATGCATGTAGCTAATGACATACAGCATGTGTAGACTAGCTTTATGTAGAAAAAAACACTTGTTTTCTGGTTTCTTGAAAAGTTATTGAAAGTTAAATAATTAATGTCTTCTTTACAATGCATGTTGAAATTGATTCACTTTTGGAAGTTATTCTTGCCATGTGAATGTTAGTTGTCTAGAAATATCTACAAGGGTCACCAGTGGAAAGTAATGTCAGATGTCTGTATTTAATTTAATTCAGTTAAAATTCCAGTGAAAGTGACTGGTTTGACATACAGTAGCCTACATCAAACTCATTTCTACTTTTCCAAAGATAATCGTAGTTACAGTGCAGAAATACCCTGACCATGTCATGTTTGTTTTTAAAGGAGCCCAAAGTACAATGTCATCCTCTGCAGCCTGAGGGAACCTTTAAAAACAACACTGTACACTTCCTGTCTGATTGGGCCTGGTGTGTGTGTGTGTGTGTGTGTGTGTGTGTGTGTGTGTGTGTGTGTGTGTGTGTGAGCGAGTGAGCGAGTGAGCGAGCGAGCGAGCGAGCCTGGGCCCCAGAGGAAGCAGCAGTATTAATAGCTGTGTTCTTCACCATCAAGCTCCACCACAACAGCAGCAGCAATCAGACCTGGGTTCAAATAGTATTTGAAATCATACAAATTTGAACGTTTGCTTGAGCCTGACTGGAGTGCCAGATGGTGGGTTTTGGACTTTTGGGACTGTTCGATTGGTTACATTGCACCAGACAACCTCAATCAAGTAGAGCTAAAGTATTTAAAAGAAAACAAATTCAATTTGAACCCATGTCTAACGGCAATAACACAAGGTCCTAGTGGACTTAGCTTACTCTCATGTTAATTGTGGAACAAACAAAAAACTGTAGGGATATTTTCCTAGGCATGTTGTGGTATCATTTAGCAATATTCTGCTTACCGCGTTATTTTTGATTGTGTAGTGGGTGTACTAAGGACAGGGACCCCATACAGTTCAGAAAAGTATGGCCTAAATGCCTTTAACAATAGCCTAATTGCAGAGTTATAGTATAGGCCTGTAACTTGTGCAACCCACACAATGTGCAGTGGGTCTTTAAAACCATACCGAGGACAGGAGTAGCCTACACTTCATTTGGGATCTCATGGACCAAGGAGAACCACTTCAGAGACATTTGAAAAAATGTACAATATATGTTTGTTGTTGTTGTTATTATCACAACAGCAATCATAAGTCCTTCATTCATTGCATACATCTTGATAATGATTGAATTTCATATCTTATAAAGGGAGATTGATGATATTTCTATTTCCTGGTGAATTTGAAATGTTCTGGTCTTTGAGAGAGTCTGTCTGGCTACTAAAATATACCCTTTCACTCTATTAGAAAATATTTCTTCATTATTAAAGATACAACAAATAATAAACCACCAAATATAAAAAGCAGAGACCACCTGGTCCTCCTGAGCCACCATACAATGGTATGAGAGCCCCCAACTAGAAAAACAAGGAATCTAGGAAATAGAGATAGAAAGAGGGAGCATCTCATGTTGCTTGGCATGAAGCACTATGCAGGGCTCTGGGGTTGAAGGGGTGGGGGAGGGGCAGGGTGCGCTCTCTCTTTTGCTCTCTCTCTACACAACAATAAAGAGGAAGCAGGGGGAACACAAATAAAGACATGGCCCAACTGCTCTCTCACTGCAGCTCAAGGAAACATGGCAGGGTGAGAGAAGTGGGAGGGGAGAGAAAGTGGGAGAGGGAGAGGGAGAAGGGGAGTAAGGGAGGGAGAGAAGGAGGGAAGGGAGAAAAGGAGGGAGGGGGAGAAGGAAGGGTAGAGAAGGAAAGAAGGGAGGAGAAGGGAAAAAAGGAGGACGAGAAGGAGACCAGCTCACAGCAGGTGTGCGCCAGCAGGCAGGCAGTCTTCTATTCTAGAACGGCTCAATGCTGCCTGCTTCCTTCCTTCAGGCCTCATGAGCACACACAGATATATGAGAGCTCAATGATTTTTCTATATGGGGCATTTCAGTGGCGATTGGTGCTGTTTAAGATGAGGGAGGAGGATTACATTTTTAAACATGGTCTTATTTCTATTACAGCATATTGGATGACTGTCATTCATATTCCATTCACCCAGTTAAATGTAACATTAATAGGTTTAGGCTACTACACGATACAAACATTTTTTCTCTACTCATCATGAGGTTGCTACAACCTAGCCTATGAATGAATGTTTACAACGTAGGTTCACAGGTCGAGGGAATTTTGAGTAATCAAGGTGACAGACAGTGACACATGCAATACCGCCTTGCACACTCTTGCCTGCATCTAGCTGATCTAGGGCAGCGTTTCCCAAAGTCGGCCCTGGGGCCTCCACTGGGTGCATGTTTTGGTTTTTGCCCTAACACTTTACAGCTGATTCAAATAATCAACTCACCATCAAGCTTTGATGATTTGAATCAGATGTGTTGTGCTAGGGCAAAAACCAAAACGTACACCCACAAGGTGCCCCAGGACCGACTTTGGGAAACTCTGATCTAGGGTGTAATCATGAGTCAAACAGTTGCAAACAAGAGTTTTTATTGGACAAATTCAGGTATGTTTTTCCCCATTACGTTCCATTTGCTTCCGTTTAAGAAACGTTTTGCAACAGAATCGGCACAATGAATACACCCCTGATCACACACAAACACAATTCACTTTCATGCACAAACAATTCCTTCTCGCATCTATCTATGCACTCTACTCCTCTCACCTTTTCCCTTTACTTGGGTACTTCACACATCAGCTGTCTATGAACAGGCAAGCCAAACCTATCTTGACTGCTAACTGCTACACAAAGCCTACATCGTTGTCACATCATAGTTAACATAGCTACTAGCAGGGGAGCAACTTTGGTTTTAGAAGTGGGGGAGACGTTTAAAAAATATATACTCTTTTTTTTATTCAGTAGGATAAACAATCCAAACAGCCTAACCAACCAGTCTCGGAGGTGTCCGCATGGTCCTAAGGCACACTGCTGCCCAGTTTTGTATCACATGCCAATGATAAAACTAGGGGGGGACAAACATGCTTTCAGAATGTGGGGTGGACATGTCCCCCCATTGAAAGTTGCCCCACTGGCTACGAGACCTAAAGCATTAGTAAACCCGCTACAATCATGCAGCACAGTGGAATCAGCAGCAATCAGTTTAGAAGTTGCATGCCACAGTGGCAATACATTTATAAAAAACAAAAGATTACATTGACTTGGAAGAGTTCCCGTGTTGGATAGCCATAGTCAGCTGGCTAACATACACTAGCATTCCTCTCTGTTTGAGCCAGGTGTTTGCGTAGGTTAAACCAACTAGTTGCATTTGACACTAGCTAAGTAAGTGAAAGTAAAAAACAATATACTAAGAAATAGGGCTAGCACTCGCTCTCTCGCTCTTGCTTCTCCTTAATTTAGGAATAAATTAATTTGTTCAAATCAATCAGTCAATCAATCAAATGTATTTATAAAGCCCTTTTTACATCAGCCGATCTCATAAAGTGGTATGCAGAAACCCAGCCTAAAACTCCAAACTGTTCAACTATTGTCTTTCTCTCTCTTTGAATCAACTACTCACCACATTTTATACACTGCAGTGCTATCTAGCTGTAGCTTATGCTTTCAGTACTAGATTCAAATCAAAATCAAATCAAACTTTATTTGCCACATGCGCCGAATACAACAATTGTAAACTTTACCATGAAATGCTTACTTACAAGCCCTTAACAACAGTACAGTTCAAGAAGAAGAAAATATTTACCAGGTAGGCTAAAATAAAAAGTAATAATAAAAAGTAACACAACAAGAATATGAATAACGAGGCTATATACAGGGGGCACCGGTACCGAGTCAGTGTGCAGGGGTACAGGCTAGTTGAGGTAATCTGTACATGAAGGGGGGGGGGGGGGGGGGGTCAATGTAAATTGATGGCGATTTTTATGAATTGTTCAACAGTCTAATGGCTTGGGGGTAGAAGATGTTGAAGAGCCTTTTGGTCCGAGACTTGGCGCTCCCGTACCACTTGCCGTGCGATTGCAGAGAAAACAGTCTATAACTTGGGTGACTGGAGTCTCTGACAATTTTATGGGCTTTCCTCTGACACCGCCTATTATATAGGTCCTGGATGGCAGGAAGCTTAGCCCCAGTGATGTATCTACCCTCTGTAGCGCCTTACGGTCAGATGCCGAGCAGTTGCCATACCAGGCGGTGATGCAACCGGTCAGGATGCTCTCGATGGTGCAGCTGTAGAACCTTTTGAGGATCTGGGGACCCATGTCTCCTGAGGGGGAAAAGGTTTTGCCCTCTTCACGACTGTCTTGGTATGTTTGGACAAAGATAGTTTGTTAGTGATGTGGACACCAAGGTACTTGAAATGCTTGACCCGCTCCATTACAGCCTCGTCAATGTTATTGGGGGCCTGTTCGGCCTGCCTTTTCCTGTAGTCCACGATCCGCTCCTTTGTCTTGCTCACATTGAGGGAGAGGTTGTTGTCCTGGCACCACACTGCCAGTTCTCTGACCTCCTCCCTATAGGCCGTCTCATCGTTGTCGGTGATCAGGCCTACCACTGTTGTGTCGTCAGCAAACTTAAAGATGGTGTTGGAGTCGTGATTGGCCACGCAGTCATGGGTGAACAGGGAGTGCAGGAGGGGACTAAGTACACACCCCTGTGGGGCCCCAGTGTTAAGGATCAGCGTGGCAGACGTGTTGTTGCCTACACTTACCACCTGGGGGCGGCCCGTCAGGAAGTCCAGGATCCAGTTGCAGAGGGAGGTGTTTAGTCTCAGAGTCCTTAGCTTAGTGATGAGCTTCGTGGGCACTATGATGTTGAACGCTGAGCTGTAGCCAATGAACAGCATTCTCACATAGGTGTTCCTTTAGTCCAGTTGAGAAAGGGCAGTGTGGAGTGCGATTGAGATTGCGTCATCTGTGGATCTGTTGGGATTTGTATGTACAGTCACTGTGGGGACAACATCATCAATGCACTTATTGATAAAGCCGATGACTGAGGTGGTGTATTCCTCAATGCCATTGGAGGAATCCCGGAACATATTCCAGTCTGTGCTAGCAAAACAGTCCTGTAGTGCAGCATCCGCATCATCTGACCACTTCTGTAATTGAGCGAATCACTGGTACTTCCTGCTTTAGTTTTTTCTTCTAAGCAGGAATCAGGAGGATATAATTATGGTCAGATTTGCCAAATGGTGGGCGGGGGAGAGCTTTGTACGCATCTCTGTGTGTGGAGTAAAGGTGGTCGAGGATTTCTTCCCCCCTGGTTGCACATGTGACATGCTGGTAAATATTTGGTAAAACTGATTTACGTTTGCCTGCATTAAAGTCCCCAGCCACTAGGAGCGCCGCCTCTGTGTGAGCATTTTCTTCTTTGCTTATGGCCTTATAGAGTTGATTGAGAGCAGTCTTAGTGCCAGCTTCGCTTTGTGGTGGTAAATGGACAGCTATGAATAATACAGATGAGAACTCTCTTGATAGATAGTGTGGTCGACAGCTTATCATAAGGTAATCTACCTCAGTCAAGCAATACCTCGAGACTTCTTTAATATTAGACATCGCGCACCAGCTGTTATTGACAATAAGACACACACCCCCACCCCTCGTCTTACCAGAGGAGAGGTTCTGTTCTGCCGGTGAATGGAAAATCCCGCCAGCTCTATATTGTCCGTTTCTTCGTTCAGCCACGTCTCTGTGAAACATAAGATGTTACAGTTTTTAATGTCCCATTGGTAGGATAATCTTAATAATAGGTCATCAGTTGTATTTTCCAACGATTGCACGTTAGCAAGGAGAATGGAAGGCATTGGGAGTTTGCTCGCTCGCCTCCAGATTCTCAGAAGGATCCCCAATCTGCATTCACTTTTCTGGCGTCTTTTCTTCACGCAAAAGGCGTGGATCTGGTCCTGTTCCAGTGAAAGCAGGATATCCTTTTCGTCAGACTCTTTAAAGTAAAAAGTCCGGGGTGAGTAATTGCTTTTCTGATGTCCAAAAGTTATTTTCGATCATAGGAGACGGTAGCAGCAACATTATATTCACAATAAGTTAAAAAATAAGTTACACAAAACGCAATTTTTTTATTTTTTATTGCACAATTGGTTGGGAGAATGTAAAATGTCAGCCATGTTCTTCGGCGTCATCTTTTCATTCTCTGAACCTTTGATTGGATGGACAACATGTCAGTTCATGCTGCAAAAGCACTGATAGGTTGGAGGACTCCCTCCGGAAGTGGTCATAACCATGAGCCTTTGAGGTCTTGTATTGAAGCCAATGTACCCAGAGGACAGAAGCTAGCTGTCCTCCGGCTACACTATGGTGCTACCCTAGTCCTGCTGAGGCTACTGTAGACCTTCATTGCAAAACATTGTGTTTTAATCAATATATTTAGTATAGTCTTAACTAAAAATTATAACTTTTTAAATGTTTCACTATTTTTATTTTTATGAAATTCACTGAGGAGGATGGTCCTCCCTGTCCTCCTCTGAGGACTGGTGCATTTCTCTGTCTTTATATGTCTATATCATTTTCGTGGACACTCAAGCTACTGTATGTATGTTGCTTGACACTGATAGGAAATCACATGGGACTAAGCAATTCTGTTGACTCTTGTTGCAGAGGTGCTGTGCTGTTCTCACCCTGCCTGCTCCTCTCCTCCTCTCTCTCCCTCCCTCCAACCTCCATGTACTTTCACTTTATCTTACATGGCATGAACAGGGCTATACTCCATACATGTGCCACTGCCACCCCTGGCACCCTGTGCTTCTACACCTGCAATGCTTGCTGTTTGGGGTTTTAGGCTGGGTTTCTGTACAGCACTTTGAGATATCAGCTGATGTACGAAGGGCTATATAAATAAATTTGATTTGATTTTGATTTGGTACGAGCTCAGCAAAAGGGACACAAAAAGACAATAGAGACTCAAACTTGAATTGATGTTCAACAACTCAGACTCGCATCACATGTGGCAAGTACTACAGACTATCACAAACTACAAAGGCAAATCAAGCTGTGTGGTGCCCACTGAATTCTCCCTCCCAGACGAGCTTAATACATTCTATGCTCGCTTTGAGGCAGACAATACCGAGCCATCCAGGAAGACTCTCGCCGTTTCGAGATGACTAGGTGCTTTTGCGCTCAGAGGCTAGTTGCTATGGGTACGACATCGCCAATGCACTTGCTAATGAACTCGCTCACCGAATCAGGGTATTCGTCAATGTTGTTGTTGGACGCAATGCAGAACATATCCCAATTCATGTGATCGAAGCAATCTTGAATCGTGGAATCAGATTGGTCGGACCAGCGTTGAACAGACCTGAGAGCGGAGCTTCCTGTTTTAGTCTCTGTCTATAGCCTGGGAGCAACAAAATGGAGTCGTGGTCAGCTTTTCTGGAAGGAAGGCGGGGAAGGCCTTATATGCGTTGCGGAAGTTAGAATAACAATGATCCAGGGTTTTACCAGCCCTGGTAGCACAATCGATATGCTAATAGAATTTAGGGAGTCTTATTTTCAGATTAGCCTTGTTAAAATCCCCAGCTACAATGAATGCAGCCTCAGGATATGTGGTTTCCAGTTTACACAGAGTAAAATAAAGTTCGTTGAGGGCCATCGATGTGTCTACTTGGGAGGGAATATACGAGGCTGTGATTATAAGCAAAGATAATTCTCTTGGTAGATAATGCGGTCAACATTTGATTGTGAGGAATTCTAAGTCAGGTGAACAGAAGGACTTGAGTTCCTGTATGTTGTTATAATCACACCACATCTCGTTAATCATAAGTCATATCCCCCCGCCCCTGTTCTTACCAGAAAGTTGCTTGTTTCTGTCGGCGTGATGCGTGGAGAAACCAGCTGGCTGTACCGACTCCGATAGCGTGTCTTGAGTGAGCCATGTTCCCGTGAAGCAAAGAACGTTACCGTCTCTGATGTCTCTCTGGAATGCTACCCTTGCTCGGATTTCAGTGTGCTAGGCACACTGGAGCCACTCCAATTTACCTACCACTCCAACAGATCTACGGAAGATGCCATTTTCATAACACATCTGGAGGAAAATATTTTGTGTGAGAATGCTGTTCATTGACTACAGTTCAGCATTCAAAACTATTGTTCCCTCCTAGCCCAGAGCCCTGGGTCTGGACACAACCCTCTGCAACTGGATCCTGGACTTCCTGACTGGCAGACCACAGGCTGTAAGGATTGGCAACAACACGTCCTCCGCACTGACTCTTAACACAGGGCCCCCCAAGGGGTGTGTCCTCAGTCCTCTGCTGTACTCCCTGTTCATCCACGACTGTGTGGCTTTGCATGACACCTACTCCATCATCAAATTTGTAGGCCTGATAACCAACAATGATGAGTTAGCCTATAGGGAAGAGGTAAGTGAACTGGCATCGCAAAACAAAGGAGTTCATTGTTGATTCCAGGAAGCAAAGGAGGGAACATGCCCTGATCCACATCAACGGGACTACAGTATAGAGAGTAACAGGTCTTAAGTCCCTCGGCATCCACATCACAGAGGACTTGTCATTGACCAACAACATCACCACTCTTGTCAAGAGGGTACAACAGCATCTCTACTTCCTACATGCTGACCACACATACATATTATACAATCATTGCATCCACACTGCTAGCGTCTGTGTAGCCAGGCCCTAAAATAAAACCTGGATCTATTTGTGACACTTGACAAGCTGCAAGTCCTGCCTCTCCCATCTCCTCATTGGTTTTTAGGAGCATATACCCACGTGGGTGATTGAACGATGAACTGAGGTCCACACTCCAGTCCAGTTGGTAGTGGTAATGCACCTTAAAGTTGGTTGCCAACTGTCATATAAAGTCCAAAGAAGAAGAAGAAGCATGAAGGAGGAGAGATTACTAGAAACAAACTCGGTTTACCAAGGACAAATTAGCTAGCAACAGCATGCTAACTAGCTAAATTGCCACAAATGTTTAATGCTTTTTGACCTGTCCCTAAATTAATATAGTTGGTTCAGAGCCCCAGGTCCTCCCCAAATACACTCCAATACACATGTAAATATTGAACTTTAAATTGAGCTTTCCTTTATTATACTTATGCTAAAATGTATTATTCTATTCCACTGCCATGCCCTTTATGTTCATATTCTTATATTTTATTGTTTCTTATTGTTGTTGCATTGTTGAGAAGGAACCTGCAATTATGCATTTCGTTGGATTGTGTGTACCATAAAACTCTCCACTTCTCTCTTACTGTTGGTGTTATGGAGGAAGACCATGAGCAGCTGACTTGATGTTGCCAACTAGCATGGTAGAGGAACTGTACAAGGATTTTCTAGACAAGGAGATGTCATTAGGCTACTATAACATATCAGTCTGACAATATTTTGAGAGAGAGGGAGGGCACCGTACAGCGCAAGAGAGGGGGAGTGCGGGAGAGAGACTCTGTCACTAGTACCTTCTTGACACTATGTACTGCTGAAAAGCATACAGAGTGACAACAGTCTTCTCAGTTATTGTAGTTCACAAGGCTGGAAACTTTCAGGCAGCTCTCTCCAAGAGACTGAGAGAGGTTGGGGCCACTCCAGCCACCAACCTCCCAAACATGACCAGACAGCGAGCAAATAAAACGGGTGGAGTCTGGAAAAACAACATTCCATGAATGCTAACAATAGCATGGTGCTGGACTGGACTTTATGCTCTCAGCTAAAGTCCAACCACTAGAGTTCAGATAACAGAGAGAGCCAGAGAGAGAGAGGGAGACAGAGAGACAGGGAGAGGTTGTGGGATCTTGGGTCTACTCACAAACCAAGTATTCACAAAATGGGACAAACACCAAACTGAGACTCTGCATGCAGAATTATGCAAATGTATCCCCAGAGTACAATGTAAAACACAAAATAATACATGCAGACCAGAATTAGGACTATTCCAGCTAATTATCAAAATCGAGAAGATAGCAAATAAATTCTACAACCATCTAAAAGAAAGGGATTCCCAAATCTTCCATAACAAAGCCATCACCTACAGAGAGATGAACCTGGAGAAGAGTCCCCTCAGCCAGCTGGTCCTGGGGCTCTGTTCACAAACACACCCCACAGAGCCCCAGGACAGCAACAAAGTGGGACCCAACCAAATCATGAAAAAATGTAAAGATAATTACTTAACACATGAAAAAGAATCAACCAAAACACAGAGCAAACTGGGATGTTATTTTGCCTTTAACAGAGAGTACACAGTGGCAGAATACCTGACCACTGTGACTGACCCAAACTTAAGGAAGTATAGACTCAGTGAGCATGGCCTTGCTATCGAGAGAGGCCGCCATAGGCAGACCTGGCTCTCAAGAGAAGACAGGCTATGTGCCTACTGCCCACAAAATGAGGTGGAAACCAAGCTGCTCCTCCTCTCACACCCTGATCTGTTTCACTTGTCATGTGATTGTCTCCACCCCCTCCAGGTGTCGCTTATTATCCCTGGTGTATATATCCCTGTGTTTCCTGTTACTTTGTGTCAGTCCGTCTTGTATGTTTTTGAAGTCAACCAGCGTTTTTCCCGTACTCCTGCTTCTATTCTCCCTTGCTAGTCCTCCCGGTTTTTGACCCTTGCCTGTTTTCTGGACTCCGTACCCCGCATGCCTGACCATTCTGCCTGCCCTGACCTCGAGCCTGCCTGCCACTCTGTACCTCTTGGACTGTGATCTGGTTTTGACCTTTGGCCTGTCCACAACCATTCTCTTGCCTACCCCTTTTGGATTATTAATAAATATCAAGACTCAAACCATCTGCTTCCCGTGTCTGCATCTGGGTCTCGCTTTGTGCCCTTATACCTCCTAACCTCCTGCCAAATGGAGGACCATATTAGAGACACATATTTCCATCAGATTACACAGACCCACAAAGAATTTGCAAACAAATTCAATTTTGATAAACTCCCATATCTATTAGGTGAAATACCACAGTGTCACCACAGCAGCAACATGTGTGACCTGTTGCCACAAGAAAAGTAAAGCACAAACACCATTGTAAATGCAACCTATATTTTTATTTTTATTTATTTTCCTTTTCTACTTCAAGTAGTTACACATTGCTACAACACTGTATAATATAACATTTGAAATGTCTACATTCCTTTAAAACTTTTGTTTTAAGTGTGTAATTTTACTGTTAATTTCTGATTGTTTTTTCCCTTGTTTATTTTCCTATTGTTTATTGTCTATTTCAATTGATTTGGCAATATAAACATGTGTTTCCAATGCCAATAAAGCCCATGTAATTGAATTGAGAGAGTGTATCACAGGATTAAAGTCTGCTCGTCTGCTGTGTTTTTGGCAAATCGGAGCTATCAAAGACTCCAGTCACCTAAGTCATAGACTGTTCTCTCTGCTACCACACGGCAATCAGTACTGGAGCGCCATGTCTAGGTCCAAAAGACTTCTTAACAGCTTCTACCCCCAAGCCATAAGACTGCTGAACAACTAATCAAATGACCACCAGACTATTTGCATTGACACCCCCCATTTGTTTTTACACTGCTGCTACTCTCTGTTTATTATCTATGCATAGTCACTTTACCCCTACCTACATATATTAATGACCTGGACTAACCTGTACCCCTGCACATTGACTCGGTACCAGTGCCCCCTGTTTATAGCCTTCTTATTGTTATTTTATTGTGTAACTTTAAAAAAACATTTTTTATTTAACTTTAGTTTATTTAGTAAATATTTTCTTAACTCTATTATCTTAAAACTGCATTGTAGTGCATTTTGCGTGTAACTTATTTTAGTTGTTATTTTTTGAGATAGTAAACATTGTCAATAATAATGAAACACTTAACTACAGGCTGATGTTGGTAGGCCAGGCCTAGTGAAGGCAGGGTGGAGGGCCATCCAATCCTAAAAGGTCACTATGCAGGGGGCTAATGACAGACAAATGGAGTCGTTGAATCACAACCACCACTGACCAGGAGACACAGGAATCTACTGAGAGGGGATGGTGGCCATTCCCCTCACTTACTCACTCTCACACACATGCATGGAAACACACACACACATTTAGTAAAACAACAGTATGCCCCAATCCCTGTTTAATTAACTAGGCAAGTCAGTTAAGAAGACATTCTTATTTACAATGACGGGCTAGGAACAGTGGGTTAACTGCCTTGTTCAGGGGCAGAACGACAGATTTGTACCTTGTCAGCTCTGAGATTTGATCTAGCAACCTTTCAGTTACTGGCCCAACGCTCTAACCACTAGACTACCTGCTGTTACCTGGTGCAGCAGGTGGGTTGCACCTCCCCCAGGTGGGGTGGACGGAGAGGAGTGTGTGTTTTTGTGCATATGTTTGTGAAGGGTATTTGTCCTGTGGAGGTGATAGGGGGAAGGGGTTAGTGTGGTGTGTTAACATCTAAACAGCACAGCTGTAAAAGCTATGCATATAATCTACTTGTATGAGAGAGAGAGAGAGAGAGAGAGAGAGAGAGAACATTCACACCACTAGTCACAGCTTCCCATAACTAGCTGTGACTATACTCTCTGGCTGACTGCTGGCTCCTCATTCCCTACATAGTGCTCAACTTGGATCCTAGTAAATCAAATCAAACTAAGATGCCATGTATTCTGCCACTACATGGATAAAAGCACACATTTTATTTGATGTAAGTGGACATTTTATTTAAATGACCTATTTTTCCTTTCTGCCTCTCTCTTTGCATAAGGGCAAGTCTACGGCTGCTTTGCTTCCCAAATAGCACCCTATTCCATATGGGCCCTGGTCAAAAGTAGTGCAATATGTAGAGAATAGGGTGCCACTTGGGACACTACCGTAGCGTAGGAGCAGTAGCCTGAGTAGTCTATTGTGATTGGCCTTGCATGTGGTACTTTGGGTGTGCAAGCAATAATTGCTTTGGCTAAAACGACATTAATCGTGTTTTGACGACATATAATGCCATTGAAAAGCTTATTGGAATATGAATACAAAAGAAGATTATGTGAACAGGGGGATGTGTGGGCCCGGATAGACTGAGGTGTGGGAAGAGCATGTGTCTGTGGCATAGAGGTGACTAGAATGCAGTGAGTAATGTGACAGACAGAGAGAGAGAGAGGGGAGGGAGAGAGAGAGGAAGGGAGAGAGAGAGAGGGAAGGTGATAGAGATAGGAAGGGGACAGAGAGGGAAGGCGAGGGAGATAGGGGGAGGGATAGAGACAAGAGGAAGAAGAGAGAGGGAAGGCAAGAGAGATAGGGAGGGAAGAGGGTGGGAAAGCGAGGGAGATAGGGAGGGGAGAGGGTGGGGGGGTGAGATAATGAGTACAGTGCCTTATCTGTACTTAAAAGTAATTCCTCTTTTTGTTCTAGCAGAGTAATATAAACATATCTATACATCCTTGTTTTTGCATGTAGATAATCTATCATTAACTCCATCTCAGATAAGAAACACATTTATGGGTCATTTCTTAAATGGTCACTTCTTAGATGCAATTCACCTATAGGCATTGCGAGAATGCTTAATTTTATAAGTATATAGAAAATATGTTACAATCTGATGTATTCGAAATAGACATGAGAGAGACTTTCACAATTTTCACAAGTCTATATTATAAACCTAAAATAACGTGCATTGTCTGAATATAAGATTTTGAGCTTCTTGATATTTGAGTCTCTTTGCTCCGATTGGATCCACTAGAATCCTCAGAAGACAAGACAAGGCCAAATGAATAAGAGTCTAAATTTACCAGGTTATTACGCCATGCAGCCCAGGCAGGTTCGAGCAGTACATGCTGATCCACACTTGACTTGACACCATTCAGCCAATCAACAGGGAACTGGAGGACAAATGTTTCTCCCCTCAACACCTGTGAAAAGACACTAAACTCAGGCCAAAGGCCCCCAATTTGTAGGTCCTATTATAAAACTCCCATTGACCTTAAGCCATTACAACACTGGGGTCAATGCACGAGCAAAAACAAAAAAGGTTCATTCAAAAAACCTGCCTCCAACGCCGTATTTGGACATAGCTTAGCAAATCAAATCAAATGTTATTTTTCACATGCTACGTAACACATACATTTGGATTTGATTCAGCATATCAAGTGCAGCTATGTTAGTAGGTTGATAGTGTAACAGGCCCTATGTCAGTGCAAGACCTTGCAGATCCGGCCATAGACAGCAGGGTGTCTGACTGAGTTGGGGGATGGGGTGGGGCATTCATTTGCATTGTAAATAATGACAATGTCAGTTTAGAAGAGGGCACTCCCTTTAAATCTACTGAGCTAGTTATGTTGCACCCAAACAGACAGATCAGAGTAGACCATCCTCCTCAGTGTCGTCTCCTCAACCCCGGAACAGAACAGAGCACAATGGCCTAGCTGCTGAATAGACAGAGAGGCTGGGAGTCTGGCCGACTCTGGGGCCCAAGAATAGGACACATTCTTCAGCACAAAAGGGTGTGTGTGTGTGTGTGTGTGTGTGTGTGTGTGTGTGTGCGTGCGCGTGTGTGTGTTTCAACATCAGTGGATGCCATGTCTCTGCAGAGAGGTCTTGACTCTTTGGACTCTCCACTGTGATATAAGAGAAGTAAGTTATGATGAGGGGAGTACGAGCATCAATCGCTCTGTGAACAGAGGGAGAGAGAGAGAGAGAGAGAGAGAGAGAGAGAGAGAGAGAGAGAGAGAGTGAAGGAGACCGAGAGGAGAGAATGAGCACCCAGCCATTGTGCCTGTAAATTAGACAGTCACTCTCTACTTCTATGGTTTCCGTTCAACCATCTTCTTCTATGGTTTTTGTTTCTGTTCAACCATGGTGTGCTGAGCTGAATGAGGTGTCATGTCATTAGCACCAGTTTCATGCCAGCAGGCTCTCTCTCTTTGGGGGGGTTGCTGTTCACATGCATATGTATCACCAGGCCCTGTCTCTCTGCAACAAAACATTTGCATAGCACGCACCAGAGCCTACCGTTGTCTGTCTCTAATAGCCAGCTCTGATTGATTCTGTGACTGTAATCTGAAATGAATAGTGAAATTAATCAGTAATTTGTCATTCATATTGTATTTCGAAAACATACTGTAGGCCTCAATGAAACCAGACTCTAATTTGTAACATAGAGAATGTTGTAAAACATGAAATACATTTGTTGATGAAAGTATTATGCATATGATAATGATTATTGTTGACATACATACCAGTGTCATAACAATGTAGTAGCCTATTGGGGGGTTTGTACAACATACTCTCTGCTCTCTGTTGACACCATATCCTTTACTAGCCACAATAATTGTCCCCTAGGAGGCTACAAAATGTATGAGGCCACATCAAATGCGTGTTATACAAAGGAGTCGTAGGCTACCTAACGCCAACATTTAAGAACATGTCAGGAGCAGTTAATGAATTGTCCAACGTTCGCTAAGTCTGTACTAGGGTCACAAACCGAGCCAATCGGAACAAAGGATACAGAGACGACAGTAGCTCCACCTCTCCCTCTTTCCTTCTCCGCTGGTTGGTTTATACATATATATAATCCCGGAGCTGACCCAGAAAAGTAACTCTGGTGACGGATTCTCGCTCGCCTCACAGTGCACTAGAGAGCACCGATCGTTTTAATTCGATGAAATACATGTATTTGGCGCATCGCCTTTGGAAGTAAAGACGGAGATCCAATAGCAGAAAGAGAACGAGAGAACTTCAGAGCAGGGCCATTTAGCTGGTAAGTGTTGTCTTGTGAGGGGGGCATTCGTTGCAGAGAGAGAGACTGTCCTATTACTGAGGGGAAGGTAGGAGAACCATTGTTCGTCTTATTTACGGTTTCTTACATTACCGATTGTTCATATGCCGGCTATAGTGCATAGTGACACTGTATGATAAATTACTAAACGATTGAACTGTATATATTGCCAGACCGAGTTTATTTAAACCGGATTATTATTTTTGTTGTAATGTGGTATCAAAAGTATTTACTGTTCAATGAAATATGGCCCCTATGCAAATACCTAGAATACACGGGTAAATTGAAGCGTAAAAATGTAGATATAGTGTGTAATAATTCACCTACAAAAAATATATTGATCATTCTTTGTTGCTCCCCTTTTAGCCTTTTGCAAAATGTGACATAGACGGAATGAATGTTAAAATGCCTAAACGTTCACGCTTGCATAGCCCAAACACAATTGTATGGATTTTGTTCCGCTGTTGACCATACATACCCTGTTGACCATTCTCTCTAAATGATTGTGGGTTTAGAAACAATGTTGCATCGGATCGTAGTTTTTTTTATTTGTATAGATAAAGCACAAAGAGGTTTGAACGGAAACCTGAGCGCCAGGGGCACTGGAGTTCATTTCTGGGGGAAAGAGAAGAAAGAAACACGACATGCTTTGTTTTCAAGCAGACAGTGAAAAGACAGAGCCACACTCCTATGGTATCCAATGGATCAACCATCATATTGTGTTTATGCGGTGATAGAGACATGTACGTTATTAAGAATGTCATTAATTGTTTTACCTTGCGTAATTGTGGGTGGGGAAATTATGCGTTGTTGTGCCATTTTAACTCTGGTGTTACAGAGATGGCACAAATACAGATTCCGTTTTGAATTAATAAATCGTAGGGTGTTGTCTTTAATTTTTATTTCCATTGTATTTTTCCTATAAGCACAGATCGTAATGACCATCTTGTCCATTTATCACTGCTTGTGCCTAACGAAATGTTTGTAAACGTTGGTTTCCTTTCGCGCGGATGCTCTCGCTATCATTTTGCATGTAGTACCTTATTTATTACTATGTATCTACCGATTAAAATTCGACATGCGCTCTTCTGCGTCCGTTCAACGACAAAGGTATGACTGGTATTTCCGATCGTGTAATAGGCTACATACTGGCAGCGGATACAGGCAGTAAGTAGGCTATGCGTAATGTTGCTGTGGTCGAAATGATGGTTAAACAATCGAAAGTGTAAATGGCCCCCAAACGTCATCTGAATAGATTACTGACTCAACACTGTTTGAATCACTCATAGTACACTGTCTTATCTCTATGGAATCACTCACTGTTAAAAGTCATGGCATGGGGTAGTGCTGGGAATTTTATGTTCTCCGGGAGCTGTGTCTCTCAGATTGATCTGATGAACTAGGCAGACACCTAGTCAGTTGTACAACTGAATGCATTCAACCGAAATGTGTCTTCCACATTTAACCCAACCCCTCTGAATCAGAAAGATCCAGGGTTGCCTTAATTGAGGTCATCGGTGCCCCGGGAGCAGTTGTTGTTGGGGGTTAACTGCTTTGTTCATGGGAAGAACGGAAGATTTTTCCACCTTGTTGGCTCAGGGATTCGAACCATCGACCTTTCAGTTACTGCCCCGGTACTTTTAACCGCTGTATGTTTATCAGTGCTTCCCAAACCTCTCTTTGGTTCATCTATTCGACTACTAGCACGCCTGATTCTTTCGCAACTAAAAGGCTCTGGACTGAAGCACCGCTAACAACAACATTGCTCCTCCTCCTCCGCAGGGTGACAGTAAAGGTTTCCTTGTAAATGTTCTTATACAGAGTCATCATCATAACTAACATAAACATTGTCCTTCCTCCTGCAGGGTGATAGAGAAACCATGGCAGACCACATGATGATGCCCATGTCCCACGGCCCTGCGACGGCCCTCCATGGCTACAGGATGGGGGGAATGGGTGGCCCTCCACAGCACGCCGTGCCGCAACCCGGCCTCCGCACCCTTCCCAACGGCCAGGTCATGCACTACGGCCGGGTGCCGCAGACCTCAATGGAGGCCGCCATGAGGCAGCGGCCCGGTCTGGGGATGGTGGGGCCGGCTGGGATGAGCGGTCAGGTGAATGGCCAGGTCAATGGAGCACAGATGGGAGGACACCATCACCAGATGAACCAGATGATGTATAACCAACAGCATCAACAACAACAGCCACATCAACAACAACAGCAGCACCACCACATGCAGCAGCAGCACCCTCAGTCTCAACCCCAGCACCCCCAGCAACAGTACCACCCCAGTGGGCTCACCTCCCAGCAGCTCATGGCCTCCATGCACCTCCAGAAACTCAACACCCAGTACCACGGACATCCACTGGGGCCGGTCCAGGGCCATCACCTGGCCAACGGGGCCCAGTACAGAGTAGGGCCAGGCCAGCTGGCCAGCATGCAGCACATGGGTCAGGGTGGGCCAGGTATGGTGCTGGGACAGAATATGGACATAGACCTGATAGATGAGGAGGTTCTGACAGCGCTGGTGTTGGAGCTGGGTCTGGACCGGGTTCAGGAGCTCCCAGAACTGTTCCTGTGTCAGAACGAGTTTGACTTCATCCCTGACTTTGTTAATATGAAACAGCAGCCGAGCACCGTGAGCTGCTGAGAGATACACAACAGTCAGACGAAGAAAGACGCTGTAAAAACAGGCCGGCGCCCAGAGAAAGACTGAACCACAGACTAGACTAGCCACAGTAGCACACACAAGAGGAGACACGCAGACTATTGTTTCAGTTCTCTCTGTGTGAGTTTAGGCTATCTATCTGTGACCATGTATAGTAGATCTACAGAACACACTGACCTACCTGTGAATAGTAGGCCTACCTGTTGGTTTAAGATGAATTGTAAGGACAGAAAGAGAGGAGAGGAAACGAAAGCTTCCTCTGCATCAGGCTGGCCAGCATCAGTGTCGGTGAGAGCTGAGCTCAGTCAGCCTGGCCACAGGGTGGCGCTCTCTCTGGCGCAGTGGCCTCTGTCGATTCTGTACTGCCTTCCGTCCTGCCTCTGGGCTGCCACCCATGCCCTAGTGTCAATATGTGTGCTGAGGCCTGAGGGATGAATGTAGACTCATTCAGCAGGACAGGAAGACGAGACAGACAAGCTGAGACAATACAAAGACTAGCTTCACCTGAGACTACTAGATTTGATCTATGGCTTTTAGAAATGTATTTATTTATGAATTTACCCAACCAAGTAGCTAGCGGACATTTGACAAATTGAGTTGGTCGTCTGATTATGAATTAGGCTGTTGGGGGGGAAAGAGTTGTTCAAAAATATGCCTAACTTTATTGTGTGTATGTTGAAGGCTGGTTCTTCAAAACAGGCTTGGAGGATTCCTTCCTCGTTACCTTACCATTTCCTTTAGTAAGAGCCTGAGAGAGAGAATGGGCCAATGGGGTTAGATTTTCTTGGGTGGTGGGGGTTTATTAGTCTCTGATTGGTTAGGAATTAACTGTGTTACCCTGGCAATCTGGTTCCTCTCCCTGACATAATCTGATCACATAATCAGAACAACATTATAATTATCATTAAAACTTGTTTCCTTGAATCTTACATGTCCGCAGTTTCTCTATTTCCTACTGCTGAATTAAATCTGATCAAATCACTGGCGAAGTAGTGCTGCACATACAGAGTAGCATCTCTATAGCAAGAGAACAGAGAACAGACCCTGCCCTGCATGTCTTAAAATATTCCAGCTTCTACCTTCAAACAGTTAGATGCTCTCGTTCGGTAGAGTCTCAATGACTACTTTACACTCTACTTCTACTGGTGGTCGTTGCGGCAAGGGAATACACTGAATAGTATTTAAGGAACAACACACAAAACATAACAGCGGGCTATTTACTCTACATACAGTATCTGTGAGTGTGGCACAGAAGGTAAGGCAGGGGGAAAACCAGAACCTCTCTCAGTCGCAGGTCATTCTGAGTCATATAACTCACTTTAGACTTTGAACAGCACTGGCAGTTAAAAGACGTAAACACAAAGTGTTGGATTGTGAGAAGTACAGTAACCTAGTGCTCTATCTGGGGTGAATCCTAACTTCCACCAAATGTGTACTTAGTCATGCATTGATATCAATGGGTGACCAAGTGAACATTTGACTTTAGTAGGAGTTAGGATTTGCCCTTCTGTGAACATCCTGAGTGTGTAAGCCTGCCAGGTAATTCTTGAGGGTAGTGACTGGGTTTGGTCCTCTAACCTAACCTTGGCCAATGTGCTGACTGGGTATGTAGGCTAGGACAGTGGAGGCTGCTTCAACTGCCTTGAACTGTGAACAGCGTTCATTAGTCCATTCTGTGGACACAGCATAGTGCTAGGCACTACTCCAGCAGTACTTGGTTGGTTTAATCATTGTTTAAAGCTGCCTCTCTTTACCTGTGGAATTGATTTCATTACCAAAGGTCCAAACCCAATAGTGCAGAGCAACACACACACAGACATGCACACATACACGCCCTCACACATGCACGCCCTCACACACAGGTTGGTTGCTGTTTCCATAGATTAGCTTACTCAACTGGTTCTTTCCTGATTAGATTTAAATCACTCGTTCACACACGCTTGTCTTAATTGAGGTCATCCAGCATCACAGCCCCAATAACTTGGTAATTAGAAAACTTGGCACTCAAAGGTAGTGTGCACTATATAGGGAACAGGGTGCCATTTTGGAAGTACCCTTGGTAATTAGAAAACGTTCTATTTCTGTGGTGGTGCAGTGTTTTCCCCCCCTGCCCACTGTGCATAATGAGTTTTTGGCAAGGTTACTGCTTTGCTCCAGTGACTAGTACGAGAACTTCCTGTCCTGTTCTGTTGTTGAGCTATTTGTGGAGTTGTCAGAACAGAGAGGTTGGAGGAGCAGTGAGGTTGAAGAGAGGATTGGGGGAAGGGGAAAGCTTCCCTCTGTAATGCATTGTGGTAATCTGTTCCAATACCAGAGCTACACTCACTGGTGTCTCAGCTCTTTTTCTAGCCTGGAATCTAAAGGGAATATCGCTCTATTTCACTATAGCTTCACTTCACTGTACTTCACTTCACTATTTGCACAAAGTGCAAATATTCAGTTTGGATTCCAGGCTACTCTTAACCCTGTCTCGCCCCTGGAGACCTGCCATTTTGCAGAGCTCTGAGCACAAACATACAATGGACAACAGAAAGTACACTCATCATTGCAAAGGCCGAAACCCCAACCATATCGGGTCATTTCTTGTGGTCGGGTTATCTGTTACCAGTCTATTTATGTATAACTTGGACTTAGATCTGGGACCAGGTTATTTAGGGCAGTTTCACAACCCCTTATGAAAAAATGATCTATTACAATCTGAAAATAATATTTGTCTTTGTCTTTTAAGCCTTAGAGAGGGTGTAGCCTCTCAAAGTCATTTGATTACAGCTATATCAATAATATTTCAGACTTCTAATGTATGGTGTCTTTGTACTGTAGAATGTAGGTAAAGTTGACATAATTAAGGTACTTTTCAAAAAACATTGTCAGATGTAATTGTTGAATGGCTGATGGCTGATGTTGATGTGTTGAATGACAAGAGATGAGGGTTTATCATCCATTTTGACAATTGGGAGTGTTGATATAAATAGGTTGCAGGGTAAAACCAGACTTAATGCTGGGCTAACCATTAAGTGCAGCATTCAGTCTGGATTACCCAGGCTAACAAACAGTTTCATTATATCAAGGGTTTGGGTACAGGACAGGCCTGAAGCTTTAAGACCTAGTAGATTGCATGTGAACATTGTGAAAAGAGATGTGATGTCACCACTTTTCCACACATCCGCTGAGAATGTACAGCAGAACGGAATGCATTGTGGGAAGTGAAGTCTTAAAATGGTGGATACATTTGTGAGATTGTATTGTAAAATCCTTGTTCCAAATTGCACCACTTCATTTGGGGTTAACCCCCCACCTCCCAACCCCCAAAGGTTTTTTTTTAATGTTATTGATTCTATTTTAAGAAAATGTATTTATTTTCAACAACAATAAAATATTTATTTAAAGAACTGGCCAGAGTATGGAGTGTTTTCTAACATGTTTCTGTATCTGCACCGCTCTATGATATCCTTTGAATACCCCGTGCATCCTTTGAATACCCCATGCAACCTTTGAATACCCCATGCATCCTTTGAATACCTCATGCATCCTTTGAATACCCCATGCATCCTTTGAATACCTCATGCATCCTTTGAATACCCCATGCATCCTTTGAATACCTCATGCATCCTTTGAATACCCCATGCATCCTTTGAATACCCCATGCATCCTTTGAATACCTCATGCATCCTTTGAATACCCCATGCATCCTTTGAATACCTCATGCATCCCTTGAATACCCCATGCATCCTTTGAATACCTCATGCATCCTTTGAATACCTCATGCATCCTTTGAATACCCCATGCATCCTTTGAATACCTCATGCATCCTTTGAATACCTCATGCATCCTTTGAATACCTCATGCATCCTTTGAATACCCCATGCATCCTTTGAATACCTCATGCATCCTTTGAATACCCCATGCATCCTTTGAATACCTCATGTGTGACTTTGTATTGAAACCTCAACTACTTCTGACAACTATACAATGAGTCTGACAATACTTCTGCTCCAGTACAGTGAGACATCTCAGTAGTGTTCATGTATGGGCTCTACAGCTGCAGTGGCGTGTATTCATGGATGCCAAGGGAAGCCGGGCTTCCCCAAATATGTGTTTTCATCATTTTACGTCAATTCTCAAGTGGCAGAATCGCGAGGGAAACAACGACCCCCTGTCTTGGTATGTTGTAGCGCGTGTATTTGATGCTGTTTGGAACAAAATATTATGACATGTAGCATTTGCCCTCCCTTGATAAAAAAATAAATAAAATAATTAGCCAATCAGCATTGAGCTGAGCTCAACTGCTGGTTGACCTGGCGCAGCAAAATGCCCCCAATGGAGGCCAGTTTGGATTTAGCTTCACACCAATCAAATCATATCCCAAGCAAAATATCATGATTGTCAGAAAAATGTGTCTGTTTCTGGTCTGCGTGTGTTGATGTCCTGCAGTAGCTAGCTTGCAAAATTGACGATTTCCTTAGCCAATGATGGAGATGGGGATTTGGATGGGGATTTGTTGGATGGGGATTTGTTTTTGAGTTAATTCTCTGTACAGACTAATAATAATGATGGTAATTCTGATCTAGTCATAAATTAATATGTTTTGCCAGTGGCCTGAGATGATTGAAGTTCAATATGTAGCCTAGATGTAGCCTAGTACACTCAGGAAGTTAGGCTAGCAGGCATTTTAGCTAGGTAGCCTATGAGAATAAAAACTAAAAGGGTACTGTATGACAGAAACATAGACCGTTTTGCCAACATGAAAGAGAGGAGGATGGCATTGGTGTTCAACTAGTCTACAAGTAGGGGGAGTCAACTTGTGCACACACAGACAGAAATCAGTACCATGGACAGCCACATGATATTTAGCAATTGATTTCACTAAATCGTTTTTGGTATCTTGAAGTTCGTTTTCAGTGTATTAAACTAAGCATATACAGCCTTATTGATTTGATGATGTTTAAGTTGAAATGGTGCTGGAATAGCGGAGGCAGTGCTCCGGTTGTCTTTGTTCTGACTTACATTAACGCTGTGGTTCTAAATCAGTAGCTGCTTAGTAACTAACTTGCTTGGCCTAACAACACCCATGCCAATATATCCTCCAAACACTTGCTTTTCGGACATGATCACCTAATTATACAATGGGTGGGTCTAATCCTGAATGCTGATTGGTTAAAACAACATTCAAGATGGTGTCTATTCCACAAGTTACTACCGGCTAAATCGATGACGTTAAAATGCTTATTTACTCTGTTCCATCAATCCACTGTCTCATCAGCCCAGCCAGGCAATTTATAAACTTGATTTCCACTATAAAAAGCATCTAAACACATTAGTATAAAGGATTTTGGTAGACAGACCCCCCCCCCCCCCCCCCCCCCACGAGTCTGATCACAGTAACGCAGTGCGGGTCGACCAGGACCTGATGCAGCTGCCGAAGTCGCGTCATCGTCTGATGGGTCAGTTGCTGCTGCCAAAGTTGCGGCGGCTTCGGACGGACCAGTAGAGGTGGCGTCGGACCGGCCAGTAGTAGCAAACACCAACAGATTTTGCTCTCCAATTTTGGATGAAACAAACGTATGAGTAGTTTAATTTATTCCGCCACGGTGTGATTGTCATGGCCTTGAATATCCCGGTGGCGTTTGAACTAATGGTTATAGAGCAAGCATTGCAATTATCACAACAGTTTTAACTGACTTGGCTTGGCTTCAGTAATTGTACCCATGCACCGCTACTGTAGAACTGTCTCAATGGATATGGATGGATTGTAAACTATCATTAGATGACAGCGTTATAATAAACAGGTTTGACAGGTAGTTGTAGTTTATGTCTAGCACCAATACAAAGCAACAGTACAAGTCGAGGCTCATACAGAGTTGCCTGATGAGACTATGTCTACAGGACTAGCCAAGGTGATAATCCACAGGCAGGACAGGGGCAGACGATATGCTAATCTGGTCATAACTGAGGTTCACCTTGACCTATAAACATATTGTATAACTACCTCTCTGGGAGCCTAGTCCACTCCTAGTGAAGGCTATTCCAAACCGTGGGCTGTCGTACTGTAGCTGTACTAAGGACTGGGTTGAAATTAGTCTCTTTACCTGTTTTCTGTCCCTGATCTTAATTTATTATGTTTTAATGTTTCAAATGTACAATGCCTTGACTTAACTAGTTTGAAAGCCCTTATATCAGTAATTCAAGTCAGGTGTTGAATACCTGTCTGTCTGTCTGTCTGTCTGTCTGTCTGTCTGTCTGTCCAACACACCCCTCATAAGCTCCTCCTGAGTAACCATTCCTATTGTCAATAGAACAGATGTTGACAGTTTTACTGTAACACACCACAGTCTAACTCTCTTTAAACTACCCTCAGGCTAGTGTAGTCATTCTAGGAAGGAGGACTCACTGCAGCGATGATATCTGTATGTGCTCATGTTTGGCTTTTCTCTGAAATTACCTTGTTGGCTGTTTGACACTCCCTGTCTCAGAAATGACACTCCCTCCTTTCGCTCACGTCTGTCTGTCTGTTTCTCCCTCTGTAACAAACAACACTATTGGTTATTGACTCTCCCCACTGTCTCACCTCCCTTGCCACTCCCTCCCTACTCCCTCCCATGTTTGTTTCTCCTGTGAAGTGAACTACGCTGCTAGCTGTTGACTGTTGACGCTCCCTGTCGCTCTCATGATGAGTCACCACACACGCTTCTGTATTTGGCTCACTGATTAGATAAGGCCCTGCTAAAGGTGACTGACTGGCAGACTGGCTGGTTGGCTGGGGTGATCTCACAGACAGGCTGCACTGATAACAGGCTCATTCTCATACATAGTTTACTCATACGTTTCTTTGTAGGTCAACCTAGATGTTCTCTCATTCAGAATGAGGCTTCAGGTCAACGTGGATATACAGCCAGGGCCTTTAAATTCACAATGGCTTTTTATCAGGGAAACGTAACTATTAGCACAGCAATGTGTTGGTGCTTCTGTCACCCATGTGTCGACTCTAACGATTGTCTTCTGAATAGCTTGAAGCCACACAACCTTCCCCATAATATGGCTAGTGCATCTGAAACGCCGTTACCCGCTCTACTCCTTGTGAAGCATTGAAGTATTACCAAACTGAGTCCAATGTTAATCCTCGCCTATCACTCTTGCTTTTTCTCTCTCTCTCTATCTCTCCTATTTTCTCTCTCTCTCCTTTCCTTCTTCAGTCAGGAATCACCACGGTTCACCAATCACCACCAGTATTTGGACCAAAGCCATCTCTCCAGTCTCTGTGATTTCTGTGTGGTTGTCTGGACGTCACCAGTACCCTGCAACGGCTCTTAAATGCGTCAGCCCCCCCCCCTCCCCTTTCTCACCCCCTCACCTGTTTCTCCCCCTCCAATACCTTAGCCTGACTCCCATGGACGGCATACTGTGTCCTTGAGGACTCTCGCTCTCTGACAAAGGCCACCCCTTCCTATATATTCTCTTTTCTTTCTGTCTGACTCTTTCTTTTTGTATCAGTGTCTGTCTGCCTGCCTGCCTCCCTGCCTGTCTGTCTGTTTGTGTCTGTCCGACTGCCTGCCTGCCTGTCTGTGTCTGTCTGCCTGTCTGTGTGTCTGTCTGTGTATGTCTGTGTATGTCTGTGTCTGTCTGTCTGTCTGTCTGTCTGTCTGTCTGTCTGTCTGTCCCTGTTCATCTGTCTTTCTACCTCTGTTTGCTTTTCAATGAGGACATATGGAATTGGAAATTCAGTTCACTTACTGAATTGAACGAAGTTGATACAAACGCTACAGTGATCTACTTTGTGTGGCTGACTATCGCTTTCATTTTCATTCTACCACCTTCCCACCACTCAACCATACCAAATGAAACAGCTTCCAGGTTGACATAACTCATTAGACATATGTAACTGACTCACTGTTGAGTCAGTGTTTTCCAGGGTTGAGGCAGCCATGCTGACTGTGTGACACTAGCCTCTGTCTGATTAGTGATATGCTGATAGGCGGGGTCTCCAGACATGATAGGTGTGGCCACCAGACATTAGTGATGTATTGGCCAATAGCCTACCTAAATAAGACAAATAATTCCTTTTTGTATATCTTGTTTTATCCTGTATATATTCTTGTTTGACCTTTTTTCATTGCTCATCAGCCAACAGCACTGATGTAAATAAGACAAAAATATATATTTTAGGACATGAGTGTGCAAGGTGGTAGCCTTAACCAACAAATACTTCCAGGGGTCAATTCCAATCCATGTCAGTCAATTTAGGAACTAAACTGGAAGATCCTTACGTGACATCTTCAATAACTCTCTCTTTTGAGGATTTGAGTAGGGATCAAAAACCCTTTTATCGAGTTGGCATGAAGAAGTGTTTCAGTCAGAGTAGAGACAGAGTGATGTACTAGCAGTCAGTCCTTCCCTGGTGAGAGGGCCTCATTGTCTTCCAGAGAGCCTTGTTTTACACACACGCACACACCAAAGTGTGAGCGCAGGCAGGCAGGCCCCAGGCAGGCAGGCTCCAGGCAGGCAGGCAGGCCCCAGGCAGGCCCCAGGCAGGCAGGCAGGCAAGCCCCAGGCAGGCAGGCAGGCCCCTGGCAGGCAGGCTCCAGGCAGGCAGGCAGGCCCCAGGCAGGCAGGCAGGCCCCAGGCAGGCCCCAGGCAGGCGGGCAGGCCCCAGGCAGGCAGGCAGGCTCCAGGCAGGCCCCAGGCATACAGGCCCCAGGCAGTCAGGCCCCAGGCAGGCAGGCTCCAGGCAGGCAGGCCCCAGGCAGACAGGCAGGCCCCAGGCAGGCAGGCAGGCCCCAGGCAGGCAGGCAGGCCCCAGGCAGGCAGGCCCCAGGCAGGCAGGCCCGGTGGGGCTAGACTGGAGCAAGAAAGAAAGGTAGAAGAACATGAGGAAAAGAAAAGAAGATGCCCGTGACAAGAATAACAGTCTAAAAATACCATTGACTGTTTTTCTCCAAGGTCACCGTGTCATTTTTATTAGATTGGAACGTAGCAGTGTGTGTGTGTTTGTGTGTCTACACGCAGCAGTCACAACCATCTTTCTCATGAACGTCACTTAAGCGTCACAAACAACCGTGTGTGGCATCACACTGTCAGCATGACCCCGCTCTTCCAACAGTCATTTTGATACTCGTTCAGATAACATACTGCATCTTATACCAAATAGTTAATATCAATGATCTCTTTACAGGCATGGTAACCACTGAACTACAATGAGGTGGATTTCACAAGGACAGGTGAACAAGGTAAATGAGGCTGAGGAGTCTATTGACAATAGTTGCTTATCTGTAGAGATTTAAGTGATGATGTGATCATAAGAAATGTTTGACTGAGTAGCAATGGCTGCAGACGTATCACTGAAATGCAAAACATTTCAGCGTTTATCAAAATGTTGCCTAGGCTATTGTATCTATGGTAACAGGACAAAGTGAGGATCAATGGCAATGGTAGTGAACAAGGAAGGACTTAGGATGGTCAAAGCAGGCCTTCTGAATCAACGTCTACAGCACAATGATTTGCTGTCCTTGATGAATTTGCTGTGAAAGAGCACCCATGAGATTCCTGCCTCCCATTCACACTGCACTACCAATCTCTGGGACAGGCTTCCCAAGAGACACACACATAGAATCATAATGTACACTCAATGGACTGCAGGTAGAGCACTACACACCTCCCGACCGCGCAACACTGAGTCACCCCCAGCCAATGGAAGAGGGGAATTTCCTGAGCAGTTTCTCTGTGTGGTGCAAGTGGCATGCTGACTCAGCCATGCAAATTCACTCATCTGGTGAGAGGAACAGACAAACTGGGAACCTACGTATGCCTCACAATATATACTCCCCCTCTTTCTCTCTCGTTCTCTGTTTCTCTCTCTGTCCTCTTTTTCTCTCGTATTTTCTGTTTGTGTGTGTGTGTATATGTGTGTGTGTATATGTGTGTGTGCGTGGACGTGTTGAACTATTATTGTGGGGACCTGAAGTATCCACAAAAATAGTAAACAAACAAAGATTTGACCAACTGGGGCCATTTTTATTCCCCAAGAGGTCAAATGCTATTTCTAGGGGGTTTAGGGTTAAGGTTAGAATTAGTGTTAGGTTTACAATTACATTAAGGGTTAGGGTTAGGGGTTAGGGAAAATAGGATTTTGAATGGGACTGAATTGTGTGTCCCCACAAGGTTATCTGAACAAGACTGGCCACATTAAAAGTTAAGATATCTTCCTGATTTCTGTGTGAGGATGTGGTAACAGTGTACACAACAAACACACAGCAATACCCCAAAGGCCCACTGTATTCACACACAGAAACACACTGTTAACACCATGACCCATACTGTATCAGCTATGCCTTGTAAAGACTGATCCCTGCCAGAAGCATTCCCCTTTGGTGACAACAAGCATGGTGATCTGGTGACAACACAACAACACAACATGAGACATACCCTACAGTACGTGGGTTGGAGCTGAAGCAGTTTACAGAGTAATATGACTCAACTATCCCCAAACAGACAAACATGCTGATCAGTTAACATGAACACACTCGCATGGACACACACAGAGTATGTCTCTCTTTTATTTTTTTTTATTTTTATTTTTTTACCTTAATTTAACTAGGCAAGTCCGTTAAGAACAAATTCTTATTTACAATGACACAATGACGGCCTACATCTCTCTGTAGATGACCGCAGTAAAAACAGATGAAAAACAGTGCAGATGTTTTTAGTGGAGCAGAAAAGGAGAAAAAGAACAGGATATGTGACATAAACTCTGAACCATAACAGGAAGTAGACAGACAGTAAGTCCTGTTAAACACTAGAGAAAATCAAATCAAACTTTATTTGTCACCTGCGCCGAATACAACAATTGTAGACTTTAACGTGAAATGCTTACTTATAAGTCCTTAACCAAAAGTGCCTTTCAAGAAGAGTTTTACCAGAATTTTTTTACCAAGTAGATTAAAATAAAAAAGTAATAATAAAAAGTAACACAATAAGAATATCAATAATGAGGCTATATACAGGGGGCTCCGGTACCGAGTCAGTGTGCAGGGGTACAGGTTAGTTGAGGTGGAATAGAACTGATTTCTATTTTAGCCCTTGGCAATGCAGACGCTAGTTGGCGTGCGCGAGGACGGTGGGTGCAACTAACACAGGTTAGTTGAGGGTGAAGTGACTATGCATAGATAATAAACAGCGAGTAGCAGCAGTATACAAAAGGGAGGTGGGGGGGGGGGGTCAATGTAAACTGTCTGGTGGCGATTTTATTAATTGTTCAGCAGTCTTGTCACGCCCTGGCCATAGAGAGGCTTTTATTCTCTATTTTGGTTAGGCCAGGGTGTGACTATGGTGGGCATTCTATGTTCCTTTTTCTATGTTTTTGGATTTCTTTGTTGTTTGACGGTGTGGTTCTCAATCAGAGGCAGCTGTCTATCATTGTCTCTGATTGAGAAACATACTTAGGTAGCTTTTTCCCCACTTGGTTTTTGTGGGTGGTTCATTTCTGTTTAGTGTTTGTTTCACCTTTCAGAACTGTTTCGGTTATTCCTTTTGTTATTTTTGTATTTAGTGTTCAGTTTATAATAAATAATATGAACACGTACCACCACCTTGGTCCTCACCTTCTTCCACCAACAGCCGTGACAAGTCTAATGGCTTGGGGGTAGAAGATGTTGAGGAGCCTTTTGGTCCGAGACTTGGCACTCCGTTACCGCTTGCTGTGTGGTAGCAGAGAGAACAGTCTATAACTTGGGTGACTGGAGTCTCTGACAATTTTATGGGCTTTCCTCTGACACCGCCTACTATATAAGTCCTGGATAGCAGGAAGCTTGGACCCAGTGATATACTGGGCTGTTCGCACTACCCTCTGTAACGCCTTACGGTCAGATGCCGAGTATTTGCCATACCAAGCGGTGATGCAACCGGTCAGGATGCTCTTGATGGTGCAGCTGTAAAACCTTTTGAGAATCTGGGGACCGATGCCAAATCTTTTCAGTCTCCTGAACGGGAAAAGGTTTTGTCGTGCCCTCTTCACGACTGTCTTGGTATGTTTGGACCTTGATAGATCGTTGGTGATGTGGATACCAAGGAACTTGAAACTCTCAACCCGCTCCACTACAGCCCCATAGATGTTAATGGGGGCCTGTTTGGCCCACCTTTTCCTGTAGTCCATGATCAGCTCCTTTGTCTTGCTCACATTGAGGGAGAGGTTGTTGTCCTGGCACCACACTGCCAGTTCTCTGACCTCCTCCTTATAAGCCGTCTCATCGTTATCAGGCCTACCACTGTTGTGTTGTCAGCAAACTTAATGAAGGTGTTGGAATCATGTTTGGCCACGCAGTCGTAGGTGAACAGGGAATACAGGAGGGGACTAAGTACACACCCCTGTGGGGCCCCAGTGTTAAGAATCAGCGTGGCAGACGTGTTGTTGCCTACTCTTACCGCCTGGGGGCGGCCAGTCAAGAAGTCCAGGATCCAGTTGCAGAGGGAGGTGTTTAGTCTCAGAGTCCTTAGCTTAGTGATGAGCTTTGTGGGCGATATGGTGTTGAACGCTGAGCTGTAGTCAATTAACAGCATTCTCACATAGGGAGACAAACAGGCAGGCTATAGCAGCAGTTGGAATATAAGGCAGCTACATTAGACAGACAGACTCCTAGCAACATGTAATATAAGCAACCTCCACGCCCATCTCCCTCTCCTCATCTTTCCTCTGTTTCACCCCCCCTTCATGACTAATCCTCAGATCCTTTATCACATGAATGAGTGGACATTACCTCCAAATGACAACAAAGAGGAAGGAGTGAGGGTTTAAACTAGATAGCTCAGCCACAAAGTCAAAATTGGCTATATCGTAAAAACTCATGGAAACTAAAATAAGCTTTTTGGTCTTAATTTAATGTTAGGATTAGGCATAATAAGGTTAAGGTTAGGGTTAGGTTTAAAATGGTAAGAAGAGAAATGGTAGAAATAGGCTGGGTTTATGACTTTGTAGCTTTGGTAATTAGTGATGGATGGAGCTCTGCTGCCACCTGGTGTATGTGTTGTAGCTCCTGCAGTATAATGCAGACAAGGCAGAACTGTAATCCCTACTGCTCATCTCATTAGTGTATTTGAGGAACTAGAAATATGTTTTAGCTTCTAGAGAGAAAACTCAACACATTAGTCAGTGACTGAGGGAGATGGGTTCTATTTCAGTGGAAGGGTGGATTACGTCTATCGACATTCAGAAGGTTGGAGGTTGAACCTGGCCATTCATTCACATCAGTCTGCAGATGTTTGATTTGCACTCTGTACATTGGCACTGAGGGCAGCGTAGGGGTCCAGGGTCTTTATTGTTCCTTGGGGACGGAGATGGGCAGAGATGGATCCTGCCTGGAGTTCCCCGGCACATGTCCAGATCAGGAGCCATGAAAGGTACCAGCGGCAGAGCTGAGCTGGGTGGTTGCATCAGCTAGTCCCCAAGGCTGAGTTGCAGGTGTCTTCACATGTGCCTGTGCCTGGGTGTGTGTGTGTACATTTATGTGTGCCTGTGTTGGAGCCTGTGTTGAAGCCTGTGTATATCCCTGTGCCTATGACAGAGCCTGAGTCTGTGCACTCTGCAGGGCAGCGTTGGCCTGGCTCTGTTGGCGTTTCTACTGCAGCAGCAGTCTCAGACAGCAGAACCTCCACAAAGTGCTACAGATGACTCACCTCCCAACTCCTCCACTAGGGGGAGACAGAGAAACAGAGACAGGCTGTCACGTGCTAGCTAAGTGTCGCTGGACTAGCTGGACTAATTTCTAGCTAAACTAAGCTAAGATAACTTGATCCAGTACTAAGCTAAGCTAAGACTACTTGTCACACTCCTGTAAGTAATATGATATAAGTTTCCTAATCTCCTGTATACCTAATATGCATCCACAAAAAGGCCCAGTCATAAAGGAATTATTTAATGGGTGTTAATATATTCCTACCTGCCTGGCCCACTCCTGGATGGCGCTAGCAGACAGAGGTCCCTCCGCACTGCTATCCCTCCTGAGGAACACCTCTCCCCGGTCGGTCTGGTACAGGCCCTGCTGGGTGAGGGCTGGAAGGGGGCACAGGGTGAGGTGCAGCACCTGGAGGTGGAGGAAGAGACACTGGGTAAGAGACTGACTGACAGACAGGATAGTGACAAGAGTACCAGACAGGCAGGTAGGGACACAGACAGACAAAGAGACAGACAGACAGCGCCTTCAAATTCTGGCCCTCGGGACCAGGTCTGACGATTGGGAGGAAGGCCAAGGTGTAGGAGTATGGTAACAATGTAGCGTGGAAGCCCCTCAGGATGGAGTCCACCAGCAACCGTGCCTGGTCCTCACCTAGGACGGGTGGAAGTTATCCATGTGATGAATATCTATTTAATCAGATCTATACAGTTTTATTACATTCTGAACTGTTTTCGTTTGTTTATCAATCTATTATATTCAATGACATGCTTTCATGTATTAATTGGTATCTTACTCACCACCCCGTCATCGTCCACCCCCACCAGCAGGCTGCCCCCTCCGCTGTTCAGGAAGGCACAGGTGTAGCGCCGCAGGTGGGCTCGGAAGGACGAGCACAGGTACTCTCCTGGAGGATGAAGCTATTCTCTACTGCTAATGTATTGTTTCCATTTAGTGTGTCGTGGAACACTGATGGTATATTCAGTCAGGTCTAAAATGATTGGCACCCTTGATAAAGATAAGCAACGTAGATTATATAAAATAAATAATACAAATACTGAGCTATATTGTTTTATACTAATACAACTGCTCAGAGAATGTTTTACAAAAAGATAGATGTCACAATTATTGGCACCGCTAAAGATTCTTATAAATAAAAACAAAGACATTTTAATCTGCATTAACATTCTTATTTTTTCAGTACATCTCATCTTAAAACCTTTTTTGGGATAGGGGGAAGCATTTACACTTTTGGATGAATAGCGTGCCCAGAGTGAACTGCCTCCTACTCTGTCCCAGATGCTAATATATGCATATTAATATTAGTATTGGATAGAAAACACTCTGAAGTTTCTAAAACTGTTTGAATGATTTCTGTGAGTATAACAGAACTCATATGGCAGGTGAAAAAATCAGAGAAAAATCCAACCAGGAAGTGGGAAATCTGAGGTTTGTAGTTTTTCAAAGCTTGGCCTACCAAATGCACAGTGTCTATGGAGTAAAGTTGCACTTCCTACGGCTTCCACTAGATGTCAACCGTCTTTAGAAACTTGTTTGAGGATTCTACTATAAAGGAGGGGCTCATGAGACCTGTTTGAGTCATTGGTCTGGCAGAGTGCCTTGGTCTCATGATGCGTGTTCACGAGAGAGTTAGCTCTCGTTCCAGTGCTTTCTTCAGACATAGGAATTCTCCGGTTGGAAACTTATTGATGATTTATGTTAAAAACATCCTAAAGATTGATTCCGTACATCCTTTGACTTGTTTCTACGACCTGTAACGGAACTTTTCGAGTTTTTGTCTGGACGAAGTACTCGCGCCTCATGAAGATGGATTACTGAGCTGAACACGCTAACAACAAGTGGCTATTTCGACATAAATGATCGACTTTATGGAATAAATCGGTCATTTATTGTTGAACTGGGATCCATGGGAGTGCCTTCTGATGAAGATCATCAAAGGTAAGTGAATATTTATAGTGTTATTTCTAACTTCTGTTGACTCCAACATGGCGGATATTTCTTTGGCTAGATTGGGCTCTGAGCGCCGTTCTCAGATTATGCTTTTTCCGTAAAGTTTATTTTAAATCTGACACAGCGGTTGCATTAAGGAGAAGTCTATCTGTAATTCTGTGAATAACACTTGTATCTTTTATCAATGTTTATTATGATTATTTCTGCAAAATCACAGGATGCTTTGGAATCAAAACATTACTGCACGTAACGCACCAATATAAACTGAGATTTTTGGATATAAATATGCACATTATCGAACAAAACATACATGTATTGTGTAACATGTTGTCCTATGAGTGTCATCAAATGTTAGTGATTCATTTTATCTATATTTCTGCTTTTTGTGACTTTGGCTGGAAAAATGTCTGTGTGTTTTTTTTGACTTGGCGGTGACCTAACATAATCATATGTTGTGCTTTCGCTGTAAAGCATTTCTGAAATTGGACACGATGGGTAGATTAACAAGAAGTTTATCTTTCATTTGCTGTATTGGACTTGTTAATGTGTGAAAGTTACATATTTCCCAAAAATATATTTGAATTTCGCGCGCTGCCTTTTCAGCGGAATGTTGTCGAGGGGTTCCGCTAGCGGAACGCCTGCCCTAGAAAGGTTAAAACACGCATGTCAAATCCCTTTGTCATCCATCAGCATGGGAAAAGGTCTCAGAATTGAAAAGAGAGAAATGGTTGTTGACTTTCAGAATTCAGTGTCACGACTTCCACCGATGGTGGCTCCTCTTCCTGTTCGGGCGGCACTTGGCGGTCATCGTCGGCGGTCTACCAGCTGCCACCGATCCTCTTTCTTTTTTGTTTGGTTTTGTCTGTCTTGTTCTCCACCTGTGTCTAGTTTAGGTTAATTTGTGGGGTATTTAATATCGACCTACCCTCCAGGTTTTGTGTGGGATTGTTTGTGTAGCTGTCATTTCTTTGGGTTGCGTTTGGTTCGTTCAGTTGAACAGGTGTTTTTTCTGGACTGCATTCCTGTTGTTTAGTGGCTACTGTTGTGGTCCTGTGCCTGTTCTTGATGGACTAAATAAACACCCTTCTTGCAATTCGCTCTCTCCTGCGCCTGACTCCACACCCACCTCTCCTAGGAAGAACCTGACAGAATCCCGCACCGCAATCATGGAGTCAGCAGTAGCGGATTCGCCCTTCCTATCCATGGAGGAACGTGTCCTCCAGCATACAGCCGTGCTACACCGTCTGGGGACGGCCATGGATCTAGTGATGGCGAGAATGGAGAGATGGGAGAGGAGAGGCCTCCCTACCCCGTTTTCAGCCACTCTCCAGCCTGCACCACCACCTTCTCCGGCGGCGTCCGGCCCCAGCAGGATTCGGCTCGCGCTCCCGAGGGAGTACGATGGGACGGCTGCCGGGTGCAATGGGTTCCTGCTCCAGCTGGAGCTTTATCTGGCGACCGTTCACCCGACTCCCTCAGGAGAGGAGAGTGTCCTCCCTGGAGTGGGCCAACGCGGTCTGGGAGGGTCCAGACTCAGCGAGGGACCATTACCATTACCATTACGGCTGTTTCATCTGAGGCAGGAGACGAGGAGCGCACAGGATTGTGCTGGAGTTCCAGACTCTGGCCGCCGGCGCGGGGTGGAATGACAGGGCCCTGATGGACCACTATAGGTGTAGCCTGCGAGAGGACGTCCGCAGGGAGCTAGCTTGTCAAGACACCACCCTCACTCTGGATCAACTGATCGACATGTCAATCAGAATGGACAACTTGCTGGCTGCTCGCAGGCATCCAGATCGGGTTCTGTTCGTTCCACCTCCCAGCACTCCCGCTCTGACACCCATGGAGTTAGGGGGTGCTGCAGCTAGGGTGACTGGAGGAGTAGCCTCCACCTGCAATAGTTGTGGTCGGAGAGGGCACACTGCTGACTGGTGCTGGAGGAGCTCGTCTGGGAGTCGAGAGGGCAGGCAGAGCACTGCTCAGACACCTCAGGTGAGTCAGCACCAGGCTCACCCAGAGCTCCATGTTGGTCATAAGTATGTGTTGATTTCCTTTCCTGAGTTTTCCCCTAATTCCCAGCATAAGGCACTAGTAGATTCAGGCGCAGCGGGGAGTTTTATGGACCGCGGGTTCGCGCTTAAGTTAGGGATTCCCTTGGTTCAGATGGACCAACCCTTCCCTGTGCACACCCTAGATAGTCGACCATTAGGGTCAGGGCTGGTCAGGGAGGCCACGGTTCCGCTGGACATGGTGACACGGGGGTCATGAAGAGCGGATTAGTCTCTTCCTCATTGATTCTCCTGCGTTTCCAGTGGTGCTGGGGATTCCCTGGTTGGCTTATCACAATCCCAACATTTCGTGGAAACAGGGGGCTCTTAAGGGGTGGTCAGAGGAGTGCTCAGGTAGGTGTGTGGGAGTTTCCATCGGTACAACGATGGTGGAGAGTCCGGACCAAGGCTCCACCGTGCGCATTTCTCCCGAATATGCCGATTTGGTTATCGCTTTCTGTGATAGGAGGGCAACCCAATTACCACCTCATCGACGAGGGGATTGTGCGATAAACCTCCAGGTGAACGACGCACTTCCCAGGAATCACGTGTATCCCCTGTCACAGGAGGAGACGGTGGCGATGGAGACATATGTCACCGAATCTCTGGGACAGGGGTACATTCGGCCCTCCATGTCACCCGCCTCCTCGAGTTTCTTTTTTGTGAAGAAGAAAGAGGGAGGTCTGCGTCCGTGCATTGACTATAGAGGTCTAAATTCCATCACAGTGGGGTTCAGTTACCCGCTACCTCTCATCGCCACAGCGGTGGAGTCATTTCATGGAGCATTCTTCTTCACAAAACTTGATCTCAGCAGCGCGTATAACTTGGTGCGAATCCGGGAGGGACATGAGTGGAAGACCGCTTTTAGTACCACATCTGGCCATTATGAGTACCTCGTCATGCCATATGGGTTGAAAAATGCTCCAGCTGTTTTCCAATCCTTTGTAGACAAGATTTTCCGGGACCTGCACGGACAGAGTGTGGTGATTTACAACGATGACATTCTGATCTATTCCGCCACACGTGCTGCGCATGTGTCTCTGCTGCACAGGGTACTTGGGCGACTGTTGGAGCATGACTTGTACGTCAAGGCCGAGAAATGTGTGTCCAGCTGGTCGGAGGTACGTCCCACTTGGTGTTCGCGATAGATTGATCAGGTTGGCCCACACGCTACCCTCCTCTGGTCATCAGGGGATTGATAGGACGGTGCGGGGTCTTAGGGGGAAGTACTGGTGGCCCACCTTGGCCAAGGACGTGAGGGTTTATGTCTCCTCCTGTTTGGTGTGCGCCCAGTGTAAGGCTCCTAGACACCTGCCACCTGTTCCACAGCGGCCTTGGCCACACCGGTCGGTGGACTTCCTCACCGATCTTCCTCCGTCACAGGGGAACACCACGATCCTGGTTGTTGTGGATTGGTTTTCTAAGTCCTGCCGTCTCCTCCCTTTGCCCGGTCTCCCTACGGCCCTACAGACTACGGAGGCCCTGTTTACACACGTCTGCCGGCACTACGGGGTGCCTGAGGACATAGTTTCTGATCGGGGTCCCCAGTTCACGTCCCGGGTTTGGAGGGCATTCATGGAGCGGCGGGAGGTTTTCACCCCGAGAGTAATGGGCAGGTGGAGAGAGTGAACCAGGATGTGGGCAGGTTTCTGAGGTAGTATTGCCAGGACCGGCCAGGAGAGTGGGCGAGGTTTGTTCCATGGGCCGAGATGGCTCAAAATTAAATCTGCCACTCCTCCACGCACCTGTCACCATTTCAGTGTGTGTTGGGCTATCAAGAGGTCCTGGTACCGTGGCATCAGAGCCAGACTGAGGCTCCTGCGGTGGAAGAATGGGTGCAGCGCTCAAAGAGACCTGGAGAGCCGTCCAGGAATCCCTGAAACGTGCTGGTGGGTGGCAGAAGGAAAGCGCTGACCGCCACCGCAGTGAGGCCCCCGTGTTCACACCGGGGGACTGGGTCTGGCTCTCGACCCGAAACCTGCCCCTCCGCCTGCCCTGCCGGAAGCTAGGCCCGCGGTTTGTGGGGCCATTTAAAGTCCTGAGGAGAATAAACAAGGTGTTATAGGTTACAGCTCCCCCTTACTATCGTATTAACCCCTCGTTTCATGTGTCTCTCCTCAGGCTGGTGGTAGCTGGTCCACTGCAGGACGTTGAGGTGCGGGAGGTACCTCTGTCCCCCCTGGACATCGAGGGGGCCCCGGTGTACACTGTACGTTCCATCCTGGTCTCTAGGCGCCGGGTGAGGGGCCTGCAGTACCTCGTGGAGGGGTACGGTCCGGAGGAGAGGTGCTGGGTGACGGTGGGGACAATCTTGGACCCATCTCTGCTGGGTGAGTTCCACCGCCTCCATCCGGAACGTATACCACGGGTATGACAAAACGTTTATTTTACTGCTCTAATTATGTTGCTAGCCGGTTTATAATAGCAATAAGGCTCCTCGGGGGGTTGTGGTATATGGATAATATACCACGGCTAAGGGCTGTATCCAGGCACTTGTGCGTGACAGGCTGACCACACCCCTCGCATCGCATGCGCGAGCTTTGCAAAATAAATTTAGAAATCTATGTTATACCACCTATCACTATTGGGCAACAATTAAGAATTTTAAAACCAATGGAACAATGGTAAATTTGTCTGGTATTGGAATGCATGTGTAACTTGTCTCATGCACAATGGGATGGTTCGGGAGGCAAAGAAAAGTCCAAGGGGTATAGTTGGAGAATTACAGAACTTGGTGCATCTTCGGGTCACCAAGTCTTCAAATCTACAATTTGACGCCACCTCCATGCCAATAGGCTATTTGGAAGGGTTGCAATTCAGTGAGCAATTGTATTAGTATAAAATAATATAATTTCCCAAGTTTTTGTAGCGTACAATATAGCTCAGCATTTGTTGTTTATCTTTATCAATGGTGCCAATAATGTTGGACCTGACTGTATATCCTATGACCTATGACCCCGACCTCCTCTCGTGAACTCTACGTTGCATGACTCGCTGCCCACGTGAGCCCTGTAGAAGAGCCTCTCCTCATTGGTGATCTCGTGACCGTTGATGGCACTCTCGGACTGCGTACCTGACAGGCCCAGATGGTTGACGTCCAGTGGGGTTACACAGGGGTCATATATCTGTAGGTGGGAGAGGAAAATATCAAATGTACACTTTCCTAATAATGTACACCTTCCCTTTTGCCCTCAGAATAGCCTCAATTCTACAAGGTGTTAAAAGTGTTCCACAGGGATGCTGGCTCATGTTGACTTCAATGCTTCTCACAGTTGTGTCAAATTGGCTGAATGTCCTTTGGGTGGTGGACCGTTCTTGATACACACGGGAAACTGTTGAGTGTGTAAAACCCTGCATCGTTGCAGTTTTTGACACAAACCCTGTTCAAAGGCACTTAAATATTTTTTCTTGCCCATTCACCCCCTGAATGGCACACATACGCAATCCATGTCTGAATTGGGCTGAGCTGCTGGAAACACTGGTGGTGGTGGTCTGACTGGTGGGGGTCTGACTGGAGGTGGTCTGACTGGTGGTGGTCTGACTGGTGGTGGTCTGGGTGGTGGTGGTCTGGGTGGTGGTGGTCTGACTGGAGGTGGTCTGACTGTAGTTGGTGGTCTGACTGGTGGTGGTCTGACTGGTGACGGTCTGACTGGTGGTGGTCTGACTGGTGATGGTCTGACTGGTGGTGGTCTGACTAGTGGTGGTCTGACTGGTGATGGTCTGCCTGGTGGTGGTCTGACTGGAGGTGGTCTGACTGGAGGTGTTCTGACTGGAGGTGGTCTGACTGGTGGTGGTCTGACTGGTGGTGGTCTGACTGTTGGTGGTCTGACTGTTGGTGGTCTGACTGGTGGTGGTCTGGGTGGTGGTCTGGCTAGTGGTGGTGGTCTGGGTGGTGGTGGTCTGGCTAGTGGTGGTGGTCTGGGTGGTGGTGGTCTGGCTAGTGGTGGTGGTCTGACTAGTGGTGGTGGTCTGACTAGTGGTGGTGGTCTGACTGGTGGTGGTCTGGGTGGTGATGGTGGTCTGACTAGTGGTGGTGGTCTAGCTAGTGGTGGTGGTCTGAATGGTGGTGGTCTGACTAGTGGTGGTGGTCTGACTAGTGGTGATGGTCTGACTAGTGGTCTGACTAGTGGTCTGGGCTTAAAGGGCTGTCGCTGGAGTGCTGACTAAATCCCAAATTTCATCACAGTCCACGTACTTCCCTCTTGAACTCTGGGGGCAACTGAACATCATCGTTGGAAGTGAGGGAGGAGAAAAGGAGAGGAGGGCAGGGTATAACTGTTTGGCTATCATATGTCTAAGGGCAAATAAGGCTCTACAAAAACAAGTGCTTTATATAGGGCGTCATTCTGGACACAACCCAAGTCATAGACAGTGTAGCCAGTCTCAGAATAACAAGTCAGAACCAGATTGTGTGTAAAGGATAAGTGAACGGGGGTCCTCTATAAATCAAGTCATAAACGATCAAAATAGAAATCAATCAAACCCATCAGCTGTGGCCAGGGAGCAGCACTGACACAGAACTAATGATGACAAAGCTGATCTATGTGTTTCACTGTGGTGTGGCTGGAGATGTCCCTAGACATGGATCTTGGGTCAGCTTTGCATTTTCCACACTACTGGTTAAGGTTAGGATTGGAGGAGGGGAAGCTGACCCTAGATCTGTACCCAGAGGAAACAATTTCTCTCTGGCCCAGTTTGACTTTCTACTTTGCCTTTCCTGGTGTTGTTTGGCAGTAGTGGAAGCCCTATTGTTCAACATTCCATTTGATAGTCAGGAACATTTAATTCATTGCATTTAATCACCACTCTATATTTTGGGTAGTGCAGTGACCATAGAAATAGAATGAACAGAACGGGCTTGGAACCTCTAACCCTGGCAATTTGACTGGTAAACTTACGGTCACTCACAATGTATGCCTGGTATTGTGATGCAATAATTTCCATGGTAATGTAGAATGTTCTTTCATATGATGTGATGTGGCTCATGCAATATTATGTATTTTTGTATGTATTTTTTGTAATGTCACAGCATATTAATGGGTACACATTGCTTTAACTTCCTGCTTTTACCTCCTGCTTTGCTCCTAAGGGTACACTCGCAATAGTTGCCAGTCCACCCATTATGCCATCATTGACTTGAATGGGGACGGCTGTTCTATTCATTCTATTTCTATGGCTGTAACACCCTTCGCGTTCCATTCCAAAGGAACCAGAATAGAATCCGCAATATCTCTTTAATCGCAGGTCCATGGCTCTTGACAGCACCATTACCTGTCATGATAATAGTATACACACATAATCCTCTTCATGTATGTAGAAACAGCAGCTCAATCCATCTATAAGGATGTCATTGAATATATTCAATACATTACCAAGCCACTAGATGCCAGTGTTGTTCTAAGCAGACAGTCTGGAGTTGTGCTCTGTCTCACTCTGTCTAACTCATATCCATGTCCAGAGGCTGAGGTCAACTCACAGCAGCCTGCCCAGTGACCTCAGACATGTACCTTACTGAGGTGGAGTTTCATCTCAAGTTTCAAGTTTTTAATGTCACATGCACAATTACAACGAAATGACTTTCTTGCAAACCCAAAAATGCAATAATCAATAACAATGTAACACTAGAAAAAACACATGAGAAATAAGAAAAAATATGAAGAACACAATCAGGAAGTAAGTAAGCATACAATATACAGGGTCAGTTCCAATACCATATTTACAATGTGCAGGGATACTGGAGTGATGGAGGTAGGTACAGTGCATTCGGAAAGTATTCAGACCCCTTGACCTTTTCCACATTTTGTTATGTTGCAGCCTTTTACTAAAATGGATTCAATATTTTTTCCCCCCTCATCGATCTAAACACAATATCCCATAATGACAAAGCAAAAACAGGTTTTTAGAATTTTTAACAAATTTATTTAAAAATAGTATTCTGACCCTTTACTCAGTACTTTGCTGTAGCACCTTTGGCAGCAATAACAGCCTTGAGTCTTCTTGGGTATGACACTACAAGCTTTGCTCCATTATCTTTCCCTCCATCCTGACTAGTCTCCCAGTCCCTGCCGCTGAAAAACATTCCTACAGTATGATGCTGCCACCACCATGCTTCACCGTAGGGATGGTGACAGGTTTCCTCCAGATGTGACGCTTGGCATTCAGGCCAAAGAGTTCAATCTCGGTTTCATCAGTCAAGAGAATCTTGTTTCTCATGGTCTGAGAGTCTTTAGGTTTCTTTTGGCGAACTCCAAGCAAGCTGTCATGTGCCTTTTACTGAGGAGTGGCTTCTGTCTGGCCACTACCATAAATGCCTGATTGGTGGAGTGCTGCAGAGGTGGTTGCCCTTCTGGAAGGTTCTCCCATCTCCACAGAAGAACTTTAGAGTTCTTTCAGAGTGACCATCGGGTTCTTGGTCACCTCCCTGACCAAGGCCCTTCTCCAGTGATTGCCCAGTTTGGCCGGGCGGCCAGCTCAAGGAAGAGTTTTGGTGGTTCCTAACTCCTTCCATTTAAGAATGATGGAGGCCACTGTGTTCTTGTGGACCTTCAATGCTGCACACATTTTTTTGTACCCTTCCCCAATCTGTACCTCGACACAATCCTGTCTCGGAACTCTATGGATAATTCCTTCAACCTCATGGCTTGGTTTTTGCTCTGACATGCACTGTTAATTTTGGAACCTTATATAGACAGGTGTGTTCCTTTAGAAATCATGTCCAATCAATTGAATTTACCACAGGTTGACTCCTTCAATCAAGTTGTAGAAACATCTCAATGGAATGGTCATTGGTAACAGGATGCGCCTGAGCTAAATTTCAAGTCTCATAGCAAAGGGTCTGAATACTTATGTAAATAAGGTATTTCTGTTATTTATTGTTAATACATTTGCCCCAAAAAAATTAAACCTGTTTTTGCTTTGTCATTATGGGGTATTGTGTGAAGATTGATGAGGAATTGTTTTATTTCATCCATTTTAGAATAAGGCTGTAGGGTAACAATGTGGGAAAAGTAAAGGGGTCTGAATACTTTCCGAATGCACTATATGTTATGTTATGTGTTATATTATGTTATGTGTTATATTATGTGTTATGTGTTATGTTATGTGTTATATTATGTGTTATGTGTTATGTGTTATGTTATGTGTTATATTATGTGTTATGTGTTATATTATGTGTTATGTTATGTTTTATATTATGTGTTATGTGTTGTGTTATATTATGTGTTATGTGTTATGTTATGTGTTATATTATGTGTTATGTGTTATGTGTTATGTTATGTGTTATGTTATGTGTTATATTATGTGTTATGTGTTATGTGTTATGTTATGTGTTATATTATGTGTTATGTGTTATATTATGTGTTATGTTATGTTTTATATTATGTGTTATGTGTTGTGTTATATTATGTGTTATGTGTTATGTTATGTGTTATATTATGTGTTATGTGTTATGTGTTATGTTATGTATTGTGTTATGTGTTATATTATGTGTTATGCTATGTGTTATGTTATGTGTTATATTATGTGTTATGTGTTATGTTATGTGTTATATGTTATATTATGTGTTATCTGTTATATTATGTTATGTGTTATGTGTTATGTTATGTTTTATATTATGTGTTATGTGTGAGTGAGCATATGATGATGATGTGAGTGTGAGTGTGCATAGAGACAGTGCAAAAATCTAAATAATAGGTCAATAAAGATACAAGGTTTACTCAGATAGCTATTCATTACTCTTATTGCTTGGGGATAGAAGCTGTTCAAGAGCCTGTTGGTGTCAGATTTGATGCACTGGTACCGCTTGCCCCACGGATGCAGAGAGAAGATTCTATGGCTTGGGTGGCTGGAGTCTTTAATGATTTTCCAGGCCTTCCTTCCATGACATAGAGGTCTTGAATGGCAGGGAGCTCGGCCCCAGTGATGTACTGGGCTGTCCGCGCCACCCTGTGTAGCACCATGCGAGCGAGGGCAGTGTTATTTCCATACCAGGCAGTGATGCAGCCAGTCAAGATGCTCTCAATGGTACAACTTTTCAGTGATAGAGATGCTGAATAGTATGAAGACAATAGATAGTGATAAGGGTTCCTCTTATTTTGAAGGACATGCCCCCAGCACTGATCAATGGCATGGAAAGCATTGGAATACTACTGTACTACATGAGCTGTGTCTTTTTATTTGACATTATTTGGTTCTCCAATTTTATGTCTGTAATCCTGCAGGCTATCCAGGCCTGTGAGTTAGCTCAGATACTCTACTCAGCCATCCATCCCCAGAGAGAGAAGGAAGCGCTGACCCATGTCCGCTCATCTCTCCTACAGCAGACAGCTCTACGCCTCACATATTATCACCCCTCTCCTCCTCTCCTCCTTTTCTCTTTTCCTCTCCTCCTCTTCTCTCCTCTTCTCCTCCTCTTCTCTTCTCCTCTCCTCTCCTCCTGTCCTCCTTTCCTCCTCTCCTTTCCTCATTTTCCTTATTCTATCACCCAAGTGAGTCATCAACAGCATGCCAACTTCACTGAGAGTCTTCAGGCCAATTTTCTCTTCTCTTTGCCCATTTAATCACCAAAATCTTTCTCTCTTTCTTTCTCTCATGATCTCTCTCTCTCTCTCTCATTCTCTCTTGCAGTGCATGTTGGCAGTCTTCTGGAGTTTGAGTGTTTGGTGTGGAGGGTCTGTCCTTGGTCTTTTCTTAAAATGTTTATTTTCTATGGTGGAAGGTTAATGCACTATTTATTTTAGCTGTATCCACTGTTTCTTTCAAAGTTAAGGTGGAAGAGGACAGAGTTTTAGTTTCCTGGGGTTTGGAAGGTGTTGTGTGCGCAATGGCTTCTTAGCCTAGAGCGGAGGAGACGCTGTCGTTACAGCATGGATTCAGGTGAATGGCGTTATGGAGATAAGGTGGGGGAGGTTCTGCTCGTGGTCAGTGAACAGGTAGGAGCTGAATTTATACATTCTGCTTGCAGAATGAACAAAGCTGTGGTTGTGTTCATGAAAAGAGCAAACTTGGAGGGTAGGCTCATTGCTAGTGGAATATTTGTAAGGGGTGTGTTGGTGTCAATCTCCCCTCTTTCTACCCCTTCGACCAGGGTGGTAGTCGCAAATTTGCGTTCGTTTATTACGGATGATCAAATCAGAAAGAGCTGAGTCGTTTTGGTAAGTTTGCTAGCGGTTTTCCTGTACTGTTGGCAGGTTTTCAGGCAGATGCCGTTAAGCATGTTGTTTCGTTCAGGAGGCAAGTGTTCATGTTTCTGGCAGCAGAGGCTGGGCTTAGTCATGCCAGGGATGGTGTTGCAGATGAGGCTGGGCCTAGTCATGCCAGAGATGGTGTTGTAGATGAGGCTGGGCATAGTCATGCCAGGGATGGTGTTGTAGATGAGGCTGGGCCTGTCATGCTAGGGATGGTGTTGTAGATGAGGCTGGGCTTAGTCATGTCAGGGATGGTGTTGTAAATGAGGCTGGGCTTAGTCATGTCAGGGATGGTGTTGTAGATGAGGCTGGGCCTAGTCATGCCAGGAATGATGTTGTAGATGAGGCTGGGCCTATTCATGCCAGGGATGGGGTTGTAGACGAGGCTGGGCCTAGTCATGCCAGGGATGGTGTTGTAGATGAGGCTGGGCCTAGTCAGGCTAAAGATGGCGCTGAGTCTGGGCCTAGTCAGGCTAAATATGGCGCTGTAGCTGAGGCTGGGCCTAGTCAGGCTAAAGATGGCGCTGTAGCTGAGGCTGGGCCTAGTCAGGCTAAAGATGGTACTGTAGCTGAGGCTGGCCCTTGTCAGGCTATAGATGGTACTGTAGATGAGGCTGGGTCTAGTCACGTTATGGATGGTTTGTGTAGATGAGGCTGGGCCTAGTCAGGCTAAAGATGGCACTGTAGACGAGGCTGGGTTTAGTCATGTTATGGATGGTGGTGTAGATGAGGCTGGGCCTAGGAATGCTATGGATGGTGGTGTAGATGAGGCTGGGCCTAGTCAAATCAAATAAAATTTATTTATATAGCCCTTCGTACATCAGCTGATATCTCAAAGTGCTGTACATAAACCCAGCCTAGAATCCCAAATAGCAAGCAATGCAGGTGTTGGAGCCCGTTGGCTAGGAAAACCTCCCTAGAAAGGCCAAAACCTAGGAAGAAACCTAGAGAGGAACCAGGCTATGAGGGGTGGCCAGTCCTCTTCTGGCTGTGCCGGGTGGAGATTATAACAGAACATGGCCAAGATGTTCAAATGTTCATAAATGACCAGCATGGTCAACTAATAGATATGGGACAGGTAGAACATCCGGTGAACAGGTCAGGATTCCATAGCCGCAGGCAGAACAGTTGAAATTGGAGCAGCAGCACGGCCAGGTGGACTGGGGACAGCAAAGAGGCTTCATGAGTCCAAGGGCTCAGGTCCTCCGAGAGAGAGAAAGAAAGAGAGAGAGGATTAGAGAGAGCATACTTAAATTCACACAGGACACCGGATAAGACAGGAGAAGTACTCCAGCTATAACAAACTGACCCTAGCCCCCCGACACATGAACTACTGCAGCATAAATACTGGAGGCTGAGACAGCAGGGGTCAGGAGACACTGTGGCCCCATCCGATGATACCCCCGGACAGGGCCAAACAAGAAGGATATAACCCCACCCACTTTGCCAAAGCACAGCTCCCACACCACTAGAGGGATATCTTCAACCACCAACTTACCATCCTGAAAAAAGGCTGAGTATAGCCCACAAAGATCTCCGCCACGGCACAACCCAAGGGGGGGCACCAACCCAGACAGGAAGATCACATCAGTGACTCAACCCACTCAAGTGACGCACCCCTCCTAGGGACGGCATGAAAGAGCACCAGTAAGCCAGTGACTCAGCCCCTGTAATAGGGTTAGAGGCAGAGAATCCCAGTGGAAAGAGGGGAACCGGCCAGGCAGAGACAGCAAGGGCGGTTCGTTGCTCCAGAGCCTTTCCGTTCACATTCACACTCCTGGGCCAGACTACACTCAATCATATGACCCACTGAAGAGATGAGTCTTCAGTAAAGACTTAAAGGTTGAGACCGAGTTTGCGTCTCTCACATGGGTAGGCAGACCATTCCATAAAAATGGAGCTCTATAGGAGAAAGCCCTGCCTCCAGCTGTTTGCTTAGAAATTCTAGGGACAATTAGGAGGTCTTAGGAGATCTTGTGACCGTAGCGTACGTGTAGGTATGTACGGCAGGACAAAATCAGAGAGATAGGTAGGAACAAGCCAATGTAATGCTTTGTACAGTGCCTTGCGAAAGTATTCGGCCCCCTTGAACTTTGCGACCTTTTGCCACATTTCAGGCTTCAAACATAAAGATATAAAACTGTATTTTTTTGTGAAGAATCAGCAACAAGTGGGACACAATCATGAAGTGGAACGACATTTATTGGATATTTCAAACTTTTTTAACAAATCAAAAACTGAAAAATTGGGCGTGCAAAATTATTCAGCCCCCTTAAGTTAATACTTTGTAGCGCCACCTTTTGCTGCGATTACAGCTGTAAGTCGCTTGGGGTATGTCTCTATCAGTTTTGCACATCGAGAGACTGAATTTTTTTCCCATTCCTCCTTGCAAAACAGCTCGAGCTCAGTGAGGTTGGATGGAGAGCATTTGTGAACAGCAGTTTTCAGTTCTTTCCACAGATTCTCGATTGGATTCAGGTCTGGACTTTGACTTGGCCATTCTAACACCTGGATATGTTTATTTTTGAACCATTCCATTGTAGATTTTGCTTTATGTTTTGGATCATTGTCTTGTTGGAAGACAAATCTCTGTGCCGGTCTCAGGTCTTTTGCAGACTCCATCAGGTTTTCTTCCAGAATGGTCCTGTATTTGGCTCCATCCATCTTCCCATCAATTTTAACCATCTTCCCTGTCCCTGCTGAAGAAAAACAGGCCCAAACCATGATGCTGCCACCACCATGTTTGACAGTGGGGATGGTGTGTTCAGCTGTGTTGCTTTTACGCCAAACATAACGTTTTGCATTGTTGCCAAAAAGTTAAATTTTGGTTTCATCTGACCAGAGCACATTCTTCCACATGTTTGGTGTGTCTCCCAGGTGGCTTGTGGCAAACTTTAAACGACACTTTTTATGGATATCTTTAAGAAATGGCTTTCTTCTTGCCACTCTTCCATAAAGGCCAGATTTGTGCAATATACGACTGATTGTTGTCCTATGGACAGAGTCTCCCACCTCAGCTGTAGATCTCTGCAGTTCATCCAGAGTGATCATGGGCCTCTTGGCTGCATCTCTGATCAGTCTTTTCCTTGTATGAGCTGAAAGTTTAGAGGGACGGCCAGGTCTTGGTAGATTTGCAGTGGTCTGATACTCCTTCCATTTCAATATTATCGCTTGCACAGTGCTCATTGGGATGTTTAAAGCTTGGGAAATATTTTTGTATCCAAATCCGACTTTAAACTTCTTCACAACAGTATCTCGGACCTGCCTGGTGTGTTCCTTGTTCTTCATGATGCTCTCTGCGCTTTTAACGGACCTCTGAGACTATCACAGTGCAGGTGCATTTATACGGAGACTTGATTACACACAGGTGGATTGTATTTATCATCATTAGTCATTTAGGTCAACATTGGATCATTCAGAGATCCTCACTGAACTTCTGGAGAGAGTTTGCTGCACTGAAAGTAAAGGGGCTGAATAATTTTGCACGCCCAATTTTTCAGTTTTTGATTTGTTAAAAAAGTTTGAAATATCCAATAAATGTCGTTCCACTTCATGATTGTGTCCCACTTGTTGTTGATTCTTCACAAAAAAATACAGTTTTATATCTTTATGTTTGAAGCCTGAAATGTGGCAAAAGGTCGCAAAGTTCAAGGGGGCCGAATACTTTCGCAAGGCACTGTAGGTTAGCAGTAAAACCTTGAAATCAGCCCTTGCTTTGACAGGAAGCCAGTGCAGGGAGGCTAGCACTGGAGTAATATGATACATTTTTTTGGTTCTAGTCAGGATTCTAGTAGCCATATTTAGCACTAACTTAAGTTTATTTAGTGCTTTATCCGGGTAGTCGGAAAGTAGAGCAGTGCAGTAGTCTAACCTAGAAGTAACAAAAGCATGGATTAATTTTTCTGCATCATTTTTGAAAAGAACGTTTCTGATTTTTGCAATGTTACGTAGATGGAAAAAAGCTGTCCTTGAAACAGTCTTGATATGGTCGTCAAAAGAGAGATCAGGGTCCAGAGTAACGCCGAGGTCCTTCACAGTTTTATTTGAGACGACTGTACAACCATTAAGATTAATTGTCAGATTCAACAGAAGATCTCTTTGTTTCTTGGGACCTAAAACAAGCATCTCTGTTTTGTCCGAGTTTAAAAGTAGAACGTTTGCAATCATCCACTTCCTTATGTCTGAAACACAGGCTTCTAGCGAGGGCAATTTTGGGGCTTCACCACGTTTCATTGAAATATACAGCTGTGTGTCATCCGCATAGCAGTGAAAGTTAACATTATGTTTTCGAATGACATCCCCAACAGGTAAAATATATAGTGAAAACAATAGTGGTCCTAAAACGGAACCTTGAGGAACACCGAAATTTACAGTTGATTTGTCAGAGGACATGCCATTCACAGAGACAAACTGATATCTTTCCGACATATAAGATCTAAACCAGGCCAGAACTTGTCCGTGTAGACCAATTTGGGTTTCCAATCTCTCCAAAAGAATGTGGTGATCGATGGTATCAAAAGCAGCACTAAGGTCTAGGAGCACGAAGACAGATGCAGAGCCTCGGTCTTATGCCATTAACCTCTTGAACCTATAGGGGCGCTGTGTCATTATTGGATAAAAAGACGTGCCCGTTTTAAGCGCAATATTTTGTCACGAAAAGATGCTCGACTATGCATGGAATTGACAGCCTTGGAAAGACACAACTCTGACGTCTCCAAAACTGCAAAGATATTATCTATGCGTGCCTCAGAACTAATGCAACAGGCGAAACCAAGATGATGTTTCATACAGGAAATGCCCCGGATTCTGAAGGCGCTGTGTTCCAATGTCTCCTTATATGGCTGTGAATGCGCCAGGAATGAGCCTGCGCTTTCTGTATATTCCCCGAGCTGTCTGCAGCATTGTGACGTGTTTGTAGGCATATCATTGGAAGATTGACCATAAGAGACTACATTTACCTGGTGTCCCGCCCGGTGTCCTGTGTGCGTAATCAGTAAGTCCATGCGCGTTCCATTTCTTCAGAATTGAAAGTAAACTGCCACGATGGATTTTATCGTCGATAGATATGTGAAAAACACCTTGAGGATTGATTCTAAACATCGTTTGCCATGTTTCTGTCGATATTATGGAGTTAATTTGGAAAAAAGTTCGCGTTTTAATGACTTCTTTTTTTTTTTTTTTTTTCTTTCTTCTTACCCAAACGTGATGAACAAAACGGAGTGATTAGTCAACACAAATAATATTTTTTGTAAAAACGGAACATTTGCTATCTAACAGAGTCTCCTCATTGAAAACATCTGAAGTTCTTCAAAGGTAAATTATTTTATTTGAATGCTTTTATGGTTTTTTGTGAAAAATGTTGCATGCTGAATGCTAGGCTTAATGCAATGCTAGGCTATCAATACTCTTACACAAATGCTTGTTTAGCTATGGTTCAAAAGCATATTTTGAAAATCTGAGATGACAGTGTTGTTAACAAAAGGCTAAGCTTGAGAGCAAATAGATTAATTTCATTTCATTAGCCATTTTCATGAATAGTTAACGTTGTGTTATGCTAATGAGCTTGCTGATAGATTTACACAATCCTGGATACAGGGTTTTTTTCGTAGCTAAACGTGACGCAGAAAACGGAGCGATTTGTCCTAAACAAATAATCTTTCAGGAAAAACTGAACATTTGCTATCTGAGAGTCTCCTCATTGAAAACATCTGAAGTTCTTCAAAGGTAAATGATTTTATTTGAATGCTTTTCTGTTTTTTTGTGTAAATGTTGCCAGCTGAATGCTAATGCTAAATGCTACGCTAAATGCTACGTTAGCCATCAATACTGTTACAAAAATGCTTGTTTTGCAATGGTTGAGAAGCATATTTTGAAAATCTGAGATGACAGTGTTGTTAACAAAAGGCTAAGCTTGAGAGCTAGCATATTTATTTCATTCCATTTGTGATTTTCATGAATAGTTAACGTTGCGTTATGGTAATGAGCTTGAGTCTGTATTCACGATCCCGGATCCGGGATGGGGAGATTAGAAAGGTTAAAAGGTAATTTACCACCTTCACAAGTGCAGTCTCGGTGCTATGATGGGGTCTAAAACCAGACTGAAGCATTTCGTATACATTGTTTGTCTTCAGGAAGGCAGTGAGTTGCGCAACAGCCTTTTCTAAAAAAAAATGAGAGGAATGGAAGATTCGATATAAGCCGATAGTTTTAAAAATATTTTCTGGGTCAAGGTTTGGCTTTTTCAAGAGAGGCTTTATTACTGCCACTTTTAGTTAGTTTGGTACACATCCGTTGGATAGAGAGCCGTTTATTATGTTCAACATAGGAGGGCCAAGCACAGGAAGCAGCTCTTTCAGTGGTTTAGTTGGAATAGGGTCCAGTATGCAGCTTAAAGGTTTAGAGGCCATGATTATTTTCATCATTGTGTCAAGAGATATAGTACTAAAACACTTGAGTGTCTCTCTTGATCCTAGGTCCTGGCAGAGTTGTGCAGACTCAGGACAACTGAGCTTTGAAGGAATACGCAGATTTGAAGAGGAGTCCGTAATTTGCTTTCTAATAATCATGATCTTTTCCTCAAAGAAGTTCATTAATTTATTACTGCTGAAGTGAAAGCCATCCTCACTTGGGGAATGCTGCTTTTTAGTTAGCTTTGCGACAGTATCAAAAAGACATTTCGGATTGTTCTTATTTTCCTCAATTAAGTTGGAAAAATAGGATGATCGAGCAGCAGTAAGGGCTCTTCGATACTGCACGGTACTGTCTTTCCAAGCTAGTCAGAAGACTTCCAGTTTGGTGTGGCGCCATTTCCGTTCCAATTTTCTGGAAGCTTGCTTCAGAGCTCGGGTATTTTCTACTAGGGAGCTAGTTTCTTATGGAAAATGTTTTTAGTTTTTAGGGGAGCAACTGCATCTAGGGTATTGCGCAAGGTTAAATTGAGTTCCTCAGTTAGGTGGTTAACTGATTTTTGTCCTCTGACGTCCTTGGGTAGGCAAAAGGAGTCTGGAAGGACATTAAGGAATCTTTGTGTTGTCTGTGAATTTATAGCACGACTTTTGATGCTCCTTGGTTGGGGTCTGAGCAGATTATTTGTTGCAATTGCAAACATAATAAAATGGTGGTCTGATAGTCCAGGATTGTGAGGAAAAATATTAAGATCCACAACATTTATTCCATGGGACAAAACTAGGTCCAGAGTATGACTGTGACAGTGAGTAGGTCCAGAGACATTTTGGACAAAGCCCACTGTGTCGATGATGGCTCCGAAAGCCTTTTGGAGTGGGTCTGTGGACTTTTCCATGTGAATATTAAAGTCACCAAAAATGAGAATATTATCTGCTATGACTACAAGGTCCGATAGGAATTCAGGGAACTCAATGAGGAACGCTATGTATGGCCCAGGAGGCCTGTAAACAGTAGCTACAAAAAGTGATTGAGTAGGCTGCATAGATTTCATGACTAGAAGCTCAAAATACATTTTTTTTGGTAAATTGAAATTTGCTATCGTAAATGTTAGCAACACCTCCGCCTTTGCGGGATGCACGGGGGATATGGTCACTAGTGTAACCAGGAGGTGAGGCCTCATTTAACACAGTAAATTCATCAGGCTTAAGCCATGTTTCAATCAGGCCAATCACATCAAGATTATGATCAGTGATTAGTTCATTGACTATAACTTCCTTTAAAGTGAGGGATCTAACATTAAGTAGCCCTATTTTGAGATGTGAGGTATCACAATCTCTTTCAATAATGGCAGGAATGGAGGAGGTCTTTATCCTAGTGAGATTGCTAAGGCGAACACCGCCATGTTTAGTTTTGCCCAACCTAGGTCGATGCACAGACACAGTCTCAATGAGGATAGCTGAGCTGACTACACTGACTGTGCTAGTGGCAGACTCCACTAAGCTGGCAGGCTGGCTAACAGCCTGCTGCCTGGCCTGCACCCTGTTTCATTGTGGAGCTAGAGTAGTTAGAGCCCTGTCTATGTTGGTAGATAAGATGAGAGCACCCCTCCAGCTAGGATGGAGTCCGTCACTTATGCTAGTCAAATTATGCTAGCGGATGAGGAGAGTATAGTGGGGAAGTGTAAGACACTAGGGGTGTCATGTCTTTACTATCATTAAACTGAAGACATAGTTTTTATCAAAGATTCTCTGTAATTAGTATTATGCGATCAAACTGATTAATCATGTAACTGTAATTAACTAGGAAGTCAGGACACCAAGGAAAATTTTCAGATTACAAAGTTATAATTTCCTAATATAACCTTTCAGATATTTTCATATCTGATCAATAGTCTTCTGATTTAATTAATTATTTACTTTACCTCACATTAGTCTCATTCCAAACGTCGTAAATTGTTGGTTATCTGCACGAACCCAGTCTTCACTATGAGTCATCCATACATCAATTGTCTTAAATCATTTATTTATTAACTAACTAAACAATCACAGAAGTGCACACACAAACAAACACAGTAAATATGGTTACAAGAAATGATAAGGGAATGTGCCCCAGTGGGCTAAACTGGCATGGCGGCTTGTTAGACAAAAGGGAAGTGGGGGTCGACTGAGAAGTCACTACAGAGTTAATAATTATAATAATTGAATTGCTAATCCTTTGCACATGAACGCTCACTCATTCGGGAACAATTGCAATCAATATACAGTGGGGCAAAAAAAGTATTTAGTTAGCCACCAATTGTGCAAGTTCTCCCACTTTAAAAGATGAGAGAGGCCTGTAATTTTCATCGTAGGTACACTTCAACTATGACAGACTATGACATTAGAAGAAAAAAAATCCAGAAAATCACATTGTAGGATTTTTTATGAATTTATTTTCAAATTATGGTGGAAAATAAGTATTTGGTCAATAACAAAAGTTTTCCTCAATACTTTGTTATATACCCTTTGTTGGCAATGACAGAGGTCAAATGTTTTCTGTAAGTCTTCTCAAGGTTTTCACACACTGTTGCTGGTATTTTGGCCCATTCCTCCATGCAGATCTCCTCTAGAGCAGTGAATGTGTGAATGTGTCGGTGTAGGTGTCGGAGAGTTGCCGATGAGCTGCCGTAGGGCGGCCCTGACTCTCCTGCCCAAAAAAGGGGACTTGTGTGAACTTAAGAACTGGAGGCCTGTGGTATTGCTCTGTGTGGATGACAAGATGTTTGCCAAGGTCCTCTAACAGACTGAAGTCCCATCTGGACTCTATAGTACACAAGGACCAAACATATTGACACTCAATCACAGACAACTTGTTCTTAATCAGGTACATATTGGACTTGTCGAGAGGTTCTAATGTGAACTTTGGACTGGTCTCTAGATCAAGAGAAGTCTTTTGATAGAGTGGACCATGAGTATCTTTAATGTGATGTCTGTTTTGGGGTTTGGGGAAATGTTTTTGACCCGTGTGAAGATGCTGTATGCTGGGGCGTCATGTGACGCCTCTCAAGGGAGAGGGGAGCTCAGTAGGCCAGTAAGACGGGGCATTAGACAAGGATGCCCTCTATCGGGGCAGTTATATTCACTAGCCATTGAGCCTTTTTTGGGCCTTCTACACAGGAGACTGCAGGGAGTGTGCTGGACAGGCATGGGTGTGTGGACAGGCATAGCAGTGTCAGCGTATGCATATTACGTTTCTGTGATGGTCAGGAATGGTCAGGATATGCAGTCCCTAGAGACTAGTCTGAAGGTGTACGAGGGAGCTTCATCAGCTCAGGTAAACTGGGGAAAGAGCAAAGCTCTGTTATGGGGGATAGTGCCCTTCCACTGCTTCCAGGGGGGTTGCAGTGGGGTTGTGAAGGGCGTAAAATGTTGGCGGTGTACCTGGGCTCAGAGAGGTGGGTCAGGGATAACTGGGAGGGGCTGTCACAGGCAGTGGTGTCAAGACTGGCCAGGTGGAGGTGGCTCCTGTCCCAAGTGTTATATAGAGGGAGGGTGATGATAATCAACAACCTGGTGGCATCTTCCCTGTGGCATAAACTGGCTGTCCTCAACCCCCCGCCGGTCTGCTCTCAGACCTGCAACACAAGCTGGGGGACTTTTTCTGGTCAGACCATCACTGGCTGAGGGAGGCAGTGTTGTATATGACCGTCCACGAAGGAGGACAGGGCCTAGTGGAACTGGAGAGCAGGGTGGCTGCATTCCGACTAAAGGCAGTGCAGAGACTGCTGTACCATACTGATGTTGGCTGGAGGGAACCAGCATGCGCTCTGCTGAGGAGAGCTGGTGGATTAGGGTTGGACTGGCAGCTTTTCCTCATGAAGCTGGAGAGGCTGAGTACAGCAGGCCTCTCAGACTTTTACTTTGCAGTGCTGAGGGCCTGGCAGCTGCAAAGGCCCACACAATAAGGGGGTGTGGATCCTGGGCTGTGGGTATGGGAGGAGCCTATCTTCCACAACCCAGCCATCCCTTTGAGATCGGCTCAGTCGGCCACCCTGCAGAGGCAACTGATTGCAGCGGGTTTACTAAGGCTGGGTGACCTGCGACTGCTGGGAGAGGAGTGGTGGAAAATCCAGGAAGTCCTGGCACAACAAACAGGAATAACGCCTCTTAGGCTGCTGGAGAGATTCCTGGAGGAGGTCCAGGAGGCACTGTCTGAGCCAGTAAGGGGAGTGTTTGAGCGGCCAAAGGGGGAGGGGCCACCAATGTTTCCGCCACTGCAGGTGACGGCAGAGACTAGGGACTGGCAAGGCGGTCTGGAGGACTTGTTAGATTTTAACACTCTGAGCCCGTGGGAGTTTAAGGGGGCGGGAGGTAAAGCCCTCTACAACCTCTGCATTAAGGTGAGGAACATTAGGAGGCTAACAGGAGTGAAGGCACATCAGTGGCAGGGGTATGTGGGGTAGAGAGTATGGTGGGTTTTAGATGTGCTCTACAAACCCCCAGTACCAAAGAGGTCAGGGGACCTCCAGTGGAGGGTTCTACATGGAGCCCTGGCCACTAACAGCTTGTTGGTATGGGTTGAACCAGGAGTCGGGCAGGGGTGTCCTTTCTGTGTTATGAAAGATGTGTTTTTCATGTGTTTTCTGTGTGCGCCAGGTTAATGCCATTAATGTCTCTGTTGGAATGTCTGTGTGAGAGGTTGGGGGTGGTTTTTACTGTTGGGATGATTATAATGGGGTACAGGTATTCAAATAAGGAGAAGGTCAAATGTGTTTTGTTGAATTTTCTGTTGGTTATTTGGCTAACAAGGAGGAACAGGGTCAAAGGTGGGGGGGATAACAGACCGTTTACTATTATTTAATGGGATGGTCTCTGCCCAGCTTAGGGTGTAATTCGAGTTCCATAAAATGATAGTGTGGAGATGTTTCAGGAGATATGGTGTGTGGGGGGGCTATCTGTATAGCTGGGGTAGATGTTTTGGATATACGGTTGTGAGGTTTTGGTTATTGTTGTTTTCTATCGTGGGGCAGAGGGCACGGTGAGTATGGTACATGTATACAGTACAGGACATATTTTGGTGTTTTACTTTAAGGGGTGGTGGTGAGGTTTAAATGAAATGAGAATGTTTCATTAAAGACAGACAATGTCAGTCTCTCTCTCATTATCTCAGTCTCTCATTATTTCTCTCTTTCATTATCTCGCTCTCTCATATTTTCGCTCTCTCCTTTCTATTGTACCTCTGTCATGTTCCACAGAAATGTGGCTGTCTGCCAGTAACTGTATGTGTGTAGTAGGAGTGTGTTTTAAATTTAAGGGGATTTTTTTTTTACAAGCTGAATTTCATTGATGAGTGAAGGAAGGAGCCACATCGTACATGTGTGTGCACACATGAGTGTGTGTGCGTGCATGTGGGCATACATGAACGTGCATGTAAGCAAACGAGAAAGAGAGAGCGAGAGAGAGAGAGAGAGAGAAAGAGGCTGATTTAGTATGGGACGGGTGTTGTCTTCATCTAACAACGGGCAAGAACTAAACAGAACATTTCAGGAAGAGGCAGTTTCAGCCCATTTATGAATCCTTTCAGGCAATGTTCCCTGTTCAGAAATGCAAATTGAATCAATCTGAGTCTGACTTTTAAGACTTTCAAGTGGGCTTTAATTAGCAATTGAGGCACAGTGTTTTAATGAGAGAGGGGGTGGAGAGAGGGGGGGGGGGGGTGGAGGAGGGAGAGAGGGAGGAGAAATGGTGTTGTGATCATAGTCCTGTGGGAGATGAGTGAAGGACACACATCCAGAGCTGTGGGCTTCTTAAAGCAGGAAGAAAACTCTGTCCTCCTTTCTTTCCCTCCTTCCATCTGGCCGTCTGTCCGTCTGTCCTTCACCTCTAAGTCCCACTGCTTAAGAGCCAGACGTGGAATGTCATTGGCTCCCTCTGAAACACATACTGTTCCCTTTATCTGTGAATTAGTAGAGTTTTTCTCCGACTATGGTTCAGTGTTTCTACATCCTAAATGATTTTGTTGTGTTGCTATACTGAAGTTGGTCTGCTCAGCCGCTGTCGGTTTCTCTCTCTCTCTCTCTCTCTCTCTATCTCTCTCTCTCTCTCTCTCTCTCTCCTCATCTTCCCCCTCTCACCTTGTCTCCCACTCTCCATTTCTCCACCCCCCTCTTTCTCTCTCTCTCTCTCTTTCCCTCTTTCTCTCTTTCTCTCAGCTGTTCTAGCTATCCACATCATCCTCCTATCATTTTCTGGGCTAGAAGCTGACTGAGCCTCCCCAACCCGTCTGGTTATTATTTTGTGATTGTGAGTCCACAGTCTAGGATGATAAATGATCATTCTTCTCTACCCCTCTTTCATTTTCTTTTCATTTTCTCCTTCATTCATCTCTCTCTTCCTCTTTTCCCCTCATCCTTCTCTCTCTCTGTTCACTCCTCTCTTCCACTGCTCTACACCTTCTCCCGCTCCTCCCCATCCCTTCCTCTCTCACCTAACCCTTCCTCCCTCCTTCTTCCCCCTACTTCTCTCCAATCCCAAGGTGGTGGTAAAGGGATGTCAGGGTGGTAGATGAGCTGGTGGTGTGCAAGGCACAGGGTAATGGACTGTGTGTGTGCGTGTATGTGTGGTTGTTTGTGCATGTGTGTTTATGTGTGTGTGTTAGGTATAGGGTGATGGAGTGTGTGATGTCCGGTCTATCGCTGTCATTAATAACCTAGACAGGCCCCGCTAGCACCTGGGAGCCCAGAGACACCCTGATCTCACACACACAACCAATACATAATCCACACACAACCCATTCACAACCTCATAGTATCTCCGCTCCCATACATAACCTCCAGACTAGGGACAAGGGGCCAGGACTCAGGAGAATTCCCCAGACGAGACTACATTAACGGAGGCCATATTAAGGTTCCCTGCATCTTACACACACAAGTTGCAAATTAACTCATGATATCAGAAAGAAGGGAATATATGTTGCCGTTGACCTTTTTGCTCTTTACTTCAATTGCTGTTTCATCTGGCTTTGGAAATTTTTACCGGAGTCTTGGTTTTGTCTTCGTCCAATGTTTTTTGTTAAGCTTTTCCCTACAGACATTTTTATCTGCTCCACCACACACCTGTCTGGTGAGGTTGAACGCCTCCTCTCCTACTCAGATTCTCCCAAGCGGGTGTGACACCGACTCCCGTTACCTGCTGCACTGCTGCTTGGATCCCAACTTGTGATCTGCTCCCCGTCTGTCCTGGCCTCTCTCCCCCTGTCTAGTACAGGTACCCCCACCACACTCCCCCACACTCCCGAAATTTCACTCACCTTCAGCACACACACACCGCAGACTTTGGACTGATCTGAATTTTATGTGGGCTAATTAACTTGTGAATCTTATTATGTGAGCTTTACTCAGAAATGCTTTAATTAAATAAACAGCAAGCCTCTGCTAGTTATCTTATCTCCTACTCTCTCTGGACTGGACTAATAGAGGGCTACTCTCTCACGTTATTTTGTTGGGGCGATTGTCTCTTTGAACTTTATGCTGCTTGCTCCATGACTCCTGCTCCCTTTGTTGACTATGAACTTGCTTGTTTACCCGACCGACCGTGGGACAGACAATGTTTATTCCCACACTCTCTTTTGCGACTCGTTTACATAGACTCTTGGCCTCCCATCCTATTCTAATCACCTCTCGCCGAATTGTATTCATGTTACCTGATGAAATTGCTGTACAATATGATATTTTTGCCATCTGACGCACATTCAATTGTCATAAAAATTTAATTGTCTCCCTGTCCTCTGTCGTGCCCTGATTCTATTACTGCTGATTATACCTGTTAGCCCCAATTCTGCTCTCGTAAAAGTCTGGGTTTTCTGCACATTAGCATTAAAAGCTTATTACCTAAAATGTATCAATTGAAAGTGTGAGTTCACAGATCCAATTAAGATGTGTTGGTCATTACTGAGACATGGTTAAGAAAGAGTTTTCTGAATAATGATGCTAACCTTTCTGGTTATTAACTTCATCAGCAAGACAAATCTTTCAAATGTGGTGGAGTGGAAATCTTTACCAAGGAACACCTTCAGAGCTTGGTTGTCTCCACCAAGTGTAATTTGCTGGTTTTAAATATTTAGCTTTCACGTAGCTATTTGTTGACTGTTGTTGAGTGTATTCGTCCACCATCAGCACTGGACTGTACCCTACCTGCTCTAAGCTCTTTCCTGGAATCTTACACTAAATTTGAATTTGTCCTGCTACGTACGTGACCTAAACTGGGACGTGTTTAAACCCACACTGTAATGGCTGCTCATTTAAACAACCTGTCCTGATTTGTCATAGACGCTTGATGAAAAACTTTAATGAGCAAGCATTACTTCATGACCTGGCCTCTGTAAAATGAAATTGAATAAGCTTGATCCCCTCTGTCAAATATGCTTGAACCTTCTTATTTTTTAAAAATCTTTTCAAAGTGGTATTGTTAACAAGCACGCCCCATAAAGAAAATGAGAATTAAAAACAGGTTCAGCCCCTGGTTCGACTGTGATCTGGCAGAGTTACTCCACCCCAAGAACACCATTTGGCGAAAGGCTTGGCACACAAATACTCAGGCTGACTGGCTGTCGTTCAGGCAAATGAGAAACAAGTTCACTCAGGCTATTCGTAAGGCCAAAGTTAGTTAATTTAAGGAGGAGTTCTCTCTCTATGCATCTAGCCCCAAGAAGTTCTGGAAAACGGTGAAAGACCTGGAGAATAAACTCTCTGCCTCACAACTAACTGCCCATGTCCCTTAATGTTGATGATGTGTTTGCTACTGACAAGCAGTGTATGACTGAGCTCTTTAATCACCACTTCATTAAGTCAGGATTCATGTCTCCTTGCCCGTCCAAAACTTCCTCATCACCCAGATCTTCTCATGCAACTAGCCCTCATGCTCCTCCCTCTTTTTCTCCTGCCCCACTACACAGATTATCCCTGCAGGTGGTCACTGAGTCTGAGGTGCTAAACTTGACCCCAAAAAACATCTGGGGAAAAAGAAGATCAAGCTGATCCTAACTGTTATAGGGCAATGTCTATCTTGCCCTGTTTATCAAAAGTGTTGGAAAAAAGTGTCAATAATCAACTGACTGGCTTTCTTGATGTCTTTTGTATTCTCTCTGGTATGCAATCTGGTTTTCACTCAGGTTATGGATGTGTCATTGCAACCTTAAAGGTCCTAAATAATGTCACCATTGCCCTTAATTCTAAGCAATGTTGTGCTGCCAATTTTATTGACCTGGACAAATATCTTGATATGGTAGACCATTTCATTCTTGTGGGTCAGCTAAGGAGTGTTGGTGTTTCTGAGAGGTCTTCCGTCTGGTTTGCAAACTACCTCTGTCAAAGAGTGCAGTGTGTAAAGGCAGCACATCTGCTGTCTCAGCCACTGCCTGTCACCAAGGGAGTACCCCAAAGCTCGATCCTAGGCCCCGCGCTCTTCTCAATTTATATTAACATATTTCAGGCAGTAGGAAGCTCTCTCATCCATTTATATGCAGATGATACAGCCTTATACTCAGCTGGCCCTTCCCCCGGATTTAGTGCCCTCCCACCCATGCTAGATTATGGAGATGTAATTTATAGATATGCAGGTAAGGGTGCTCTCGAGCAGCTAGATGTTATTTACACTTCGGCCATCAGCGCTCCTTATAATACACATCACTACAGTCAATACTCCTCTTAAACTGACCATCTCAGTACAGCCGACGCAAGTCCCACAGGTTGATGCTTATATATAAAACCCTCTTAGGCCTCAACCCTCCCTATCTGAGATACCTACTGCAACCCTCATCCTCCACATAAAACACCTGCTCTGCCAGTCACATTCTGTTAAAGGTCCTCTTTTCAGTTGGCTGCTGCTAGCGTCTGGAAGGAGCTACAAAAAACACTCAATCTGGACAGTTTTATCTCCATCTCTTCATTCAAACACTCAATCATGTACACTCTTACTGACAGTTGTGGCTGCTTTGTGTGATGTATTATTGTCTCTCCCTTCTTGCTCTTTGTGCTGTTGTTTGTACCATGTTTGTGATGCTACCATGTTGTGCTGCTACGATGCTGTGTTATCATGTGTTGTTGACATGCTGTGTTATCTTAGGTATCTCTTTATGTTGTGTTGGGGTGTCTCTTGTCATGTGTGTTTTGTCCTACATTATATGTTTTTTATTCCAGCCCCCATTCCCGCAGGCCTTTTGCCTCTTGAATAGCCGTCGCTGTAAATAAGAATTTGTTCTTAATTGACTTGCCTAGTTAAAGAGAGGCTACATTTTTATATATTTTTTGTATTAATTACATACTCCTCATGTCCTCTCTCGTCTCTCCTCGTATCCTTCTCAAAACCCATTCGATGAGAAAGCCAGTTCCCTCCCTCTAATTGGTTTTGTGGAGATGAGGAGAGAGAAGGAGGAGAAGTATGCGAGGAGTATGCATTGAGGTAATATAAGGAAAAGGGGAAAATCGCACAAAAAATTTGAAACGCTTCAATAATCCAAGCGATTGTTCTCTGGTGGATTTTACATGACATAGCCTTTATTTATAGGCATTGAGCATTTTGAAAAAGGGAAAGTGAACCTATTGAATTAAGACAAACATTTGATCGATTTGTAAGAATCAAACTGTCACACCCTGATCTGTTTCACCTGTCTTTGTGCTTGTCTCCACCCGCCCTCCAGGTGTCGCCCATCTTCCTCATTATCCCCAGTGTATTTATACCTGTGTTCTCTGTTTGTCTGTTGCCAGATCGTTTTGTTTCATCAAGCCTACCAGTGGTTTTTCCCGTCCTCCTATCTGGCTCTAGTTCCTGTTTTCTAGCTTTGCTGGTTTTTGACCATTCTGCCTTCCCTGAGCCTACCTGTCGTTCTGTACCTTGTCACACCACCCTGGATTACTGACCTCTGCCTGCCTTGACCCTGAGCCTGCCTGTCGTTCTGTACCTTTTCGGACTCTGCTCTGGACTACTGACCTCTGCCTGCCCCCCTGTTTTTGTAATAAACTTTTGTTACTTCGATACTGTCCGCATCTGAGTCTTCTCCTGAGCCTTGACACAAACAGAATGTCTTACAAACAAAACCTTAGTGGGTTTTACAGGAAGGTCCTCCCTTTCACTTCCCAGACATTGAAAGATTGTCCTCCTCTGTGACCAGGTTAGACTAATCTGAAACCATCCTGTGTGAGAGGGAAAAGTTATCACTCTTTCTCAATGTGTTGAATTTTCTCTTTTTCCATGGGCATTCCTGTGTCTTACTACTGTACTCTGCATAACTTCTTTATCAAGCTGCATGTTATAAACGTCTGACAACAAATTGATATTAACCTCAGTCTCTCTCTGATAGTGATGTCCTTTGATGCGTCTGCTTTTATCGTTGGAATGTTTCGAAACGCCATTCAGCACTCTGTGGACTCGGATGACCTCGGTTGTAACCGTCTCACCCACACAGACAGACAGACACACACACACACACACACACACACAAGAGAGACTGTAACAGTCAGTCTCAGTGAACAGGACTCTGTGTCCTCTCACCACTCCCCCCCCAAAATAATTATTCTGGGACCAGTTTCAGTTCAGTTCTGAAAATATGTGGCAGGGAGAAACAGGGGAGAGGACTGCAGGAGCGACGTTGGAGAGGAGTAGAGAGAGAGAGTTGGAGGTAAAAAGAGAAGTTGGAGGAGACTGGTGGAAAGAAGAGAGAAGGAAAGAGAAATAGAGAGCACTTTTCCCCCCTTCAGAGAGAGGCTCTCCAGGGTTCCTGATCTGTTATGGATGTTTTCAGGGCCTACCAGGAGTCCAACCAGGAGTCCAATCAGGAGGAGTTTGACCAACCAGATACCAGCCTTCAGAACACTGTGAACATGGCCAAGCTATCTATCCCTCACCAACAGGCAGACAGGGGAGGTGGAGGGAGAGGGAGAGCAGGGGGAGATGGAGGGGAGAAAGACTGAGATTGATGAACGAGAGATAGAGGCGGGGCAGAGAGAATGAGGGAATGAGTGAATGAGAGCGAGGAAAAGAAAGACCGAGATGGAGAGAGGGGTGGGGAGAAGAACAAGGGAGCTTTAGTGAATTAATGACTGTTCTCACAACTAGGCGACTCCTCTCCCCTCTCCTTTCCTCTCCTCATTGCTTCAGACGGAGCAAGGGATGAAATAATAAATAAACACATGAATAAGTGAGGAGGAAAGGATGAGACGCTTCATCCCAAAGGGAGGGGAGAGGGGGAGGGGAGAGGGGGGAGGGGAGGACGAGCAAGACGGGAGGCAGGAGAGAGACGGGAGGCAGGAGAGAGACGGTAGGAGGAGGGGGAGGCAGGAGAGAGGCGGGAGGAGGGAGAGAGATGGGAGGAGGAGGGAGAGAGACGGGAGGAGGAGGGAGAGAGACGGGAGGAGGAGGGAGAGAGACGGGAGGAGGGAGAGAGATGGGAGGAGGAGGGAGAGAGACGGGAGGAGGAGGGAGAGAGACGGGAGGAGGAGGGAGAGAGACGGGAGGAGGGAGAGAGATGGGAGGAGGAGGGAGAGAGACGGGAGGAGGAGGGAGAGAGACGGGAGGAGGGGGGAGAGAGACGGGAGGAGGAGGGAGAGAGACGGGAGGAGGAGGGAGAGAGACGGGAGGAGGGAGAGAGATGGGAGGAGGAGGGAGAGAGACGGGAGGAGGGGGGAGAGAGACGGGAGGAGGAGGGAGAGAGACGGGAGGAGGAGGGAGAGAGACGGGAGGAGGGGGGAGAGAGACGGGAGGAGGGAGAGGGGGCTCAGCTCTCTGGTGATTTGATCCAACATCAAGCAGCTGGAGGAGCTGAAATATTTACGGATGACGCTGAGAAGGAAACACTGAATGCTAATACAGCCTCTCTCCCTCTCTGTCTCGCTCTCTCCCTCCCGCTGTCTCTCGCTCTTACTCTGTCTCTCTCTCTCAATAACTCTGTTTATCTCTCTCCCTCTTTCTCTCTCTCTCCCTCTCTCTCTCTGCTTCCTCTCTCCTTCTCTCTCTCTCCCTCTGTCTCGCCCCAGTGCACTTTTGTGACCTTCTCTCTCCTGTGACCTTGTGTGCCAGTGCCACGGCGGCGAGAGGGAGCGACCGCCAGCATGCTAACTAGAGAGAGAGGCCGGAATGGCTGGGGGGCTAGCGGGTTGGATGGATGGAGGGATAGCAGACACCACAGGGCAGTGGAGAGAAACCACAGGGTGGAGAAAGGGCACATACATGACTAGCTACTATGCCGTGGTATGTGGGTGTGGTGGACAGTGGGGCTTGTGAATGGGGGAAGCCAGAGGTAGATGATCCGTTCATGAAATAACACTATTTCAATGCGAATAGAACTGCATTATACAGTTAAAGGCCTGCATCTACTAGTCCAATTACAGCTGTGTCTGGCTGTACTTGTCGGAGACCTCTAATATGGCTGTCTCCCAGGGAGGGGACCCCGGGGACAGAAGAACAAGAGGATGGAGGAATAGAGGAGCAGGGCGCCACCAAGGAGCCCTGCGATATGATTGACGGGCAGGCTGGGTTGGCAACGTCTCACTGCGGTGTGCGAGTGTGTGCGTGTGTGTATGCGGTCCCCTGCCACTATAATCGGAGCTCCATGTCCGGCTCCTAGCAGTCTGCCCAGGCAGGCTCACATCACCTCCCCCCTCCTCCCCCTCTCTCCCTCCTCCCTTTTCTCCTCACCCCATCTCCCCTCCCCCTAGCCCAGGAATCCACTGCCTCCTACTGCCCACACTACCACTGCTACCACCTCCACCAAGGCATACAGAGCGATTGAGTGAGAGAGAGTGAAAGTGAGGGCAGCCGCAGTGCCAAACAACAGAACCCACACAATGGCGACTATATAATTCATATTTGATTGCCTTGCAGTGTGGTGACTAAGCCTTTGTGAGTTCCATCCCCTTGTTAGACCTACTACACTTTTTTTGGCTCCTTTAAAAGTGTAGGCTATGCTATGGCTGGATCGTTGGATGGACATGTTTGAGACAGACAGAACATCTCCAAGTGGTTTCTATGTCTATCTGGTCACTATAATCAGGGAAGAGGGAGAGCTCTGAGAGGGTCTGGAGCCTGGATGACTGACTGTATAGCTCCAGAGTGGTGGTCTTACCAGAGCTCCACACATCTCTAGGGGAGGGAGGGAGGGAGAGTGAGAGACAAATAAACAGAGAGGCCGAGAGAGTGAAAGAGACACAGAGAGAGAGACAGAGACAGAGAGAGAGAGACAGAGACAGAGACAGAGACACAGAGAGAGAGACAGAGACAGAGAGAAACAGAGAGAGAGACAGAGACAGAGAGACAGAGAATGAGAGATAGAGAGACAGAGACAGAGAGAGAGAGAGACAGAGACAGATACAGAGAGAGAGAGAGAGACAGAGACAGAGAGAGAGACAGACACAGAGACCGAGAGAGAGACAGAGACAGAGACAGAGACAGAGACAGACAGAGACAGAGAGAGAGACAGAGACAGAGACAGAGACAGATACAGAGAGAGAGAGAGAGACAGAGACAGAGAGAGAGACAGACACAGAGACCGAGAGAGAGACAGAGACAGAGACAGAGACAGTGAGAGAGAGTGAGAGAGAGTGGAAAGAATCAACCAAAAAACAGCGCAAACTGGAATGCTATCTGGCACTAAACAGAGAGTACACAGTGGCAGAACACCTGACCACCGTGACTGACCTAAAATGAAGGAAAGCTTTTTCTATGTACAGACTCAGTGAGCATATCCTTACTATTGAGAGGCCGCCATAGCCAATAATATAATATTTGAAATGTCTATATATATATTATTTTAAAACTTTTGTGAGTGTTATGTTTACTAGTATATCCCTTGTTTATTCCCCTTTTGTTTGTCTATTCCATATTCTTTGGCAATGTAGACATGTTTCCCATGCAGAGAGAGGGAGAGATGCTGGGAGATGAGAAGCAAGTACAGGGACTGCACATTTAATGAACAACGGACATGAAACAGGACAAGGACAGCATCTGGACAGGGGAAATATAATGATGTCAATGCTAACAAGGGGATGATACAGAGGAACAGACAGATACAGTGGCTCGCGAAAGTATTCACCCCCTTGGCATTTTTCCTATTTTGTTGCCTTACAACCTGGAATTAAAATAGATTTTTGTGGGATTTGTATCATTTGATTTACACAACATGCCTACCACTTTGAAGATGCAAAATATTTTTTTATTGTGAAACAAACAAGATATAAGACAAAAAAACACCCCCCCCCCCCCCCCCCCCCCCCTGGCACATTCAGCCCCTGGGATTTTTGCCCATTCTTCAAGGCAAAACTGCTACAGCTCCTTCAAGTTGGATGGGTTACACTGCTGCACAGCAATCTTTAAGTCTCACTCGGATTGAGGTCTGGGCTTTGACTAGGCCATTCCAAGACATTTAAATGTTTCCCCTTAAACCACTTGAGTGTTGCTTCAGCAGCATGCTTATGCTCATTGTCCTGCTGGAAGGGGGCGGGCTTCGTATGCGTCGCGAGAGTTAGAGTAGCAGATCCAGAATGCTACCAGCTTGAGTCGCGCATTCGATATGCTGATAAAATGTAGGGAGCCTTGTTTTCAGATTAGCCTTGTTAAAATACCCAGCTACATTGAATGCAGCCTCAGGATATATGGTTTCCAGTTTACATAGAGTCCAGTGAAGTTCTTTCAGGGCCGTCGAGGCGTTGGCTTGTGGGGGATATTGTCACGAACCGTAACAAAAGGGAGACAACGAGGAGATAAGGAGTAACAAAAAATACTTTTATTAAATAAAGTAAACTAAGTACAATATACAATGGTGTGTGTAATCAGTAATCAGTAGTGTAAGTGAGTGTTTTGCCTGCATGAATGTGATAATGCAGGGTGTTGAATGGTGCCAAAGCAAACAACCAAAAACCACCAAGATACACAACAAAATCTCTAAAGATGTCTGCATGGAGAGAGTCTCCTCCATAAATGGGGAAGTGGTGTATTTATCCTGGGACACACTGGGCCCAGGTGTTTCCCATGTAGGTGACGACCCTCCCAACTCCGCCCACCGGCATCCTAATAAGGAAACAAGAACAAAGAGAGAATACGGCAGACAGAGTGGGAGGGTCGTCACAATATACACAGCTGTGATTATAATCGAAGATAATTCTCTTCGTAGATAATGCGGTTGGCACTTGATTGTAAGGAATTCTAGGTCAGGTAAATAAAAGGACTTGAGTTCCTGTATGTTGTTATGATTACACAACAAATTGTTAATCATAAAGCATACAGCCCCACCCTTCTTCTTACCAGAGAGATGTTTGTTTCTGTCGGCGCGATGCATAAAGAAACCGGGTGGCTGTACCGACTCTGATAACATATCCCGAGTGTGCCATGTTTCCGTGAAACAGAGAACGCTACAATCTCTGATGTCTCTCTGGGAGGCAACCCATGCTCGAATTTCATCTACCTTGTTGTCAAGAGACTGGACATTGGCGAGTAGCATACTCGGGAACGGTGAGCGATGTGCACGTCTATGGAGCCTGACCAGGAGGCCGCTCCGTCTGCCCCTTCAGCGACGCCGTTGTTTTGGATCGGATACTGGGATTAAATCCATGGTCCTGGGTGGTGGTCCAAACAGAGGATCCGCTTAGGGAAAGTCCTATTCCTGGTCTTAATGTTGGTAAGACACTGCTCTTATATCCAGTCGTTCTTCCCATCTGCATGTAATAAGACTTAAGATTTCCTGGGGTAACAATGTAAGAAATAATACATAAAAAAACTAAATACTGCATAGTTTCCTAAGAACGCGAAGCGACCATCTCTGTCGGCGCCATCTTAGTCTTAAAATTAAAAAAAACCTCACACTCAACGTTAACAAAACAAAGGAGATGATCATGGACTTCAGGAAACAGCAGAGGGAGCAGTCCCCTATCCACATTCGCGGGACAGTAGTGGAGAAGGTGGGAAGTTTTAAGTTCCTCGGCTAACACATCAAGGACAATCTGAAATCCACCCACACCGACAGCATGGTGAAGAAGGCGCAACAGCGCCTCTTCAACCTCAGGAGGCTGAAGAAATGTGGTTTGTTACCGAAAACACTCACAAACCTTTACAGATGCACCATTGAGAGCATCCTGTATCACAGCCTGGTACGGCAACTGCGCCACCCACAACAGTAAGACTCTTCAGAGGGTAGTGCGGTCTGCACAACACGTCAGCAGGGGCAAACTACCTGCCCTCCAGGACGCCTACAGCACCCAATGTCACAGGAAGGCCAAAAAGATCATCAAGGAAAACAATCACCCGAGCCACTGCCTGTTCACCCCGCTATCATCCAGAAGGCGAGGTCAGTACATGTGCATTAAAGCTGGACTGAGAGACTGAAAAACAGCTATCTCAAGGCCATCAGACTGTTAAACAGCCATCACTAACATTGAGTGGCTGCTGCCAACATACAGACTAAAATCTCTAGCCACTTTAATAATTAATAATTGGATGTAATAAATCTATCACTAGTCACTTTAAACAATGCCATTTTATATCATGTTTACATAACCTACATTACTCATCTCATATGTATATACTGTACTCTATACCATCTACTGCATCTTGCCTATGCCGCATGGCCATCACTCATCCATATATTTATATGTACATATTCTTATTCATCCCTTTACACTTGTGTGTATAAGGTAATAGTTGTGAAATTGTTAGATTACTTGTTAGATATTACTGCACTGTCGGAACTAGAAGCACAAGAATTTTGCTACACTCACATTAACATCTGCTAACCATGTGTATGTGACCAATAACATTTTATTTTATTTGACCCAAAATGAAGGAAAGCTTTTCCTGTTTACAGACTCGGTGAGCATAGCCTTGCCGTTGAGAGAGGCCACCATAGACAGACCTGGCTCTCAAGAGAAGACAGGCTATGTGTCCACTGCCCACAAAATTAGGTGGAAACTGAGCTGCACTTCCTAACCTCCTGCCAAATGTATGATCACATTAGAGACACATCTTTCCCACAGATCAAACAGAGTCACAAAGAATTTGAAAACAAATCAAACATTGATAAACTCTCAAATCTGTTACGTGGAAAACCGCAGTGTACAGTCACAGCAGCAATATTTGTGGCCTGTTGACATGAGGAAAGGGCAACTAGTGGAGCACATGCAACATTTTTAATACAACCCATATTTATCTGTTTATTTATTTTCCCTTTCATACTTCAACTACTTGTTTACTAAGGTTTTCCTTGTTTATTTCCCTTTTGTTTATTGTCTATTCCATTTGCTTCAGCAATGTAAACATATGTTTCCCATGCCAATAAATTCCCAATAAATTCACATGCCCTTAAAATTGAGGGCCGTGGGGTGAGACAGGGATGCAGCTTAAGCCCCATCCTCTTCAACATATACAGTGGCAAGAAAAGTGTGTGACCCCTTTGGAATTACCTGGATTTCTGCATAAATTGTTCATTAAATTTGATCTGATCTTGATCTAAGTCACAACAATAGACAAACTGTCACGACTTCCGCCGAAGTTGGTGCCTCTCCTTGTTTGGGCGGCGTTCGGTGCTCGTCGTCACCGGCTTTCTAGCTGCCACCGTTCCATGTTTCTGTTTTCCATTTGTTATGTCTTGATTGTACACACCTGGTTCCCATTAAGTTATTATTATTTCCCTATTTAACCCTCTGGTTCCCATTATGTGTTGTGTGTGATTGTTCCTGTTATGTGTTAGTCTTGTGTGTTAGGGTTTGTTATCCCTACGTGGATTTATTGTACTATTTATTTTCCCAGAGTAAAGTACGTTATTTTTACTCAGTTCTGTTTCCTGCGTTTGACTCGGTCCTCACCTATACACCACTGACGCTGACACAATCCCAGTGTGCTTAAACTAATAACACACAAATTATTGTATTTTTCTTGTCTATATTGAACACATAATTTAAACATTCAGTGTATGTTGGAAAAAGTATGTGAACCCCTAGGCTAAGGATTTCTCCAAAAGCTAATTGGAGTCAGGAGTCAGCTAGCCTGGATTGGAGATGTTGGTTAGAGCTGCCTTGCCCTATAAAAAATACTCACAAAATTTGAGTTCACAAAGAAGCATTGCCTGATGGGAAACATGCCTCGAACGAAATATGAGGAATTTTTGACTTGCATAAAGCTGGAAAGGGTTACAAAAGTATCTCTAAAAGCCTTAATGTTCATCAGTCCACGGTAAGACAAATTGCATATAAACGGAGAAAGTTCAGCACTGTTGCTACTCTCCCTAGGAGTGGCCGTCCTGCACAGATGACTGCAAGAGCACAGCGCAGAATGCTCAGAATGTCAGCTAAAGACTTACAGAAATCTCTGGAACATGCTAATATCTCTGTTGATGAGTCTACAATACGTAAAACACTAAACAAGAATGGTGTTCATGGGAGGGCACCACGGAAGAAACCACTGCTGACCAAAAAAAACATTCTAAAGTCTAAAGTTTGCAAAAGTGCACCTGTATGTTCCAGCGCTACTGGCAAAATATTCTGTGGACAGATGAAACTACTGTTGAGTTGTTTGGAAGGAACACACAACACTATGTGTGGAGAAAAAAAGGCACATCATACCAACATCAAAACCTCATCCCAACTGTAAAGTATGGTGGAAGGAGCATCATGGTTCTACTGCAGCCCTCATCCTCCACATACAACACCTGTTCTGCCAGTCACATTCTGTTAAAGGTCCCCAAAGCACACACATCCCTGGGTCGCTCATCTTTTCAGTTCGCTGTAGCTAGCAACTGGAATGAGCTGCAACAAACACTCAAACTGGACAGTTTTATCAAACACTCAAACTGGACAGTTTAATTCAAAAACTCAATCATGGACACTCTTACTGACAGTTGTGGCTGCTTTGCATGATGTATTGTTGTCTCTACCTTCTTGCCCTTTGTGCTGTTGTCTGTGCCCAATGTTGCTTGCACCATGTTTTGTGCTGCTACCATGTTGTGTTGCTACCATGTTGTTGTCACGTTGTGTTGCTGCCATGCTATATTGTTCTCTTAGGTCGATCTTTATTTAGTCTTGTGTTGTCTCTCTTGTCATGATGTGTGTTTTGTCCTATATTTTTATTACATTTGTATTTTTAATCCATCCCCGCAGGAGGCCTTTTGCCTTTTGGTAGGCCGTCATTGTAAATAATCATTTGTTCTTAACTGACTTGCCTTTAGTTAAATGTTATTATTATTTTAAATGGTTTGGGGCTGCTTTATTCCCTCAGGTACTGGACTGCTTGATATCATCGACAGAAAAATTATTTCCCAAGTTTATCAAGACAAGTTGCAGGAGAATGTTAGGCTGTCCCCCAATTGGAGCTCAATAGAAGTTGGGTGATGCAACAGGACAACGGCCCAAAATACAGAAGTAAATATGTATTCTGGAGTGGCCCAGTCAGAGTCCTGACCTCAACCAGATTGAGATGCTGTGGCATGACCTCAAGAGAGCAGTTCACACCAGACATTCCAAGAATATTGCTGAACTTGAAAAGTTTTGTAAAGAGGAATGGTCCAAAATTCCTCCTGACCATTGTGCAGGTCTGATCCACAACTACAGAAAACGTTTGGTTGAGGTTATTGCTGCCAAAAGAGGGTCAACCAGTTATTAAATTCAAGGGTTCACATACTTTTTCCACCCTGCACTGTGAATCTTTTTTTATTGTTCAATAAAGACATGAAAATGTATAATTGTTTGTGTGTTATTAGTTTAAGCAGACTTTGTTAGTCTGTTGTTGTGACCTAGGTGAAGATCAGATCAAATTTCATGACCAATTTATGTAGAAATACAGGTATTTCCAAACGCTTCGCATACTTTTTCTTGCCACTGTAGCTAGCTACATCTATCAGGCTTTTATGTTTTATGGGGCCTCCAGCAGCACCTAGATATTCTGCACAGATTCTGCCAGACCTGGGCCCTGACAGTAAATCTCAGACAAAAATAATGGTGTTCCAAATAAAGGTCCAGCCGCCAGGACCACAAATACAAATTCCATCTAGACACCGTTGCCCTAGAGCACACAAAAAACTATACATACCTCGGTCTAAACATCAGTGCAACAGGTAACTTCCACAAAGCTGTGAACCAGCTGAGAAACAAGGCAAGAAGGGCCTTCTACGCCATTAAAAGGAACATAAAATTCAACATACCAATTAGGATCTGGCTGAAAATACTTGAAATAGTCATATTGCCCTTTATGGTTGTGAGGTCTTGGGTCCGCTCACCAACCAAGAATTCACAAAATGGGACAAACACAAAATTGAGACTCTGCATGCAGAATTCTGCTAAAATATCCTCCATGTACAACATAGAACACCAAATAATGCATGCAGAGCAGAATTAGGCTGATTCCCGCTAATTATCGAAATCCAGAAAACCACCTAAAAGGAAGCGATTCCCTAACCTTCCATAACAAAGCCATCACCTACAGAGAGATGCACCTGGAGAAGAGTCCCCTAAGCAAGCTGGTCCTGGGGCTCTGTTCAGAAACATAAACAGACCCCACAGAGCCCCAGGACAGCAGCACAATTAGACCCAAGCAAATCATGAGAAAACAAAAAGAGAATTACTTGACACATTGGAAAGAATTAACAAAAAAACAGAGCAAACTAGAATGCTATTTGGCCCTAAACAGAGAGCACACAGTGGCAGAATACCTGACCACTGTGACTGACCAAAACTTTGACTATGTACAGACTCTGTGAGCATAGCCTTGCTATTTAGAAAGGCCACCATAGGCAGACATGGCTCTCAAAAGAAGACAGGCTATGTGCACACTGTCCACAAAATGAGGTGGAAACTGAGCTGCACTTCCTAACCTCCTGCCAAATGTATGACCATATTAGAGACACATATTTCCCCCAGATTACACAGACCCACAAAGAATTCGAAAACAAACCACATTTTCATAAACTCCCATATCTACTGGGTGAAATCCCACAGTGTGCCGTCACAGCAGCAAGATTTGTGACCTGTTGCCACAAGAAAAAGGCAACCAGTGAAGAACAAACACATTGTAAATACAACCCATATTTACGTTTATTTTTCCTTTTCTACTTTAACTATTTGCACAATATGACATTTGAAATGTCTTTATTCTTTTGGAGCTTTTGTGAGTGTAATGTTGACTACATTTTTGTTTATTTTACTTTTTTTAAATGATCTACTAAACTTGCTTTGTTAATGTTAACATATGTTTCCCATTCCAATGATGCCCTTAAATTGAAATTGAATTGAAATTGAGAGAGCGAAAGAGAGTGACACAGAGGAAGAGAGAGACGAATAGAGAAGGACAGAGAGGAACAGAGAGTGGTACAAAGAGGGATAGAGAGTGGAATAGACAAAGAGAGGAACAGAGCGAGGAACAGAGAGAGGAGTAGAGAGACGGACAGAGAGAGAGTTAGATACAGGAACAGAGAAGAACAGAGGAAAAGAGAGAGCAATAGAGTGTGGGATAGAGAGATGAACAGAGAGAGGAACAGAGAGGACTAGAGAGAGAGCAATAGTGTGGGATAGAGAGATTAACAGAGAGAGGGACAGAGAGGACTAGAGAGAGAGCAATAGAGCGTAGGATAGAGAGATGAACAGAGAGAGGAACAGAGAGGACTAGAGAGCAATAGTGTGGGATAGAGAGATGGACAGAGAGGACTAGAGAGAGAGCAATAGAGCGTAGGATAGAGAGATGAACAGAGAGAGGAACAGAGAGGACTAGAGAGAGAGCAATAGTGTGAGAGAGAAGAACAGAGAGAGGGGGTGGAACGCGGTAGGGTGTCTTAGCTAGATGCTGTCCAGTCTTCAGATGCTCTGTGTCTTTTATGTATCTTTATGTCTTCTATCTCTGCTCCTTTTCTGAAGCCACCATACCACTGAGAGCCAAGTGGGACTGTGATCTGTGATGCACAAACACAACACAGTCACAAAGAGCCGAGGCTGTCTTACTGTCTGTCTCACTGACACCTTTCAGTCCTGTCAACTCACCGTGTGACCCCTCTGACAGGACTGAGGGTGGTGTGTGTTTATGTAAGGGGGTTGTGTGTGTATGTAAGGGGATTGTGTGTGTATGTAAGGGTGGTGTGTGTGTAAGGGGGTTGTGTGTGTATGTAAGGGTGGTGTGTGTGTAAGGGGGTTGTGTGTGTATGTAAGGGTGGTGTGTGTGTAAGGGGGTTGTGTGTGAATGTAAGGGTGGTGTGTATGTAAGGGGGTTGTGTGTGTGTGTGTAAGGGGGTTGAGTGTGTGTATGTAAGGGTGGTGTGTGTGTGTGTAAGGGGGTTGTGTGTGTGTATGTAAGGGTGGTGTGTGTGTGTATGTAAGGGTGTTGTGTGTGTAAGGGGGTTGAGTGTGTGTATGTTAGGGTGGTGTGTGTGTATGTAAGGGTGGTGTGTGTGTAAGGGGGTTGTGTGTGTGTAACGCTTGAAGAGTGATGGGTGTGGAGTCAGGCGCAGAGAGCAGAAGATTCAAGGGAAAAACGCTTTAATGGCCAAAAACCAGGAACACGTACAACTGGGTGAAGCAAAAACACAGGCGCAAACACAACCCAAGGACCACTGGTAATAACCCGGACAGCGAAAACCCAACGATAAACAATACACCTCTTACGTACATAGCAACAAGCCCGCACAAACACAAGCGGGCTAATCTAACTTAAATAATACCAACCCAAAAACCCCAACAAGGAACAGGTGAAAACAATTAGACAAAACCAAACGAAAAGGTAAAGGGATCGGTGGCAGCTAGTAGACCGGGGACGACGACCGCCGAGCGCCACCCGAACAGGGAGGGGAGCCACCTTCGGTGATATTCGTGACAGTGTGTGTGTATGTAAGGAGGTTGTGTTAGAGTTGGGGTGATGATGATTGGTCTACAAACTGAGCCTCTCTGTTTTCAAGAGAGAAGTATTGTCTGAGAAAGTCTCCCCCCTCCCTTTCTCCCCCAGCCCGTAGTGTTAGGGTAATGACTTACACATGTCCCCATTAATGATGTGGCACATGTCAGAGAACTTTTCCCACCCTGCCGCAATGGATAGGAATCCCTGTTCTTTGGTGTGGTTCAGAGGGAATGAGCTGTGGGGTATGGGCCAAGGGAGATACCATTAATATACATGCACGAGCACGCACACACACACATCATTAATATAGTACATGTGCTGGGTGATACCACTAATACACTTGCTGAGGCAATGTTCTACATCATACACTATATATATAAAGTTTGTGGACATTCCCTCAAATTAGTGGATTTGGCTTTTTCAGCCGCACCCGTTGCTGGCAGGTGTATAAAATTGAGCACACGGCCATGCAATCTCCATAGACAAACATTGAAAGTAGAATGGCATTACTGAAGAGCTCAGTGTCTTTCAACTTGGCATTGTCATAGGATGCCACCTTTCCAACAAGTCAGTTCATCACATTTCTGCCCTGCTAGGGCTGCCCCGGTCTACTGTAAGTGCTGATATTGTGAAGTGGAAACGTCTAGGAGCAACAACGGCTCAGCCCCGAAGTGGTAGGAGACACAAGCTCACAGAACAGGACCGCCGAGTGCTAAAGCGTGTAGCACCTAAAAATCGTTTGTCCTCGTTTGCAACCCTCACTACGAGTTCCAAACTGTCTCTGGAAGCAACATCAGCACAATAACTGTTCAGATGGAGCTTCATGAAATGGGTTTCCATGGCCGAGCAGCCGCACACAAGCCTAAGATCACCATGCTCAATGCCAAGTGTCGGCTGGAGTGGTGTAAAGCTCGATGCCATTGAACTCTGAAGCAGTCGAAACGCATTTCATCTTGAGTGATGAATCATGCTTCACCATCTGGCAGTCAGATGGACAAATCTGGGTTTGGCGGATGCCAGGAGAACGCTACCAACCCCAGTGTATAGTGCAAACTGTAAAGTTTGGTGGAGGAGGAATAATGGTCTGGGACTGTTTTTCATGGTTCAGGCTAGGCCCCTTAGTTCCAGTGAAGGGAAATCTTAACATTCTTAACATTACAACATTCTAGATGATTCTGTGCTTCCATCTTTGTGGCAACAGTTTGAGGCAGGCCCTTTTCTGTTTCAGCATGACAATGCCCTCATGCACAAAGTGAGGTCCAAACAGAAATGGTTTCTCGATATCGGTGTGGAAGAACTTGAGTGGCCTGCACAGAGCCCTGACCTCAACCCCATCAAATACCTATGGGATGAATTGGAACGCCTACTGCGAGCCAGGCCTAATTGCCCAACATCAGTGACTGACCTCACTAACGCTCTTGTGGCTGAATGGATGTAAGTCCCTGCAGCAATGTTCCAACATCTAGTGGAAAGCCTTCCCAGAAGAGTGGAGGTTGTTATAGCAGCAATGTTCCAACATCTAGTGGAAAGCCTTCTCAGAAGAGTGGAGGTTGTTATAGCAGCAATGTTCCAACATCTAGTGGAAAGCCTTCCCAGAAGAGTGGAGGTTGTCATAGCAGCTAGATAAAGGAGGGGGACCAACTCCATATTAATGCCCATGATTTTGGAATGGGATGTTCAACAATCAGGTGTCCACATACTGCTGGTCATGTGGTGTATATGATGGCATATCATAGCAGCATAGTATGTCTTTCACAGAAGAGTAGTATTAACTTCTTGATTCTACTTGAGACGCATATGTCTCAAGTAGACACCTGGAAATGCAAATGCGCTACGCTAAATGCTAAATGTACTCGTTAAAACTCAAACCTTGATCAAAATTCACAAGCAGGGTATTGAATTAAAGCTACACTCGTTGTGAACCTAGCCAACAAGTCAGATTTTTAAAATGCTTTTCGGCGAAAGCATGAGAAGGTATTATCTGATAGCATGCACCACCTCAAAATGCCTGAATGCGACGTAAACAAAGACTCTGCTTATCCGACGCAGCACAAAACGCAGAAATAAAATATAAAACATTCATTACCTTTGACGAGCTTCTTTCTTGGCACTCCTATATGCCCCATAAACATCACTATTGGGTCTTTTTTTCGTTTAAATCGGTCCATATATACCCAAAATAGCTTTCTATGAAAGCTGTGTCATTCAGAAAAAAACATTGTTTTTAAACGCTGCGTCATTTTTTAAAATTAAAAAAGTCGACGATAAACTTTCACAAAACACTTCGAAATCCTTTTGTAATCCAACTTTAGGTATTAGTAAACGTTTATAATCTATCAAAATGATTACAGGGCGATGTATATTCAATAGCTCCTCGTCTGCAAATCAATGGCTGCCAATGTCCACATTTACAGCGTCCTGGTGGAGACTGGAAGAAACGGAAGCCAGATAGTTGGATTTTCCAACAAAAAATTCAATTGAAAATGACGACAATGGCGACATCGTGTGGAATTTGTATGAATTGCATGCAGGTCGATATTAAATTTTGTCCTCTTTTAACAAACCATGAAAATGACTTATGGAAATTATTTTTAGCTTTCAGAGAGCAGTTTTTCTTGCGTTTTTCAATGAAACACACAATCTGTTATAGTCACAGCCGTGATTTAACCAGTTTTAGAAACTTCAGAGTGTTTTCTATCCACACATACTAATCATATGCATATACTATATTCCTGGCATGAGTAGCAGGACGCTGAAAAGTTGCGCGATTTTTAACAGAATGTTCGAAAAAGGAGGGGGTAGAAGTAAGTGGTAGATACATGTAACTACAGTACTGTTCTATGGAGACAGAGAGCTGCACTGTGTCTGTAACTGTGCCTGCATACCTTGTAATAGATCATGACCTTACCAGCGTCTTCAATAGCCATTGGGGACAAAAACACACAAGAGGTGCCTGGAAGGAGCACAGCGGCAAATTCTTGTGACAGGGTTATTTTGGACTGAGAGAGGCATCACACCGTCATTCGTCACTCACACACACAAGCACACATGCCAGCACAAATGCATGCATGTATGCACACTCACACACACACACACACACACACACACACACACACACACACACACACACACACACACACACACACACACACACACACACACACACACACTGAGACACACACACACACACACACACACACACACACACACACACACACACACACACACACACACACACACACACACACACACACACACACACACAAGCACACAGGTATGCACACACACACACACACACACACACATACACATACACACGCACATGCAAGCACACACACACATGGTACATTAAGCTGTGCCAAGGCAGCCCAGGGTATCAGGCTGGGTGTCCAGCTGTGTGTCATCTACACCCCGAGGCTGCCTACAGTGGCCCTCCATCCTTCCATCCCTCCTTTCCTCCATCTCACCATCTGCCCCTCTGTCTGTCAGAGGGAGAGAGAGACAGAAAGGGAGGGAGGGAGGGAGAGATGAATGATTAAGGACAGATAAATGTATACACACAAGCATGCATTAGAGATTGCTGATTGGACACAGTGTTCGTACCCAGGGCCTGCCAGTATATCTGTCTGTCAACTTCACAAAGACTTAGAGGCAGGGATTCAGTAAAGATAAATGATGAAAGAACACACACACACACACACACACACACACACACACACACACACACACACACACACACACACACACACACACACACACACACACACACACACACACACACACAGAGAGGGGTTAACAATTAATATGTGTCTATCAAATAGACACACACATATCCACCCATCGCCCATCGACCCATGCACGCACACACACACAATACACACACACACGTACAGTACACGAGTGTCCATTGCCTAAATATCAGTCTTTTAATCATGTCCCATAGCCTTAGCTCTGATGTATGTCATGGTGCTGTGATGTAGCTGTGATGTAGATGTAAGTCCTGCTGTGCCTGTCTGTGCTGATTGGGGGTGTTCACCGCAGCTTTGGACCACCCTGTGTCTCCCTGCCTGGCATCCCAGAGTGAGGGCTTTAGACATGACACCGTTGCTCTCCCTCCTTCCCTCCCTTCCTCCCTCCATCCTTCTCTCTCACTGTCTCCACATCATTGAGCAGAGCTCTGATCCCAGACGCACTCCCGCGCCATGGCCTCGTTTTCCTCTAAATGAAAGAGCACAATGTGCCTAAACGAGGGAGATGGATTAATGACCGGAGATTCCCCCCCCCCCTCCTCTCTCTCTCTCTCTGATTGGCAGTGTGGGAGAAAGAGAGGAGAGCAGAAAAGTAGGGAGGGAGATGCTTGAAAGATGAGGAAGAAAACTATATAGTAGAACCCAGTAGCTTTTTAGTTTGAACAGAAGCTTTATTGGGAACAGAGCTTTTTGATCTGTCTGTGCAAAAATAAACCACACAAGAGATAAACATTGAGATTGCCAAAGGTTGAGTTCATATAAGTAGTGTAGTTCTCTCTCTCTCTCTCTCTCTCTCTCTCTCTCTCTCTCTCTCTCTCTCTCTCTCTCTCTCTCTCTTACTCTCACACTTTCTCACTCACTCACTCACTCACTATAAGACACAGATGGCTTGGCAAGGTGTTGGAAACAATGCAGGCTCCCTAGTGTTTCATAGCTGGTACTGTTTCAACCTGTTCTTTAACGGGGAAGCTCACAGCCAAATCCCTTAGCAGCTGCAGGTCCAGGTCCAGGTCCAGCCACAGCCACAGCCCCCCTCCCTCCATGTTAGAGGTGTTGTTCCATTACACACCTGGGCCAGGCTGACCCTGTCCCATCAGACCCACTGGACATCCCTTAGGGAGACCTACAGTACAGGGTCAGGACCACCACCCCAGGAGAACCACTCCAACAGAACCACTCCTGAACCACCACTCCAGAAGAACCACTCCAACAGAACCACTCCAACAGAACCACTCCTGAAACACCACTCCAGGAGAACCACTCCAGGACCACCACTCCAGGAGAACCACTCCAACAGAACCACTCCTGAACCACCACTCCAGGAGAACCACTCCAGGACCACCACTCCAGGAGAACCACTCCAACAGAACCACTCCTGAACCACCACTCCAGCAGAACCACTCCAGGAGAACCACTCCAACAGAACCACTCCTGAACCACCACTCCAGGACCACCACTCCAGGAGAACCACTCCAACAGAACCACTCCTGAACCACCACTCCAGAAGAACCACTCCAGGACCACCACTGCAGAAGAACCACTCCAGGACCACCACTCCAGAAGAACCACTCCAACAGAACCACTCCAACATAACCACTCCAACAGAACCACTCCAGGAGAACCACTCCAACAGAACCACTCCAACAGAACCACTCCAACAGAACCACTCCAGGACCACCACTCCAGGACCACCACTCCAGAACCACCACTCCAGAACCATCACTCCAGAACAACTACAGAACCACCACTCCAGGACCACCACTCCAGAACCATCACTCCAGAACCACTACAAAACCACCACTCCAGGACTACCACTTATTGACCACCAATCCAGAACCACCACTCTTGAACCACTAGAGAACCACCACTCCATAACCACCACTCCAGAACCACCACTCCAGACTCCACAGAATCAAACCTGACAGAATGAGGTATTGCTCTATTATTTCAACTAGCCAATGAAAAAATAATGCATCTTGGCATGTTCCCCAGTGTTTCCTCTCTGGCCTCGTTTCACTCAATTTATCTGAGCTGAGGGCTTGTTCACTGATTTGCTCTTCCACTAATAAAAGCTCCCAACCTGCTGGTACATAGTTAACCTCTGGGTTAACTCTCCTCCACCTCTCCTGCCTCTGCTGCCGTTGTAGACTTTGGGTGGCAGCCAGCATGCCCTCTTGTGCCTACCTGCCCACCCACCATTCTGCAGGAGTTAATAATAAGGCTATGTGAGAGGTTGTAGACCTACAGCCAGTGTCCAGATGTCAGGCTACTATTCCATGTAAGTACCCATCTGAACAGTAGCCTACTGTTCCTTTGAGGTGCCATGTTGATGTCCCTGTCTTGTGATGTCGAATTTGCAAAGCGCCTCACAATTATCCCACATAACATACCTGCTATAATCCTATTTTATCACTTCAACAAACCTTTCCCAAACATTAGGCTACTGTTCTGGCCCTCCGTTCTCTTTATTTTCACCTCTCCATTTCGCAGCTTTTCTCTTATTGAATTAAACTCTGACGTACTTTTTGCAACGTGGATCGACGTTAACTTTTTCTGCCCAAGCTCCCAAAAGCATTTGTCAGTTGGCGCATACTTGGCAGGTGTACAGTTAGACCCTGAAGCTTAGGCTAAGCACTAACACCAGAACAAAATAATGAAAGAAAAACCTCACTGTAGCCTATAGATATGAATTGCTCAAGAATGATACAGTTATGGATTTTTAATGTTTTCTCTTTATTCAACCCACCCGTCCTTCATCCACACAATATTTAATGACCCTAAACCCGCCCGCCCCGTGGATATAAACGTGGGGAACGCGGAGTATGAGTCAACCCGCGCATCACTAACATACACGCGCGCACACACACACACACACACACACACACCATCGCCTCGTTTTCCACTAAATTAAAGACCACAAAGTTCCTAAACGAGGGAGCAGGATTAATGACCGGATATCCTCTCTCCTTCTCCACCCCCTCAACCCTAACTCCCCCACACCTCTATCTCTATAAGTAGTTTATTTCTCTCTCTCTCTCTCTCTCTGTGTCTTTCTTTCTCTCTCCGTCTCTCCCTCCTCAACTGACCATCCCAATGTTTCCCAGTGAGCTTTGGAACCAGTGTTCTGACACATAGCAGAGTAATAGGTGGTCCATGTGTCAGTGTTGGCAGCGGGTGTTGACTTGCCACTATGAGACACAGATGGCTTGGCAAGGTGTTGGAAACAATGCAGGCTCCCTAGTGTTTCATAGCTGGTACTGTTTCAACCTGTTCTTTAACTGGGCAGCTCACCGCCAAATCCCTTAGCAGCTGCAGGTCCAGGTCCAGGTCCAGCCACAGCCACAGCCCCCCTCCCTCCATGTTAGAGGTGTTGTTCCATTACACACCTGGGCCAGGCTGACCCTGTCCCATCAGACCCACTGGACATCCCTTAGGGAGACCTACAGTACAGGGTCAGGACCAGGTCCAGGTCCAGCCACAGCCACAGCCCCCCTCCCTCCATGTTAGAGAGGTGTTGTTCCATTACACACCTGGGCCAGGCTGACCCTGTCCCATCAGACCCACTGGACATCCCTTAGGGAGACCTACAGTACAGGGTCAGGACCACCACCCCAGGAGAACCACTCCAACAGAACCACTCCTGAACCACCACTCCAGAAGAACCACTCCAGGAGAACCACTCCAACAGAACCACTCCTGAACCACCACTCCAGAAGAACCACTCCAACAGAACCACTCCTGAACTACCACTCCAGAAGAACCACTCCAGGAGAACCACTCCAACATAACCTACATATCCCACTCCAACAGAACCACTCCAGGACCACCATTCCAGGACCACCACTCCAGAACCACCACTCCTGAACCACCACTCCAGAAGAACCCCTCCAGGACCACCACTCCAGGAGAACCACTCCAACAGAACCACTCCAACAGAACCACTCCTGAACCACCACTCCAGGACCACCACTCCAGGAGAATCACTCCAACAGAACCACTCCAACAGAACCATTCCTGAACCACTCCAGAACCACCACTCCAGGACCACCACTCCAGCACCACCACTACAGAACCACCACTCTAGAACCACTCCTGAACCACTCCTGAACCACTCCAGAACCACCACTACAGAACCACCACTCCAGAACCACCACTCCAGAACCACCACTCCAGACTCCACATAATCAAACCCACACCTGACAGAATGGGGTATTGCTCTATTATTTCAACTAGCCAATGAAAAAATAATGCATCTTGGCATGTTCCCCAGTGTTTCCTCTTTGGCCTCGTTTCACTCAGTTTATCTGAGCTGAGGGCTTGTTCACTGATTTGCTCTTCCACTAATAAAAGCTCCCAACCTGCTGGTACATAGTTAACCTCTGGGTTAACTCTCCTCCACCTCTCCTGCCTCTGCTGCCGTTGTAGACTTTGGGTGGCAGTCAGTATGCCCACATGCCCACCCACCAACGTGCGACGCTGGCCCCATACTGACATACTGAAGTATCAGGGTGTCTGTCAGTTTGGCATCAGAGTGTCTGTATGCCAGTCATGTTTGGAACAGCTGGCCCTTTAAGGCTGTGGTAACGAGGGCATTAACACACACACAAACACACGCATGCAGGCAAGCAAACACACACACAGACAAAAACACACACGCACACAAACACATCTACTCATGCACTCAAGACAATTTGGCTCATCCCCAAATCCCGTCTCACACACATACTGCTACAGCCCAGTTTCCACTCATTCCGGGGGAAGGCATATTGAGATCATAACACAGCTAACCACAATGGCTCTTTGTACGGGAGACGGGATTTGGGGAGGAGACAAATTGTCTTGAGTGCATGAGTAGATGTGCTTGTGTACGTGTGTGTTTATGTCTTTTTGTGTGTCTGCATGTGTCTACATATCCCAAAATATTGGAATAAGAGATTACACTTATTTGTTATTGTTTTGTGTGCAATTTGCGGTAGAGTGTGTGGTCATGTGTGTGGTAGAGTGTGTGGTCATGTGTGTGGTAGAGTGTGTGGTCATGTGTGTGGTCATGTTTGTGGTAGAGTGTGTGGTCATGTGTGTGGTAGAGTGTGTGGTCATGTGTGTGGTAGAGTGTGTGGTCATGTGTGTGGTAGAGTGTGTGGTAGAGTGTGTGGTCATGTGTGTGGTAGAGTGTGTGGTCATGTGTGTGGTAGAGTGTGTGGTAGAGTGTGTGGTCATGTGTGTGGTAGAGTGTGTGGTCATGTGTGTGGTAGAGTGTGTAGTCATGTGTATTGCTGTATTTCCAAATGTCCTTTTCAGTGTTGTGAATCTCCTCATCAATCAGTCAAATGTATTTATAAAGCTTTCTACATCAGCCGATGTCACAAAGTGCTATACAGAAACCCAGCCGGGTGAAGATTATAACAGTACATGGCCAAGATGTTCAACCGTTCATAGATGAACAGCTGTGTCAAATAATAATAATGATCACAGTGGTTGTAGAGGGTACAACAGGTCAGCACCTCAGGAGTAAATGTCAGTTGGCTTTTCATTGCCGAGCATTCAGAGTTGGTGTTACGCTCGTCGAAATGATCGGACCAAGGTGAACACCTAAAAACAACAAAAGTAAAACGAACATAACATTCGGTAGGATACACAGAGCTGTACAAAAACAACATCCCACAAAACTAAGGTGGCAAAACAGGCTGCTCAAGTATGATTCCCAATCAGAGACAACGATAGACAGCTGTCCCTGATTGAGAACCCTACCCGGGCCAAAGCATAGAAACACAGAACATAGAGTTTCACACATAGAGTTTCACACCTGAGTTTCACACCCTGACCAACCAAACATAAAAAGATCCCTACGGTCAGGGCGTGAGAGATAGAGACAGCAAGTGCGGTAGAGAGAGAGAGTCGAAAACAGCAGTTCCGGGACAAGGTAGCACGTCCAGGTCAGGGTTCCATAGCCGCAGGCAGAACAGTTGAAACTGGAGCAGCAGCATGACCAGGTGGACTGGGGACAGCAAGGAGTCATCAGGCCAGGTTGTTCTGAGGCATGGTACCTGGGCTCAGGTCCTCTGGGAGAGGGAGAGAGAATTAGAGGGAGCATACTTCAATTCACACAAGCCACCGGATAAGACAGGAGAAATACTCCAGACATAACAGACTCCACATTTCCACATCTCCTCATCTCCTCACCTCCACACCTCCTCATCTCCTCATCTCCACATCTCCTCATCTCCTCACCTCCACACCTCCTCATCTCCTCATCTCCACATCTCCTCACCTCCACACCTCCACATCTCCACATCTCCTCACCTCCACACCTCCTCATCTCCACACCTCCACACCTCCTCCTCTCCTCCTCTCCACATCTCCTCATCGTGCCTGTGCGTCTCTTCTGGCCTGTATGCACGTGTTTGCAAGTGTGTGTATGTGTGTGTTTCAGAGTGTGTGGCAGTGGTGGTGGGGATGTATATTGTGTTACAGGGAAACACATTAGCAGACGGTGCTCTTGTTCCTGTGAGGATGCTATACCTCCCAGCCCCCTCGCTGACCCAACCTAGCATTCTCTCTTTCTCTCTAACACAGCGGTAGGGGTAAATAGTGGAGGAGGTGTGTATGTATAGCACAGTATGGCAGTGCAGATGCTCCACTGGGACTGGCACAGCTGTGGCACAGCACTGGGCCGTTAACGAGCCTTATCACACACACACACACACACACACACACACACACACACACACACACACACACACACACACACACACACACACACACACACACACACACACACACACACACACACACACACACACACACACACACACACGCTGGCACACCTCCCCATCCTCTCCTGTCTCCTCCCCCTCTCCCAGACCACTCCCATCCTCTCCTGTCTCCTCCCCCTCTCCCAGACCACTCCCATCCTCTCCTGTCTCCACCCCCACTCCCAGACCTCTCCCATCCTCTCCTGCCTCTACCCCCACTCCCAGACCTCCCCATCCTCTCCTGTCTCCTCCCCTTTCCCAGACCTCCCCATCCTCTCCTGTCTCCTCCCCTCTCCCAGACCTCTCCATCCTCTCCTGTCTCCTCCCCCTCTCCCAGACCTCTCCATCCTCTCCTGTCTCCTCCCCCTCTCCCAGACCTCCCCCATCCTCTCCTGTCCCCTCCTCTCCTAGACCTCTCCCATCCTCCCCTGTCTCCTTCACCCCTCCCGTCCTAAAAATCCTCCCCCATCTCCTCATCCTTCTCGTCCCATCTTTTTTCATTGCATGGGGACAGCGGGAGGAGGGATGAAGGGAGGAGAGAGGGGGAGGGAGGAAGGAGAGAGGGAGGGGGGAGAGAGAGAACATCCCGCCAACATATTATCCCCCTCTCTTCTCTTCTCTGCTCTGAAAGTGTCCGTCTTTCATCAGCTCATCATCATCCTCTACTGTCCTGCATTATTAATCATCTGGTTACTGTAATCAAAAATTCTTATTTATTTGGGTGAGGAAGAGGCAGTAAGCAGCTGTAGCTTCCATATACACAAATACTTCCCTATCTTGAAGATGAGATGCCGCTGCCTGCCATGTCTCATGGGTGGGGTCCATCAGCGCTGCTCTCTGAGTCACACACACGTAGTAAACACACATACACATATGCATGCACCAACAAAGTTATGGAATGAGTGCGTACAGACATCTTCTTGAACTTCTTAATATAAAGAAAAAATAGATACAATCGTCCCTCTATCCTCCAGAGCTGTAGTGAGCTGTCTGTCCGTCTGTCCGTCTGTCCGTCTTTCCGTCTGTCTGTCTGCCCGTCTGCCCGTCTGCCCGTCTGTCTGTCTCCTGCCATCATCTGTGGTACACTGAGCCTGTCATTAGGGCTGGGACAGCGATAGAAGTGTCTGTGTGTCTGTGTGTGCACATGTGTGCACATGTGTGTCCGTGAGTATGCTCTGTATGTGTGTCCGTGAGTATGCTCTGTACGTGTGTCCGTGAGTATGCTCTGTACGTGTGTCCGTGAGTATGCTCGGTATGTGTGTCTGTGAGTATGCTCTGTATGTGTGTCTGTGAGTATGCTCTGTATGTGCGTCCGTGAGTATGCTCTGTATGTGTGTCCGTGAGTATGCTCTGTATGTGTGTCCGTGAGTATGCTCTGTATGTGTGTCCGTGTGTACGCTCTGTATGTCTGTCCCTGAGTATGCTCTGCATGTGTGTCCGTGAGTATGCTCTGTATGTGTGTTCGTGAGTATGCTCTGTATGTGTGTCAGTGAGTATGCTCTGTATGTGTGTCCGTGAGTATGCTCTGTATGTGTGTCCGTGAGTATGCTCTGTATGTGTGTCCGTGAATATGCTCTGTATGTGTGTCCGTGAGTATGCTCTGTATGTGTGTCCGTGAGTATGCTCTGTATGTGTGTCCGTGAATATGCTCTGTATGTGTGTCCGTGAGTATGCTCTGTATGTGTGTCCGTGAGTATGCTCTGTATGTGTGTCCGTGAATATGCTCTGTATGTGTGTCCGTGAGTATGTTCTGTATGTGTGTCCGTGAGTATGCTCTGTATGTGTGTCCGTGAGTATGCTCTGTATGTGTGTCCGTGAATATGCTCTGTATGTGTGTCTGTGAGTATGCTCTGTATGTGTTTCCGTCAGTATGCTCTGTATGTGTGTCCGTCAGTATGCTCTGTATGTGTGTCCGTCTGTGTGAGAACAGTCCTCCTGTTTGCACCACAACGGCTTCTCACACCATTGGAATCTCTGGAGCATTTCGGTCACAACCCAAACCTTAAAATACATGTCCTCGACATCAAGTCGTCAGATGAGTCCAAACAGACCGGTCCCAAACCTGAGCACAATACCCTTAGGTCTAGTGACTCAGCCCTCGTCATCCACCTCAACATAACTGGACCATACCAGGAGACCAGGGGGCCTCGCTGTGGCTTCTAGCCTAACAGGCCACCTCAGGACAAGGCTAAGAGAGAAAGAGAGAGTGGGTGATAAACCCTGAGCTGGACCTACTGAATTCTTCTGTGTGCACTCTTCATTGCACTCTTCATTCTGCGGTGTAGTCCAGTGGTTCCTAACCTTTTTTGGTTACTGTACCACCGACTGCCCGGACTACCACTGAAATACCTCCTCATGTGCATTTTACCAGTAAGTCTATGGTCTCATGAGTCTTCTCAAAAACCCCTTGTGGATAGGCCAAGTACCCCCAGTGGATAGGCCAAGTACCCCCAGTGGATAGGCCAAGTACCCCCAGTGGATAGGCCAAGTACCCCCAGTGGATAGGCCAAGTACCCCCAGTGGATAGGCCAAGTACCCCCAGTGGATAGGCCAAGTACCCCCAGTGGATAGGCCAAGTACCCCTGGTTGGGAACCCCTGGTGTAGCCTATAGCTATCCTCATCAGAAATGTAAAGAAATCTGAAAACTGAATGAGATGCTTCTCTCTCTCTCTCTCTCTCTCTCTCTCTCTCACCTCTCTCTTTCTCTCTCTCTCTCTCTCTCTCTCTCCCTCTCCCTCTCTCTCTCTCTCTCTCTCTCTCTCTCTCTCTCTCTCTCTGCAGACTGTTTGAAGTGCTAGTGGAGCCATAGAAACCCAGTGAAACCCGGTTTTTATGCAGTTTTCATGGTGTTTAGGTCTTGAACACCCCCTTACCAACATCTATAGTCAACACTGTACAGAATCTGAACGTCAGACCATCGTGGTTACAGGCGGTTACTGAAGGAAAGTCTATATAATTACTTATACACATCTTCCTCTTCTCTCACGATATGGTGCAGAGTAAAATATAATAGAATGGAGTAGCACTTCATTGTTCTTTCTGAAATGGAAATTCGTAATTTGATTTTCATATGACCCATCAGGGCCCAGGGTCCTTCGCTCTCTGACAATATTCTCATATCCACACATCACAGACCAGTGCAGACTGTTCCTCACGGTAATGTACGTACAGTAATGTACGTATACAAATCCTTACTAGTATACTATTTAGAATGCATGGCCAGTACATGGTTTATTACTAAGTGATATGCCAGTATGGACATTGGAATGTCTGAACCGTCAGAGAACCAACCAGTCAGTTCCAATATTCACAGCATCAAGCCACAGGGTTCCCACCCCTCTCCTCCAGGGGCCCACAGGGTTCACACCCCTCTCCTCCAGGGGCCCACAGGGTTCCCACCCCTCTCCTCCAGGGGCCCACAGTGTTCCCACCCCTCTCCTCCAGGGGCCCACAGGGTTTCCACCCCTCTCCTCCAGGGGCCCACAGGGTTCCCACCCCTCTCCTCCAGGGGCCCACAGGGTTCCCACCCCTCTCCTCCAGGGGCCCACAGGGTTCCCACCCCTCTCATCCAGGGGCCCACAGGGTTTCCACCCCTCTCCTCCAGGGGCCCACAGGGTTTCCACCCCTCTCCTCCAGGGGCCCACAGGGTTCCCACCCCTCTCCTCCAGGGGCCCACAGGGTTTCCACCCCTCTCCTCCAGTGGCCCACAGGGTTTCCACCCCTCTCCTCCAGTGGCCCACATGGTTCCCACCCCTCTCCTCCTGGGGCCCACAGGGTTTCCACCCCTCTCCTCCAGTGGCCCACATGGTTCCCACCCTTCACTGCTCACCACCTCTCCAGGGTTTCCACCCCTCTCCTCCATGGGCCCACGGGGTTCCCCGCCTTCCTTCCCTCCCTGGGACTTGGCTGTGGTATCCCTGGTCGCCTGGCTGATGATAGGGTGAGGCTGAGCTGTGGTTTCCTGGGAACGTCTGGAATGGTCCTCCTCTCCTTGCGGTGTTCCGCAGGGCTTGATGACGGAGAGGAGCGGGAAGAGGATGGACACTTCACTGTCTGGCCAAATGGAGGAAGTAGAATTTTCTCAACCTGCTCTTTGGAGTCTGTTCTATATACTTGTCCTTTTCCAGTATTAGGTCACCTGATTGAGCAAATCAAGGGCTTGACGATTACCTAGATAATTGATGATTAGTTGAATCAGGTGTGCCAGCGCTAAATGTATCAAATGTGTGGAATAACTCAGGGAAACCAAAGACAGGGGGTTTGGGACAACTAGGGAGAACCAGAAAAGTGGAGGATGGGAAATCTCATGAGATGGGTACATCCCTGGCACCCAAAGGGTTCATCCACTCACCATCCCTCCACACCCTCTTACCAGCCCTGGCAACACACACACACACACAAACACACACACACACACACACACACACACACACACACACACACACACACACACACACACACACACACACACACACACACACACACACACACACACACACACACACACACACACACACACTCTCATAGCAGGCCTGGTGTATCACCAGCTCTGGTGGGTAATTGATTATCTCTGTGTCATTAGTCTTTGAGACAGAGATGCACCAACGAGAGCGGGTGCTGTCATTTAGAAGCTGGCACCATGACCAGCTACACACCAGTACACACAAACACACACAAGAACACACACACACACACACACATACACATACAATAGTGGTCATGTCAGCCAACCGTCAAGATCTGTTGAACTAGAACAAATGATTTTCAAATATGCAAAATGGTGTACATACAGTACAAACGACACAGTGCTGATTGTATGTACACTGAAATCAAAGAGATTATATGAATACAGAATCAGTGGTTGAAATATGTACATCTTTTGGCTGTAGTTGTAGATTACACTATTCTGTAGCCTAGGTGTTTGTTGTGTGTTTGGGAGGTTATTGTGGTCATGGTAAGACAGCATTCCACCCTTCAAAGGAACCACACACACACAACACACACACACACTCATGCAACACACACATTCCCCAGGCAAAGAGCAAAGCTACTCTTTATCTCATTATCACTAACGAGAGGCTGCAGCTCTGCTCCTGTCCTCTAGACAGACAGGTGGAGGACTGTAGACAGAGTGTCTGTCTGTCCTCTAACCTGTCTACAGTCCTCCCCCTGTCTGTCTGTCTTCATTCCTCTGTCTTTCTGTGTCTGTCTGTCTGTCTGTCTGTCTGTCTGTCCTCTTGCCTGTCTACCGTCCTCCCCCTGTCTGTCTGTCTTCATTCCTCTGTCTTTCTGTGTCTGTCTGTCTGTCCTCTAGCCTGTCTACAGTCCTCCGCCTGTCTGTCTGTCTACATTCCTCTGTCTTTCTGTGTCTGTCTGTCCTCTAGCCTGTCTACAGTCCTCCCCCTGTCTGTCTGTCTACATTCCTCTGTCTTTCTGTGTCTGTCTGTCCTCTAGCCTGTCTACAGTCCTCCGCCTGTCTGTCTATCTGTCCTCTAGCCTGTCTACAGTCCTCCGCCTGTCTGTCTGTCTTTCCTCTAGCCTGTCTACAGTCCTCTGCCTGGCTGTCTGTCTGTCCTCTAGCCTGTCTACAGTCCACCCCCTGTCTGTCTACAGTCCTCTGTCTGTCTGTCTGTCTGTCTGTCTGTCTGTCTTCTAGCCTGTCTACAGTCCTCCGCCTGGCTGTCTGTCTGTCCTCTAGCCTGTCTACAGTCCTCTGCCTGGCTGTCTGTCTGTCCTCTAGCCTGTCTACAGTCCTCCGCCTGTCTGTCTGTCTGTCTGTCTGTCTGTCTGTCTGTCTTCTAGCCTGTCTACAGTCCTCTGCCTGGCTGTCTGTCTGTCCTCTAGCCTGTCTACAGTCCTCCGTCTGGCTGTCTGTCTGTCCTCTAGCCTGTCTACATTCCTCTGTCTGTCTGTGTCTGTCTGTCCTCTAGCCTGTCTACAGTCCTCCCCCTGTCTGTCTGTCTGTCCTTTAGCCTGTCTACAGTCCTCCCCCTGTCTGTCTGTCTACAGTCCTCCGCCTGTCTGTCTGTCTGTCTGTCTGTCTGTCTGTCTGTCTGTCTGTCCTCTAGCCTGTCTACAGTCCTCCGCCTGTCTGTCTGTCTGTCCTCTAGCCTGTCTACAGTCCTCTGCCTGTCTGTCTGTCTTTCCTCTAGCCTGTCTACAGTCCTCTGCCTGGCTGTCTGTCTGTCCTCTAGCCTGTCTACAGTCCACCCCCTGTCTGTCTACAGTCCTCTGTCTGTCTGTCTGTCTGTCTGTCTGTCTGTCTGTCTGTCTGTCTGTCTGTCTGTCTGTCTTCTAGCCTGTCTACAGTCCTCCGCCTGGCTGTCTGTCTGTCCTCTAGCCTGTCTACAGTCCTCTGCCTGGCTGTCTGTCTGTCCTCTAGCCTGTCTACAGTCCTCCGCCTGTCTGTCTGTCTGTCTGTCTGTCTGTCTGTCTGTCTTCTAGCCTGTCTACAGTCCTCTGCCTGGCTGTCTGTCTGTCCTCTAGCCTGTCTACATTCCTCTGTCTGTCTGTGTCTGTCTGTCCTCTAGCCTGTCTACAGTCCTCCCCCTTTCTGTCTGTCTGTCCTTTAGCCTGTCTACAGTCCTCCCCCTGTCTGTCTGTCTACAGTCCTCCGCCTGTCTGTCTGTCTGTCTGTCTGTCTGTCTGTCTGTCTGTCTGTCTGTCTGTCTGTCTGTCTGTCCTCTAGCCTGTCTACAGTCCTCCGTCTGGCTGTCTGTCTGTCCTCTAGCCTGTCTACAGTCCTCTGTCTGTCTGTGTCTGTCTGTCCTCTAGCTTTCCCCTTTGTCTTTTTGGGTGGTGGTATAATCCCCCCCCCCCCCCCCCCCCCTAAATAGTTTTTGTATAAATGTTTTTGTCGTTGTTGTTCTGAACTCACTGCCTTCAAGTCGTCATTAAATTCGCTGGCTTACTTAGGGAATGGTAGGCTACAGTAATGTAACAAAGGGTATAGTAACAGCAGGCTACAGTATTTCTGACAATATTCTATTCACTTGCTCTCATTACTGGCTTATTAATGGGTAGTGTAGAGCAGCAGCTTTATCCCTGAAATGACCTTTAACTTCCCTTCTCCTCAATACTTACACTAAATAATCTAAATAATAATTGCTCAATAAGTCTGTGATTGCGGTAGAGGTTCCAAAAAATTGGGTGCCCTTTTTTAAGTTGTTGAGCACATGCCCCCCAAAAGGTCTGTGCATGGCACTGCCGTCATCACCACAGACATCACTATCATCATCACTGCAGACATCACTATCATCATCATCATCATCATCACCACAGACATCACTATCATCATCACCGTAGACATCACTATCATCATCACCGTAGACATCACTATCATCATCATCACCGTAGACATCACTATCATCATCATCACCGTAGACATCACTATCATCATCACTGTAAACTTCACTATGTATAACGTCTTCTCTTACATCATTGCCAGAACTAAGGCTTTCATCGTCACTATGACGACACAGATCTCACTCCCTATTGCCAGTGCTGTCATTATTTGTCTCGCAATTGTTCTTGTCAACACCATGGCCACATTAAGTGGTGCAACACACACAGATGGTCACAGGAGGATGGAGGCTGAGGCATACAGAGATAGTTTGCATACAGATGTATGTTCAAGATAAACTGTAATTAGTGATCTAAGGTTACAGTTAGCTATCTAATTAAAATAACTTAATAATGAACATCCACTACAGACAGATCACAGATCTCCATATTTGCCCTGAGGGTCTCGACGGCTGATGAGCATTTCCTTCTCATTGTCTCTGGTTTTGGGTTCAGCCTGTGGACATGTGTTCTACATACTGTAACCACCCTTGCCTCGTTTTGTCTATACCCCCAAGGGGTAGCTGTTTGCTACATAACGTAAAGATATGCATGGGGAGGCGTGGCGGCACCCTCCCTTCAGGTGGTTGTTGGCAGAGAGTTTGAACACCCTCTCACCATCATCTCTGCCTCACATCTCCTCGTCTCATCTCGCCCACACCTCACTGCTAGCTTGGAGTCCATTGTTAATTAATTGGAGAAGGCCCTACTTTACTTCTAAAGTTAAATCTATTTTTTGTTTGGCTGCTGAACAATTGACGAGCGGCCCTCTTCACTCACTCACTCACTCACTCACTCACTCACTCACTCACTCACTCACTCACTCACTCACACACACACACACACACACACACACACACACACACACACACACACACACACACACACACACACACACACACACACACACTCTGCAGGTCAACGTGTCTGCTAATTAAGACTCCAGAGGAAGGGCTAATTGCTGTAGCGTGCCTCTCGGTGGAGGAGAGGAGGAAGGGATGGAGGGAGCCTTCTCTTGCTCCAGCGGCACTAGCCAGCTGCCTGGAAAGCTTTGCCCTGTGAAGAATTAAAATGTCTTATGTAAGCTTGTGGTGAAACTATTAAACGCCAGCTAACCACCAACTTTCTCTTCTTGGGAGGAACTGAGGAACTAAGAACTAAACTGAACTGAACTGCCACTTGATTTAATGGAGCTCATTAAAAGTAGAACATCACAGAGATATCCAAACGCAAGCTGGGTCTGAAATGACACCTTATTCCCTATGTAGTGCACTACTTCCGACCACAGCCCTAGTGAAAAGTAGTGTACTACATAGGGAATGGGGTGGGAGCATTTTGGAGGCATCCATACTCCTCCTCAGCCTGCTATAACTTCAGACTTCAATGGGCTAATGGTACTGTCGGTTAGAACGATAAAGCTTTATCTGAAATACTTTATCTTACATACTGCAGTACTGTGGTGTTGATGGACTATTGTCCAGAGAGCACTTTGAGAAAGGGATACTCATCACCATTTTAACAAAGGCCTGAGACCAGAACTTCAAACATTATTTATGAGTATGGAGAGACAGAAAGAGAGACAAGTCAGAATGAGGGACATGCAAACAGAGGGACAGAGAGAGAGAGAGAGAAAGAGACAGAGGGAGGGTGGGACAGAGAGAGAGCGAGAGAGAGAGAGAGAAAGAGACAGAGGGAGGGTGGGACAGAGAGAGAGCGAGAGAGAGAGAGAGAAAGAGACAGAGGGAGGGTGGGACAGAGAGAGAGCGAGAGAGAGAGAGAGAAAGAGACAGAGGGAGGGTGGGACAGAGAGAGAGCGAGAGAGAGAGAGAGAAAGAGACAGAGGGAGGGTGGGACAGATAGAGAGAAGGAAAGGAAAGGAAAGGAAAGAAATCTGTTGTGAGACACAATTAAGCCATGAGCCCAGTTACTGAAGACTATTATTACCACAAAGGGTGATTTGCTTTGGAAGATACGCCCTTGAAACATTCCTACACTTCAAATGCAACACTCAATTCTGAGGGAAACAGCCTCTAAAAGAGAACAGCGGGGAAAAAATAAAATTAATCAAGAAGAAGAAGAAGCTGGAAATGAGTCCAGGGCTGAATCCCAAATGGCAACCTACTTACTACATAGTGCACTACTTTTGTCCAGAACCCTATGGGTCTTTGTCCAAAGTAGTGCACTTTATGGGGAATACAGTGCCATTTTGGGATGCTGCCCAACTTATGCATAACTTCAAACAACTCCATCTTCAAAGTTGCATAGCATTAAAAAGCCACGCTTCAATAGAGTTCTCAACATCAAAAACACACAGCGCCTCGCCTCGCCTCGCCCTCCTCTCTCCCTGTGCAGGCGCAACCTCACCCCACCCTCTCATCCCCTGTCCATCTCACAGGGACACTCTTCCTCTGGTTGTGTGGTAGAAGACTCCATTTGGTGTCTGCTCCCTGTCCTTCTGATTCTTGAGGCAGGAAGTCAGGACCTGAATCATCATTCGACCCGGTGGCAATTATTGTTACCCAGCATGCAACGCTGTCTGGAGCTCCTCTGGTGAAGCAGCCAACACAAATGCATAGGTTGTTATCAGTAACATCATACACTATATGATGTGTGGACACTCCTTCAAATTAGGGAATCCAGCTATTTCAGCCACACCTGTTGCTGACAGGTGTATAAAATCGAGCACACAGTCATGCAATCTCCATAGGTAAACATTGGCCTTACTGATGAGCTCAGTGACTTTCAACGTGGCACCGTAATAGGATGCCACCTTTCCAACTAGTCAGTTCGTCAAACTACTGCCCTGTAAGTTGAAGTGGAAACGTCTAGGAGCAACGGCAGCTCAGCTGCGAAGTGGTAGGCCACACAAGCTCACAGAACAGGACCACCGAGTGCTGAAGCGCGTAGCATGTAAAAATTGTTTTCATGGATCAGGCTCCTTAGTTCCAATGAAGGGAAATCTTAACATTACAGCATACAATGTCATTCTTGACAATTCTGTGCCTCCAACTTTGTGGCAACAGTTTGGGGAAAGCCCTTTCCTGTTTCAGCATGACAATGGCCCCGTGCACAAAGTGATTTACATACAGAAATTATTTGTTTAGATCGGTGTGGAAGAACTTGACTGGCCTGCACAGAACCCTGACCCCAACTCCATCGAACACCTTTTGGATGAAATGGAACACCGACTGCGAGCCAGGCCTAATTGCCCAACACCAGCGCTCGACCTCACTAATGCTATTGTGGCTAAAAGTCCCCGCAGCAATGTTCCAACATCTAGTGGAAAGCCTTCCCAGAAGAGTGGAGGCTGTTATAGCAGCAATGTTCCAACATCTAGTGGAAAGCCTTCCCAGAAGAGTGGAGGCTGTTATAACAGCAAAGGGGGACCAACTACATATTAATGCTCATGATTTTGGAATGAGATATTTGACGAGCAGGTGACCACATACTTTTGGTGTATTTCTTTCCATTTCAAACATTCCATTCCCAGCTGGCGGCAAGCACAGCCCGCTCCAATGCATTACAGCGCAGAAACACAGCTGGATTATACCTCTAGCTCTCAATATTGGACACCATTAATTGGACATTGATGGACAAATGATCTAAAATACAAATTTACTATACCTGACAAGTGTTTTTAGGTCAATTTTTCATCCTTTATGAGCTCTGTCTGTCTAGCAGTAGAAGGGCGCATTTGCCAATGTAAAGTATAGCTAGCTGTGGTACCTAGCTACTGGTAGGCTGGTAAACTCTGTAGGCTTACATTTGGATAAACATAGTGGTAGGTTAAGTACTTTTTTTCTCCAACCAACACGGGCCTACCTAAGTTAGCTAACATGATCCTCTTTCTAACATTGTTTTTAAGAGTGTTTAATCACGAATGCTGCTGACAGACACATGATGGGTTACATTGATTGATGGGACCACGTCAAATTGGCTAACGTTAGCTTGCTAGACAGATCACCTCACTTTGGCTAGTTAACAAGCTATGACTCTAAGAAACATAGATTCAGGGGTTGGAACAAGCATTTTTTCTAATCGTTATGGTCTGAACACAACCACTATTTTGTCATTCTGTTCCACTGTTCTGACCTGCAAAATAACGTTTTGACACCGGTTCAAACCCCCAAAAAGTACAAATTTATATAATTACTTTCTGTTCACTCTTTAACTGTGAAATCAACCGTTTTCTTTTACATATACACATTAAATTACTTGACCAATCAGTGTGGATCGAGCAGGAAAGGTAGTAGTTTACATGCGTGTATGTAAATGCATGTAGTTTACATGCACGCGTGATGGACAGACAAGTGTAGCCTATGGCGCAAGATGCAACTGAAACTTTGTTGGTGGTGAGAAATCAAGAGAAGGTGGAGGAGGAGGAGGAGGCTTGGCTTGAAGCGCTGGGCATCTTGTTATGGCATGCATTATCTTTATTAGGCTCACAGAATTATACCGAGGAGGAGCGGCTTCTATGGAGGAACTTCAAATGTCCTTTCTGCTAGCTAGCTAACAAGCATGAGCTAACTAGCTAACAAGCTTATGTATGCAGAGCAGCACCAGAACTAAAAACACATCTTCCTTGAAAATGTTTGTTATTTTCCGCTTTTTCGTTTTGTTCCCTGAAATGTTGTTTAAAAAATATATAAAAATGGAGGTTAGTGACCGCTGTTCTGATCACAGGAGGTCGGTGGCACCCCTTAATTTGGGGGGTGTTGCTGTATATATTCAGAGCCATATCCCTGTAATGCTTAGAGAAGATCTTATGTCAAGTGTTTTTGAAGTGTTGTGGTTGCAGGTTCACTTGGAACATCTAAAGTATTTTCTTTTGGGTTGTTGCTATAGGCCACCAAGTGTTAACAGTCGGTATCTAAATAATATGTGTGAAATGTTTGATAGTGTATGTGATGTAAACAGAAAGGTCTACTTTCTTGGGGACCTGAATATTGACTAGCTTTCATCAAGCTGTCCGCTCAAGAGGAAGCTTCTTACTGTAACCATTGCCTGTAATCTGGTTCAGGTTATTAATCAACCTACCAGAGTGTTTACAAACACAACAGGAACAAGATCATCCACATGTATTGATCGCATTTTTACTAATACTGTAAAACTTTGTTCTAAATCTGTATCCGTACCCATTGGATGCAGTGATCACAATCTAGTGGCTATATGCAGGAAAGCCAAAGTTCCAACAGCTGGGCCTAAAATGGAGTATAAGAGATCATACAAAAGATTTTGCTGTGACTCTTATGTGGATGATGTTAAAAATATGTTTTGGTCTGATGTGATTAATGAAAAGCATCCAGACGCTGCACTTGAATTTATGAAATTGCTTCTTCCAATTACTGGAAAACATGCACCTGTTAAGAAACTGACCGTTAGAACTGTTAAGGCTCCATGGATTGATGAGGAATTGAAAAACTGTATGGTTGAAAAAGATGGTGCAAAAAGAGAGCCTAATAAGTCTGGCAACACATCTGTGTCACGCCCTGACCTTAGAGAGCCTTTTATTCTCTAATTTGGTTAGGTCGGGGTGTGACTAGGGTGGGTACTCTAGTTTTTGTGTTTCTATGTTGGCCTGGTATGGTTCCCAATCAGAGATAGCTGTCTATCGTTGTCTCTGATTGGGGATCATATTTAGACAGCCTTTTCCCACTGTTTTTTGGTGGGATCTTGTTTTTGTGTAGTGCCTGTGAGCGCTGCATTGACTTCACGTTTCGTTTGTTCTGTATTGTTTTGGTGAGTTTCATTTATTAAACATGTGGAACTCTACGCACGCTGTGCCTTGGTCCGTTAATTCTACAAACGATCGTGACAATCTGACTGGCTTACTTACTACAAGTTGAGAAATGATGTGACTAAACTCAAGAAAACAACAGTGAGAAATTGTATTCGTGCATTAAAAAAACATCAAAGAAAAGCATTGCAAGTTTGAATTTTGTAAAGTTAGTGTGGGAGAGGTCTAAAAATTATTGTTATTGATCAATAATGACAAACCTCCTGTTATTGACAACTTAGATGGAAAGCTACTGAGGATGTTAGCTGACTCTATAGCCAATCGTATCGGTCATATTTTTAATCTGAGCCAAAGTCTTTGTCCTCAGGCCTGGAGGGAAGCCAAAGTAATTATACTACCCAAAAAGTGGTAAAGCGGCCTTTACTCGTTCTAACAGCAGACCTATAAGCTTGCTTCAAGCTCTTAGCGAACTGTTGGAAAAATTGTTTGAATACAATGTTATTTCTCTGTAAACAAATTAACAACAGACTTTCAGCATGCTTATAGAGAAGGGCACTCAACATGTACTGCACTGACACAAATGACTGATGATTGGTTGAAAGAAATTGATAATAAGAAGATTGTGGGAGCTGTACTGTTAGATTTCAGTGCAGCCTTTGATATTATTGACCATAACCTGTTGTTGAAAAAACATGTGTTATGGCTTTTCAACCTCTGCCATATCGTGGATTCAAAGTTATCTAATAGAACTCAAAGGGTTTTCTTTAATGAAAGCTTCTCTAATGTCAAACATGTAAAGTGTGGTGTAACGCAGGCCAGCTCTCTAGGCCCTCTACTCTTTTCAATTTTTACCAATGACCTGGCACTGCCATTAAATTGTAAACTGTCATGGTGAAAACATATAGATTCAATGGTTGTAAAGATGGGAAGAGGTCTGTCCGTAATAACGAGATGCTCTGCTTTTTTGCCACCACGCTACAAAAAGTAAGTTCTGCAGGCTCTAGTTTTATCTAATTTTGATTATTGTCCAGTCGTGTGGTCCAGCGCTGCAAGGAAAGACCTAGTAAAACTGCAGCTGTCCCACATTTTCAATGTGTTGAAAATCCCAAACTGTTTGCATAGTCAACTTACACACAGCTCTGACACACACACTTATCCCACCAGACATGCCACCAGAGGTCTTTTCACAGTCCCCAAATCCAGAACAAATTCGAGAAAGTGTACAGTATTATATAGAGCCCTAATTGCATGAAACTTCCTTCCATCTCATATTGCTCAAATAAACAGCAAACCTGGTTTCAAAACACAGATAACGCAACGCCTGTCCCCTATTTGACCGAGATAGTTTGTGTGTATGTATTGATATGTTGTAACGGTTTTCTTGATGAGAAGGAGAGTCGGACCAAAATGCAGCGTGTCGATTGCGATCCATGTTTTAATGAACAAACGTAAAACACGAATCAATACAAACACTCCAAAATAAAGAACGTGATGAACGTAACGAAAACCTAAACAGCCTATCTGGTGAAAACACATAGACAGGAACAATCACCCACAAACACACAGTGAAAACCAGGCTACCTAAATATGGTTCCCAATCAGAGACAATGACGAACACCTGCCTCTGATTGAGAATCATATCAGGCCGAACATAGAACTAGACAAACTAGACATGTAACATAGAATGCCCACTCAGATCACACCCTGACCAACCAAAACATAGAAACATACAAAGTAAACTATGGTCAGGGTGTGACAGTACCCCCCCCCCCCCCCCCAAGGTGCGGACTCCGGCCGCAAAACCTGAACCTATAGGGGAGGGTCTGGGTGGGCATCTGTCCGCGGTGGCGGCTCTGGCGCTGGACGTGGACCCCACTCCATAATAGTCTTAGTCCACCTCCTTAGCGTCCCTAGATAGGTTACCCTCCTAAATGACAGCTCGGGACAGAGGTAGCTCGGGACTGATGGGTAGCTCAGCACTGAGAGGACGCTCAGCACTGAAAGGAAGCTCAGCACTGAGAGGAAGCTCAGCACTGAGAGGAAGCTCAGGCAGGTAGTTGGATCCGGCAGATCCTGGCTGGCTGGCGGTTCTGGCAGATCCTGGCTGACTGGCAGATCTGGCAGAGTCTGGCTGACTGGCAGAGTCTGGCAGAGTCTGGCTGACTGGCAGAGTCTGGCTGACTGGCAGATCTGGCAGAGTCTGGCTGACTGGCAGATCTGGCAGAGTCTGGCTGACTGGCAGATCTGGAAGAGTCTGGCTGACTGGCAGATCTGGAAGAGTCTGGCTGACTGGCAGATCTGGAAGAGTCTGGCTGACTGGCAGATCTGGAAGAGTCTGGCTGACTGGCAGATCTGGAAGAGTCTGGCTGACTGGCAGATCTGGAAGAGTCTGGTCGACTGGCAGATCTGGAAGAGTCTGGTCGACTGGCAGATCTGGAAGAGTCTGGTCGACTGGCAGATCTGGAAGTGTCTGGTCGACTGGCAGATCTGGAAGAGTCTGGTCGACTGGCAGATCTGGAAGAGTCTGGTCGACTGGCAGATCTGGAAGAGTCTGGTCGACTGGCAGATTCATGCTGACTGGCTGCTCCATGCTGACTGGCAGCTCTGGCTGCTCCATGCTGACTGGCTGCTCCATGCTGACTGGCAGCTCTGGCTGCTCCATGCTGACTGGCAGCTCTGGCTGCTCCATGCTGACTGGCTGCTCTGGCTGCTCCATGCTGACTGGCTGCTCTGGCTGCTCCATGCTGACTGGCTGCTCTGGCTGCTCCATGCTGACTGGCTGCTCCATGCTGACTGGCGGCCCTGACTGCTCCATGCTGACTGGCGGCCCTGGCTGCTCCATGCTGACTGGCGGCCCTGGCTGCTCCATGCTGACTGGCGGCCCTGGCTGCTCCATGCTGACTGGCGGCCCTGGCTGCTCCATGCTGACTGGCGGCCCTGGCTGCTCCATGCTGACTGGCGGCTCTGGCTGCTCCATGCTGACTGGCGGCTCTGGCTGCTCCATGCTGACTGGCTGCTCTGGCTGCTCCATGCTGACTGGCTGCTCCATGCTGACTGGCGGCCCTGACTGCTCCATGCTGACTGGCGGCCCTGGCTGCTCCATGCTGACTGGCGGCCCTGGCTGCTCCATGCTGACTGGCGGCCCTGGCTGCTCCATGCTGACTGGCGGCCCTGGCGGCTCCTTGCAGACTGGCAGCTCTGGCGGCTCCTTGCAGACTGGCAGCTCTAGCGGCTCCTTGCAAACTGGCAGCTTTGGCGGCATCCTGCAGACAGGCAGCTCTGGCGGCTCCTTGCAGACTGGCAGCTCCTTGCAGACTGGCAGCTCCTTGCAGACTGGCAGCTCCTTGCAGACTGGCAGCTCCTTGCAGACTGGCAGCTCCTTGCAGACTGGCAGCTCTATGCAAACTGGCAGCTCCTTGCAAACTGGCAGCTCCTTGCAAACTGGCAGCTCCTTGCAAACTGGCAGCTCCTTGCAAACTGGCAGCTCCTTGCAAACTGGCAGCTCCTTGCAAACTGGCAGCTCCTTGCAAACTGGCAGCTCCTTGCAAACTGGCAGTTCTGAACAGGCGGGAGACTCCGGCAGCGCTGTAGAGAAGGAAGGCTCTAACAGCGCTAAACAGGCGGGAGACTCCGACAGCGCTGAAGAGGAGGAAGGCTCTGGCAGCGCTGGACAGGCGAGGCGCACTGTAGGCCTGATGCGTGGTGCTGGCACTGGTGGTACTGGGCCGAGGACACGCACAGGAAGCCTGGTGCGGGGAGCTGCTACCGGAGGGCTGGGGTGTGGAGGTGGTACTGGAAAAACCGGACCGTGCAGGCGCACTGGAGCTCTTGAGCACCGAGCCTGCCCAACCTTACCTGGTTGAATGCTCACGGTCGCCCTGCCAGTGCGGCGAGGTGGAATAGCCCGCACTGGGCTATGCAGGCGAACCGGAGACACCGAGCGCAAGGCTGGTGCCATGTAAGCCGGCCCAAGGAGACGCACTGGGGACCAGCTGCGTAGAGCCGGCTTCATGGCATTAGGCTCGACGCTCAATCTAGTCCGGTCTCTCTAGCCCCCCGGTAAGCACAGGGAGTCTGCCCAGGTTTCCTACCTGGCGTAGCCATACTCCCTGTTAGCCCCCCCCCAAGAAATTTTTGGGGCTGCCTCTCGGGCTTCCATCCGCGTCGCCGTGCTGCCTTCTCATACCAGCGCCTCTCTGCTTTCACCGCCTCCATTCTACGATAACCTTCCTCGCACTGCTCCAGCGAATCCCAGGCGGGCTCCGGCACTCTCCCTGGGTCGACCGCCCACCTGTCTATCTCCTCCCAAGAAGTATAGTCCATACTGTACTCCACTTTGGGCTGTTCCTGCCTGTTGACACGCTGCTTGGTCCCTTTGTGGTGGGTGATTCTGTAACGGTTTTCTTGATGAGAAGGAGAGTCGGACCAAAATGCAGCGTGTCGATTGCGATCCATGTTTTAATGAACAAACGTAAAACACGAATCAATACAAACACTCCAAAATAAAGAACGTGATGAACGTAACGAAAACCTAAACAGCCTATCTGGTGAAAACACATAGACAGGAACAATCACCCACAAACACACAGTGAAAACCAGGCTACCTAAATATGGTTCCCAATCAGAGACAATGACGAACACCTGCCTCTGATTGAGAACCATATCAGGCCGAACATAGAACTAGACAAACTAGACATGTAACATAGAATGCCCACTCAGATCACACCCTGACCAACCAAAACATAGAAACATACAAAGTAAACTATGGTCAGGGTGTGACATATGTAGGCTACGTGTCCCTTTAAAACGTTTTTTAATGTAGTTCTGTCCTTCCGTTCTCTTCTATTGATGTTCTGTATTATGTCATTCTGTATTATGTTTCATGTTTTGTGTGGACCCCAGGAAGAGTAGCTGCTGCTTTTGTAACAGCTAATGGGGATCCTAATAAAACACAAAATACCACTGGTTCTGATGCCAAGAAGCTGTATTTGGTCATAGTAAATGATGGCATAAACATTATGTACAAAAACAGTTAAAATCAGCGTAAAGATATTACACAACAGCAGAATTGGTTAGGAGCCCGTAAGACGGCTACTATCTGCTGCAGCCCCATCTCGATAAGATAGTCAAGTGACTGCTCTAACAATAGAAATACATATCCTTAAACATGGAAAGCAGGTGGGAGGAGGTGAGATCAGGTGGGACCATTCTAGCCAATGAGAGGGCAGTTACGTGTGTGAAAACAGACCATAGAGATGGATAGAATATTCATCTTTGTATATGTGCCATTATAGTGTCTGTGACAGGATGGGCAGCGCCTTTGAGGCTATCTCCATTTCAAAGGAATACATGTTATTCTCCAGTTGACTACTGGTGGAAGCCCTCAACAACAATGTCCATGCTAAAACAGGTTATATCCATGATAAGTGTGTCTGTTGTCTCTTTGTGTGTATCTGTTGTCCTCTTACTGCAGTGGGCTAAATCAGGGTCACACGGAGTGTTTCTTGGTAGTCTTAAACAAATCTTCTTTGAAACAGAAGCATATAACTCACACACATGGTTATGGGTTTAAAAAGAAGATGTCAGATATAGAGTTGAAATGTATTCAGCTTTAAGTTTGTATCCCAATATTACACTTTATATACATCACAGAAGATTGAAATATAACAAAACTGTTTGACATAGAAACACCAATATTTTCGGCATTTAAAAAACAATAATGTTGATTAATTATGAAATTATGAAAAATATTAATAACGTTCCACCCATGATGCCACTAGAGGGCGAGTTGGTCATTTGACTGTAGAAAAGGGCTTCAGCTTGGCATGCTTAACACTAGTGACTTGGAACAATGATTAACACAGTCAGCAAGATAACATTTATTTGGTGCTGTCTCCTCTTCACAGGCCCTCTCCTCTCTCTCCCCCTCAATCCCTCTCGCTCTGAATTATCACAATCATAAATGCAGTATACAGCTATACACATACTAAACTCCACCCACTCATTTTTAGCTACTTCAAAATGCACCTGTACACCCACGTGTTGACACATGCTCATCACCAACCGGTAATGCACCATCAAAGCTGAGCTGCCACTACAGTAAAACACAAGCAGCATTACACACACCCACACATTCTTGAGTGACACGCCTATACATCATCGCAGTAATCGGTGACAATCACCTACCTCAGTCAATTACACCTCACTAATTGTTGAGATGTAGACACACAGAGAGCCATACACAAATTGACAGGGAAGGAAGACACACATGTTTGTCTTGATATATAAAATCCTTATCATAGCTGTATGCTTGTAGATACAGTGCCTTCAGGAAGTATTCACACCCTTAACGTTTTCCATATTTTGTTGTGTTACATCCAAAATGGACTACATTTAGATGTTTCTGCCAGTGTCCTACACACAATACCACATAATGTCAAAGTGGAATAAAACAAATTGAAACTTTTACAAATTAATTAAAAATGAAAAGCCGAAATGTCTTGAGTCAGTAAGTATTCAACCCCTTTGTTATGGCAAACCTAAATAAGTTCAGGTGTAAACATTTGCTTAACAAGTCACATACTAAGTTGCATGGACTCATTCTGTGGGCAGTTATAGTGTTTAACATGATCTGTCTGTACCCCAAACATACAATTATCTGTTAGATCCCTCAGTCAAGCACTGAATTTTCGAACACAGAATTAACCACAAAGACTAGGGAAGGTTTTCCAATGCCTTGCAAGGAAGGGCACCTATTTGTAGATGGGTAAAAAAAAGAAGGAATATCCCTTTGAGCATGGTGGAGTTATTAAATACACTTCGGATACTGTGTCAACACATTCAGTCACTACAGGCGTCCTTCCTAACTCAGTTGCTGGAAAGGAAGGAAACCGCTCAGGGATTTCACCATGATGCGATTGTCTTTCTTTCTTTAATTTTTTTACTTTGATTTGCTGTAGGAGCAACCAACACTTTTTAAATTCACCTTAAAACTTTGTTTAGATTCACCTTAACCGCAGGGGTTACAGGATTATTTCCAGCAACATCACAAACTGTTTTAAAGACTGATGGACAGGGCCTGGTAGTGCTCCAGTTCTTCCTGTCAGAATAAGCAACAGAGGACTTGGAAACATAATCAACTCCTGTAGAAATGGCACTATGGTTATTGTGAGTAACCTAGTTGATGTCCCTTTAACTACACCTTGCAGTGAGTACACAAACTGTCCTCTCCTGCCATTCTGATGGATTGGAGACTGTCAGAAAACGTGGTTGTAAACATTAATAATTTGGTTGTTTGTCCATTGGTTACTTTGAAGTAGATGCCCCAGGGGCAGAGTGGCCCACACTTATTGAATATGGAGCTTTTAAATGTTAGAGCAATCACAAGTAAAACCTTTCTCTTGAATGACCTCATTACTGAGCGTCAAAGTTGATATGCATGTTTCTCACTGAAATATGGCTGTCATCAGACTGTAGTGCTGCTCTTATTGAAGCCTCCCCCTTGACTACAGCTTTTCATACTCTATCAGAAAAGGGGTGGAAGGGTGAAGGGACAGATTCTATTTTTACTAATGCTCTCAGCTTTAAGGACATTTCGTTTGGCGACTTTGGATCTTTAGAGCATCATGCTATACTGTTTAAATGTCAGCCACCAGTGTTGGCTATAACCCTGTATAGGCCACCAAAGCACTGCCCCACTTTCTTTACTGATTTCTCTGAAATATTGTCTATTGTCCTTCAGAACTATGATAAAATCATTGTGTGGGTGGTTTTAATATTCGTGTTGACAAAGGAACTGACTCCAAGGCCACTGAAATGATTAATCCTTTGAGCCCTATGGACTTTAGCCAACATGTTGCTGTGCCAACCCATAACCGCAGCCGTACTCTGGACCTGGTTATTACCATGGGGCTTTCTATTGGCATATCCTCTATTGTTGATGTTGCTTTATCTGATCACCACTGTGGATTTTTGCACTACCTTGCTGAACATAGCACAGGGTAATACTGAACGCATTATTAAGAAACGCTATCTGTCCTCTGAAGTTGCTACAGATTTTACTGAGTGTATGAACAACACTCCACCACCTATTCTGCCGTCCTCTTGTGATGATTTAGTTGATCACTTTAATAGCAAATGAAGGGCAGCCATTGATGCCATAACTCCAGTAAAGTTGAAAAAGGCCAACTCCGAACGGAAAGACCCTTGAGTGAGTAAACAAATTAATTAAAGTGAAATTGTAGAAAAACAGAGCGGAAGTGGAGAAAGTCAAAGTTGCAGATTCATTATTATATTCTGAGAGAGCAATTTGGCATATAACAAGGCAATTAGAAATGCCAGACAGGCGATTTTTTTTAAACTTGATCACTATTAATTAGAATTCGAGAGTGCTCTTCTCAACCATTGACGGCCTGATCAATCCTATCCCAGCAAACCTATGTGAACTTTCCTCCACATCTAAATGTGATGAGTTTGCGGCATATCAGAGAAGAGATAACCAACATTAGGCTGGGTATCAGTCAAGAAAGACTTGATGAGAAGTTTGATGATATGTGCCCTAGCCCACCAAGCAGGCACTATGGATATACGTTCCCTGGTTGACACAGATATGCTCAGGAAAATGATATCACAACTTAAGCCTTCTACCTGCCTTCTCAAAACTATCCCCACCACCTTCTTCAGAACAGTTTTATTGCATATCTGAAAAGAGCAATCTATTTGTCACGCCCTGACTTTAGATGGCTTTTTATGTCTCTATTTTGGTTTGGTCAGGGTGTGATTTGGGTGGGCATTCTATGTTATTTTTTCTATGTTTTTGTATTTCTTTGTTTTGGCCAGGTATGGTTCTGAATCAGGGACAGCTGTCTATCGTTGTCTCTGATTAGGAACCATACTTAGGTAGATTTTTCCCACATGGTTTTTGTGGGTAGTTGTTTTCTGTTTAGTGTTTTGCACCTGACAGGACTGTTTCGGTTATTCACTTTGTCATTTTTGTTTCAGTGTTCTGTTTAATAAAAAGTAATGAACACAATAGCACGCTGCGCTTTGGTCCGATTCCTCCTCTTCAGAAGACGACACCCGTTACACTATTGTTAATCACTCGATGTTCACAGGCACTTTCCCGACTGCACTAAAAACTGCTATGGTAAAGCCCCTTCTGAAGAAAAGAAATCTGGATTCTAGTTCTCATTTACAACTGCGACCTGGCCAAGATAAAGCAAAGCAGTGCGACAAAAACAATGCAGAGTTATACATGGGATTAACAATCGTACAGTCAATAACACAATAGAAAAGTCTGTATACAGTGTGTGCAAATTAAGTAAGGAGGAAAGGCAATAATTAGGCCAATAGTGGTGAAGTAATTACAATTTGGCAATTTACACTGGAGTGATAGATGTGCAGGTGAGGATGTGCAAGTACAAATACGGGTGTGCTAAAAAGCAGAAAAACAAATACGGGAATAAAGTAGGTAGTTGATTGGCTGGATGGGCTATTTACAGATGGGCTGTGTACAGCTGCAGCGATCGGTAAGCTGCTCTGACAGTTGATGCTTAAAGTTAGTGAGGGAGATATAAGTCTCCAACTTCAGGGATTTTTTGCAATTCGTTCCAGTCATTGGCAGCAGAGAACTGGAAGGAAAGGCGGCCAAAGGGGGTGTTGGCTTTGGGGATGACCAGTGAAATAAACCTGCTGGAACGCGTGCTATGGGTGTGTGTTGCTATGGTGACCAGTGAGCTGAGATAAGGCAGAGCTTTACCTAGCAAAAATGTATAGATGACCAGGATGGAGCCAGTGGGTTTGGCAACAAATATGTAGTGAGGACCAGCCAACGAGAGCATACAGGTCGCAGTAGTGGGTAGTACATGGAGGTTTGATGACAAAACAGATGGCACTGTGATAGACTGCATCCAAAAGGCTATTTTGTAAATGACATCGCCAAAGTCAAGGATTGGTAGGATATTCAGTTTTACGAAGGTATGTTAGGCAGCATGAGTGAAGGAGGCTTTTTTGCGAAATAGAAAGCCGATTCTAGATTTAACTTTCGATTGGAGATGCTTAATGTGAGACTGGAAGGAGAGTTTACAGTCTAGCCATACACCTAGGTATTTATAGTTGTACACATATTCTAAGTCAGAACCCTCCAGAGTAGTGATGCTAGTCGGGCGGGAAGGTGCGGGCAGCGATCGGTTGAAGAGGATGCATTTTGTTTTATTAGCATTTAAGAGCAGTTGGAGGCCACGGAAGGAGTGTTGTATGGCGTTGAAGCTCGTCTGGAGGTTTGTTAACACAGTGTCCAAAGAAGGGCCAGATGTATGCAGAATGGTGTCCTCTGCGTAGAGGTGGATAAAAGAATCCGCAGCAAGAGCGACATCATTGATATATACAGAGAAAAGAGTTGGCCCGAGAATTGAACCCTGTGGCACCCACATAGAGACTGCCAGAGGTCCAGACAACAGGACCTCCGATTTGACACACTGAACTCTATCTGAGAAGTAGTTGGTGAACCAGGCGAGGCAGTCATCAGAGAAACCAAGGCTGTTGAGTCTGCCGATAAGAATACGGTGATTGACGGAGTTGAAAGCCATGGCCAGGTCGATGAATACGGCTGCACAGTACTGTCTTTTATCGATGGTGGTTATGATATTGTTTAGGACCTTGAGCGTAGCTGAGGTGCACCCGTGACCAGTTCAAAAACCAGACTGCATAGCAGAGAAGGTACGGTGGGATTCAAAATGGTCGGTGATCTGTTTGTTCACTTGGCTTTCGGAGACTTTAGAGAGGCAGGGCAGAATGGATATAGGTCTGTAACAGTTTGGGTCGAGAGTTTCTCCCCCTTTGAAGAGGGGGATGACCGCAGCCACTTTCAAATCTTTAGGAATCTCAGACGTTACAAAACAGAGGTTGAACAGACTAGTAATAGGGGTTGCTAATTGCGGTGGATAATTTTAGGAAGGGAGTGTCCAGATTGTCTAGCCCAGTTGACATGTAGGGATCCAGATTTTGCAGCTCTTTCAGAATGTCAGCTGTCTGGATTTGATGAAGGAGAAGCGTGGGGGGGGTGGGGGGGGGGCCTTGGGCCTGTTGCTGCGGGGGGTGCAGAGCTGTTGGCCGGGATTGGGGTAGCCAGGTGGAAAACAATGCTCGGCTGTAGAAAAATGTTTATTGAAATTCTCAATTATTGTGGATTTATCATTGGTGACAATGTTTCCTAGTCTCTGTGCAGTGGGCAGCTGGGAGGAGGTGCTCTTGTTCTTCGTGGACTTTACTGTGTTCCAAAACGTATTGGATTTAGTGCTGCAGGATGGAAATTTTGGTTTGAAAAAGCTAACTTTCCTAATTGAGTGTACAGTATGTATTGGTTGCTTACTTATCTGAAAAGTTTCATATCGCGGGGACTATTCGAAGCTAGTGCAGTACTCCATATGGTGTTTTTGTGCTGGTCAAAGGCAGTCAAGTCTGGAGTGAACCAAGGGCTGTATCTGTTCTTAGTTCTACATTTTTTGAAAGGGGCATGCTTATTTAAGATGGTGAGGAAAGCACTTTTAAAGAACAACCAGGCATCTTCTACTGATGGAATGTGGTCTATATCCTTCCAGGATACCCGGGCCAGATTGATTAGAAAGGCCTGCTCGCAGAAGTGTTTTAGAGAGAGTCTGACAGTGATGAGAGGTGGTCGTTTGACCACGGACCCATAACGGACACAGGCAATGAGGCAGTGATTGCTGAAGTCCTGGTTGAAAACAGCAGAGGTGTATTTAGAGGGCAAGTTGGTCAGGATGATATCTATGAGGGTGCCCATGTTTACGGATTTGGGGTTGTACCTGATAGGTTCCTTGACAATTTGTGTGAGATTGAGGGCATCTAGCTTAGATTGCAGGATGGCTGGGGTGTTAAGCATATCCCAATTTAGCTCACCTAGAAGTACGAACTCTGACGATAGATGTGGGGCAATCAGTTCACATATGGTGTCCAGGGTAAAGCTAGGAGCTGAGGGGGGTCTATAACAGGCGGCAACAGTGAGGGACTTATTTCTGGAGAGATGGATCTTTAAAAGTAGAAGCTCAAACTGTTTGGGCATAGACCTGGATAGTATGACAGAACTCGGCAGGCTATCTCTACAGTTGATTGCAATTCTGCCCCCTTTAGCAGTTCTGTCTTGACAGAAAATGTTGTTATTGGGGATGGAAATTTCAGAGTTTTTTGGTGGCCTTCCTAAGCCAGGATTCAGACACGGCTAGCACATCAGGGTTGGTGGAGTGTGCTAAAGCAGTGAATAAAGCAAACTTAGGGAGGAGGCTTCTGATGTTAATGTGCATGAACCCAAGGCTTTTACTGTTGCAGAAGTCAACAAATGAGAGCGCCTGGGGACACACAGGGCCTGGATTAACCTCTACATCACCAGAGGAACAGAGGATGAGTAGGATGAGGGTACAGCTAAAGGCTATAAGAGCTGGTTGTCTAGTGCGTTGGGAAAATAAAATAAAAGGAGCAGATTTCTGGGAGTGGTAGAATAGATTCAGGGCATAGTGTACAGACAAGGGTAAGGTAGGGTGCGTGTACAGTGGTGGTAAACCTAGGCATTAAGTGACGATGAGGGAGGTTTCATCTCTGGTGGCGCCAGTTAAGCTGGGTGCAGTCTCTGCATGTGTGGGGGGTGGGACAACGGAGCTATCTGAGGCATGTTGAGCAGGACTAGGGGCTCTGAAGTAAAATAAATCAATGAGAGCTGCCCTAAACAACAGTATACAGGGCATATTGACATTAGCGGCATAAGGCATAAGCAATACCAGGTGTTGATTGGGAGAGCTAAGACAACAACGGGTGCGACAGCAACGGGTCTTCAGCTAGGACAACAACAACGAGTAAATGGCAATGAATGGGCAGAGAGGGTCAGTTAGCTACACACAGGGCCTGAGTTTGAGGCTGGGGCAGACAGATAAACAAAATTAAGTACTGTGTTAATGGACAGTCCAGCAGGCATCGGCTGTGTAGCCGAGTGATCGTAGGGTCCAATGAGCAGCACTAGATGAAACCGGGAACAGTTCGGTAGTTGATTACTACGTTGAGCGAGCGGGAGACACGGTGTTCAGGAAGCTAGCAGGCCGGGGATAACAGATGGATCATCACCAAACATCCACGACGCAGAGGCCGGTTGAGAGCACATCGGCCGTGTTACGTCAGCAGACCAGCAGACCAGTCGTGATGGATCGACGGGGCTCCATGCCAATTGGCAAGAGAAGTGTTGTAGTTGGTGTACTTTGTTTGCTAGCCGGGAGATGGGCCTAGCTCGGGGCTAACTGGTGCATGCTTCTGGACAAGGGCATCAGCCACAATAGCTCCTCGCAACTAGCGAGTTGCAAAGATCCGGTATAATGGTCCAGAGCTTGCGGCAGGAGTCCGGTGATGTAGTGGGAAAAAAGCAGTCTGATATGCTCAGGGCTGGTATCGAGCTGTGCAGACTGGCAGGTATTATCCGGGCTATCCAAGCTTAAGAGGCAGGAGTCTGAGCTAAAGGTAAAGACTGCTAGCAGAGGCTAACAATGACTAAATAGCTAGTAGCTAATTAGCTGGCTAGCTGCTGATGGAGGTTCCAGTTATAAGGTCTAAAAAAAATAGCTGATCCGTACCACATTGGGTTGTGGGAATGTATATTTATTTCAAAAATGGAAAAATGAAATGTATACAAAAAAAAATAATACAATATTTACATGGGATAAAAACAAACACGTCTCACTGCTGCGCCATCTTGGATTCAGAATTAGATTTAAATTGGTGTTCAAACAGCTTTTTTAAGTGCCAACTGTATTTTTTTTTTAAATCCAATCGGGTTTTCATGCCGACCACTGCACAGAAACAGCCTTAGTTAAAGTGGTAAACGATCTTAGAGCCAACACAGATGCCAAACAGCTCTCTGTCCTTGTACTCTTAGATTTAAGTGTTGAATCTGACACTGTTGACCATGATGTCCTACTGGAGAGGTGGGTTGGCCGGTCACCCTTGATGAACATAACTCAGAGAAAATACATATCACATGTGGCGTTCCACAAGGTTCGAGTTTGGGTCTGGTGCTGTTCAGTTTCTATATGTTACCCCTTCGCAGCATTATCAGCAAACACAGCATTGAATTTTCACTACTAACCACACGATACAAAACTTTACATTGTGGCTAGGACTTTAGCGCCACAAATAAATTATTAGACTGCATTAGTGATTTAAATACTTGGATGGTACACAACTTACTCCAGCTAAATCAAGACAAGCCTGAGGTACTTATTGTTGGAGCCAAAGCACAGGGGGATAATTCACGGGCAATAAAGATAAAACACCAGGTAAAAAAACCAAGGTGTTATTTTAGATTCTGAACAAATTTTTGAATCACACATTAAGAATGTGCCAAAATTGCTTTTTACCACCTGAGGAACATTGCCAAGGTGAGGCCGTTTCTCTCTCAGGTTGATACAGAGAGACTAATCCATGTTTTTATTACAAGCAGACTTGACTACTGTAATGTTCTCCTGTCTGGTCTACCCAAGAAAGCCAGTGGTCAACTGCAAAACCAGACGGAGAGCACACATTATACCGGTTTTAAGGTCTCTGCACTGGCTGCCTGTGAATTTTAAGATTCTTCTATTGGTTTTTAAGTCACGCCTTTTATCTTTCTGAAAGCCTAGAACCAAGAGGCTTGGAGAGGCAGCCTTTAGTTATTAGCTTGCCAGAGAAGCTGAAACTGGGGGCTGAAACTGATCTTAAAAGATCTTTTAAGTTTGCTTTTCCTTAGGATGTTTTTAGTTGTTCCGTTTGTGTCACCTGTCTTGTGCTTGTCTCCAGACCCCTCCAGGTGTCGCAAATTTTCCCCATTATCCCATGCATTTAGACCTATGTTTTCTGTTTGTCTGTTTCCAGTTCGTCTTGACTCTTCAAGCCTACCAGCGTGGTTTTCCAATACTCCTCTTTTGCTCTTGCCACTGTTTTTCATTTTTTTCAATTCTTGACCACTCTGCCTGCCCTGACCCTGAGCCTGCCTGCCGTTCTGTACATGTCTGACTGCCCTGGATTACCGACCTCTGCCTGCCCTTGACCTGTCATCTGCCTTCCCCCTGTTTTGTTAATAAACACCTGTGATTCAAACTGTCTGAATCTGGTCTTATCCTGAGGTCTGATGGTTTGGGACATTATTTTGTTTTTATCTTATGTTTGTTGAAGTAAGTTACTATTTCAGCTTTCATTTTCATAGTTTTTTATGACATTTCTGAAATGTGCTGAATAAATAAAGCTTGATTTGATTTGACTTTAAAACAGTCACAGAGTTTAATGGCTGTGGTAGCAGAAAACTGAGGATGGATCAACAACATTGTAGATACTCCACAATACTAGCCTAATTGACAGAGTGAGTAGAAGGAAGCCTGTACACAATAAAATATTCCAAAACATGCATCCTGTTTGCAACAAGGCACTAAAGTAATTCTACAAAAAACAGGGTGTTTTGTTTGGGGAAAATACAATACAAAATATTACTGAGAACCACTCTCCATATTTTCAAGCATAGTGGTGGCTGCTGGGACTAGGGAGTTTTTCAGGATAAAAAAGAAACGGAATGGAGCTAAGCACAGGCATAATCCCAGAGGAAAACCTGGTTCAGTCTGCTTTCCACCAGACACTGGGAGATTATTTCACCTTTCAGCAGGACAATAACCTTAAACAAATCTACACTGGAGTTGCTTACCAAGAAGACAGTGAATGTTGCTGAGTGGTCAAGATACAGTTTTGACTTACAGTTGAAGTCGGAAGTTTACATACACCTTAGCCAAATACAGTGCCTTGCGAAAGTATTCGGCCCCCTTGAACTTTGCGACCTTTTGCCACATTTCAGGCTTCAAACATAAAGATATAAAACTGTATTTTTTTGTGAAGAATCAACAAAAAGTGGGACACAATCATGAAGTGGAACGACATTTATTGGATATTTCAAACTTTTTTAACAAATCAAAAACTGAAAAATTGGGCGTGCAAAATTATTCAGCCCCCTTAAGTTAATTCTTTGTAGCGCCACCTTTTGCTGCGATTACAGCTGTAAGTCGCTTGGGGTATGTCTCTATCAGTTTTGCACATCGAGAGACTGACATTTTTTCCCATTCCTCCTTGCAAAACAGCTCGAGCTCAGTGAGGTTGGATGGAGAGCATTTGTGAACAGCAGTTTTCAGTTCTTTCCACAGATTCTCGATTGGATTCAGGTCTGGACTTTGACTTGGCCATTCTAAAACCTGGATATGTTTATTTTTGAACCATTCCATTGTAGATTTTCCTTTATGTTTTGGATCATTGTCTTGTTGGAAGACAAATCTCCGTCCCAGTCTCAGGTCTTTTGCAGACTCCATCAGGTTTTCTTCCAGAATGGTCCTGTATTTGGCTCCATCCATCTTCCCATCAATTTTAACCATCTTCCCTGTCCCTGCTGAAGAAAAGCAGGCCCAAACCATGATGCTGCCACCACCATGTTTGACAGTGGGGATGGTGTGTTCAGCTGTGTTGCTTTTACGCCAAACATAACGTTTTGCATTGTTGCCAAAAAGTTCAATTTTGGTTTCATCTGACCAGAGCACCTTCTTCCACATGTTTGGTGTGTCTCCCAGGCGGCTTGTGGCAAATTTTAAACAACACTTTTTATGGATATCTTTAAGAAATGGCTTTCTTCTTGCCACTCTTCCATAAAGGCCAGATTTGTGCAATATACGACTGATTGTTGTCCTATGGACAGAGTCTCCCACCTCAGCTGTAGATCTCTGCAGTTCATCCAGAGTGATCATGGGCCTCTTGGCTGCATCTCTGATCAGTCTTCTCCTTGTATGAGCTGAAAGTTTAGAGGGACGGCCAGGTCTTGGTAGATTTGCAGTGGTCTGATACTCCTTCCATTTCAATATTATCGCTTGCACAGTGCTCCTTGGGATGTTTAAAGCTTGGGAAATATTTTTGTATCCAAATCCGGCTTTAAACTTCTTCACAACAGTATCTCGGACCTGCCTGGTGTGTTCCTTGTTCTTCATGATGCTCTCTGCGCTTTTAACGGACCTCTGAGACTATCACAGTGCAGGTGCATTTATACGGAGACTTGATTACACACAGGTGGATTGTATTTATCATCATTAGTCATTTAGGTCAACATTGGATCATTCAGAGATCCTCACTGAACTTCTGGAGAGAGTTTGCTGCACTGAAAGTAAAGCGGCTGAATAATTTTGCACGACCAATTTTTCCGTTTTTGATTTGTTAGAAAAGTTTGAAATATCCAATAAATGTCGTTCCACTTCATGATTGTGTCCCACTTGTTGTTGATTCTTCACAAAAAAATACAGTTTTATATCTTTATGTTTGAAGCCTGAAATGTGGCAAAAGGTCACAAAGTTCAAGGGGGCCGAATACTTTCGCAAGGCACTGTACATTTAAACTCAGTTTTTCACAATTCCTGACATTGAATCCTAGTAAACATGCCATGAAGTATGCTTGGGGTCCTTGTCCATTGGAAGACCAGTTTGCGACCAAGCTTGAACTTCCTGACTGATGTCTTGAGATGTGATTTCAATATATCCACTTAATTTTCCTACCTCATGATGCCATCTATTTTGTGAAATGCACCAGTCCCTGCTGCAGCAGGACTCTTTTACTGTGGATATAGATACTTTTGTACCTGTTTCCTCTACTATCTTCACAAGGCCCTTTGCTGTTGTTCTGGGAATGATTTGCACTTTTCGCACCAAAGTACATTCATCTCTAGGAGACAGAACACGTCTCCTTCCTGAGCGGTATGACGGCTGCGTGGCCCCATGGTGTTTATACTTGTGTACTATTGTTTTTACAAACACACATTTGGAAATTACTCCCAAAGATGAACCAGACTTGTGGTCTGCAATTTTTTTCTGAGGTCTTGGCTGATTTCTTTTGATTTCCCCATGATGTCAAGCAAAGAGGCACTGAGTTTGAAGGTAGGCCTTGAAATACATCCACATGTACACCTCCAATTGACCCAAATGATGTCAGTTAGCCTATCAGAAGCTGCTAAAGCCATGACATAATTTTCTGAAATTTTCCAAGCTGTATAAAGGCACAGTCAACTAAGTGTATGTAAACTTCTGACCCACTGGAATTATGATACAGTGAATTATATGTGAAATAATCTGTCTGTAAACAATTGTTGGAAAAATGACTTTTGTCATGCGCAAAGTAGATGTCCTAACTTGACTTGCCAAAACTATAGTTTGTTAACAAGAAATGTGTCGATTGTTTGTAAAACAATTAATGACTCCAAGTGTATGTAAACTTCCGACTTCAAATGTATATCTGCTTGTCTAGCAATGATCAACAACCAATTTGACAGAGCTTGAAGAATTTTAAAATGAACAATTGGCAAATATTGTACAAGCTAGGTGTGCAAAGCTCATACAGACTTACCCAGAAGACTCGCAGCTGCATTTGCTGCCAAAGGATATATATGTATTGACTCAGGGGTGTGAATACTTATGTAAATGAAATATTTTCGTATTTCATTTTCAATACATTCACAAACATTTACAGATTTTTTTGTTGTCATTTTGTCATTATGGGATTATGTGTAGATGGGTTAGAAAAAACATATATTTAATTCATTTTGAATTCAGCCTGTAACACAACAAAATGTGGAGTAAGCCAAGGGGTATGAATACTGTACTGACTCTGTACTGTACTTACTGTACTTATACTGTACTTATACTGTACTTACTGTACTTATACTGTACTTACTGTACTTACACTGTACTTACTCAAGTGTATTTTATTCATAGGGGTCCAAAATTATTGGCAACCTTGGATAAAGACAAGCAAAAATTACTGTATAAAACACATTATTCAAACACTATTTGTATGCTATTTATTTTTTTTTTTGAAATTACGTTATTTTATACTTATACACTTTTCTACAACGAGGGGTATTAGAGCTCTATGGCCCTGCACACCAGTGGTGGGTTTGGCGTCGAAATGAGAATGCATGAGGAGAAAATAACCCCATACCTACTGGCAAATATGGTGGTGGATCTTTGATGTTATGGGACTGTTTTGCTTCCACTGGTCCAGGTGCTCTTGTTAAGTTCAAAAGTGTCATGAACCTCACCAGGTACCAGGATATTTTGCCAAAGACCTGGTTGCCTCTGCCAGGAGGATGCAACTTGGCCGCAAGATAATAACCCCAAACGCACAATAAAATACACAAAGAAATGGTTAATTGGCTACAAAATCAATGCTTTGCAATGGCCATCTCAGTTTCCGGACTTGAAACCCATTGAAAACCTATGATTTGAATTAAAGAGAGCAGTCCATAAGCGCAGACGAAGGATATCGAGGATCTGGAAGGATTCTTTGTCTAAGATCCCTCCCAATGTGTTCTCCATCTCATAAAATAATTTAGAGAAAGGCTCAGTGCTGTTATCCTAGCAAGGTGAGGATTTTGAAGGGGATTGAAAACAGGGGTGTCAATAATTTTGACCCCTTACTTTTCCTTTTTAAATAAAAAATATTTCTGTGAGCAAGTGTATAAGTATAAAATTATATAATTTATATTTTGGTGGGAGCATACAATATTGCTCAGTATTTTAATTATTTATTTTATAGTCATCTTTGCTTATCAAAGTGTCCACAATTTTGGACCCAACTGTATATTTTTTATTGTAGCCATAGCAAAAGCCTGTATATGTACACTGACACAAGATAGCAAGTATGTAAAAACACGCACACAAAGCACACACACACACAGAGATAGACACACACATACACACACACACAAACACATACTGTACATATACAGTGGGGCAAAAAAAGTATTTAGTCAGCCACTATTGTGCAAGTTCTCCCACTTAAAAAGATGCGAGAGGCCTGTAATTTTCATCATAGGTACACTTCAACTATGACAGACAAAATTAGAGAAAAAAATTCAGAAAATCACATTGTAGGATTTTTAATGAATTTATTTGCAAATTATGGTGGAAAATAAGTATTTGGTCAATAACA